>NW_027509097.1:11020000-11620000 GCF_051911475.1 Siphateles boraxobius
TTCATAATATATTCAAATAGTTATTTTAAAAGGTAATATTATTTCACAATATTACAGTTTTTACTGTATTTTTTAAATAAATAGTCTTGCTGAGCATAAGAGACTTCTTTCAAAAACATTTGAAAAATCTTACAGACCCCAAAATTTTGAACGGTAGAGTACGTGAAATGTTGATTTGAGTATATAGGACCTATCCTGATATTAAGACAGAAATGATCTGTAGTGGTTGTTAAATGTGAGTACAAATAAGCAATTCAAATTCCACATCAGATGCTCCAACCTTGAGTTTTTCTCCTGCCTGAACGTCCAGCCTCAACTTTGCTCAGTCCCGTTCCGTGCTTTCCAAACAAGGATCCATGATGAAGTGCTGGATACACACAGGAGGTCATATATGAGGAGATTACACAATTACTCCACAAATGATGCCAGACTAATTATGCACATGACATTGAAGAACAGATTCTTCCTGAGGATATATTACATAATTATGACCAGAATGAGGCCTTACCAACGGGAGTGTTGGCTGGGGCTTTCTCCAATTCTTGCACAATGTTTATATCCAGCAACTCAAAGGACAACAGATCCTGGACAACAACAAGATTTTGGACATTAGCTAGGCACACATCACTGAACAAACATAAGGTTTTGTGTCTGACAACGTACATACCTGTGCTGTCAGTAAGTCCACAGAGGGGATGTAGTATTCTCTCCTGGTGCTGGTAGACACTTCACAATCTCTGGTGCCTGACCAGAACATGCCATCTTTTCCCATCAGACAGAGATCAGTCCTCTAGAAGGGGAAGATAAAGTATTTGATGACAATCTCAGAAACTACAGTGAATACCGTTCCAACATTACAAAGGCAATTTTAGAAAAGATACAATGGTTTAAAGTTGACTCACCAATGATTTGCTGCAGTGAGCGCTGTGTTTCTGCCCTGAGCTTGGCACCACTACAATGCTACACCACACTCTGGGCCCAAATTGAACTCCACAGTGTGCCAGGCGCCAGTGAGACGTATAGGTGCCCTCCAGCAGGGGCGCCACAAACGCCACGCTCACCACACCGACCTGACCTGGCTGCAGAAAGGGCACTGCCACCTCTTTTTGCTCCCGTGATCCCAGGGTCAGGTTGCCCCACATAAACTTTAACTAAAAAGACACAAACACACATCCAAACGTAGCTCACACATTTTTTTTTTCCCGACCTATATAAACTTATATTGGGTTTTAAAAAGTACCTTGGTATCCGAAGTCCAGCTGATGTTGCCAGTGTTCCTCATCTTCCAGTACTTGATGAACTTGGTGCCTGGCTCCAGACAAGTGCCATCTGGTAGATTCTCATCCAGAAACAAGGCAGTCATTGTGGGCACCAAGGTGGAGCAGGAGACCTTGGGACCCCTGGTTTGAGTGCACAGAGGATCATCAGAACAGCTTTGTTTCAGCGTCTGTCTTTTTCTTGAAGCTCATATCAAAAAAAGTATAAAAAGGACGTAATACATAAAGGCAGCGGGTGCATTTTGAGGTAGTTCCATCCACTTGCCAGCGATAACTCAACTATAACAGACAATGTGATAATCTTGATAATGATTGTTCTGGGCTGGGTAGTGAGGTCACCCAGCCCTGACCCCTCTCAGTGTGGCCCTTACTCTGGACTGGAAGTTTGAGGGTCTGGGCACAGGGCTGCAGCTGGGGCTGGTCCTGAGCCTAGAGACGGAGCGTGAGCGGGGGCAAGGCCCGAGGTGGCGGTCCCATTGGAGGCTCCACTCCACAGCAACCCTCTCTTCTCCAGCCTCAGCTTCTTCTTGATCTCCTTCACCTCGGCCTTCAGCTGCCTCCGCTCAGCTTTCAGCCGCTGCCTCTCCGCCTTTCGCACCGTCCTGTCACCCCGCCTCAGAAACCTGGCAATGAGCCAAAATGAATCAAATTCAATGAACAAGTATAATTATATCGCTTAACAACCATTCAGGTTAAGCAAAGAATATACAACAAAACTGAGCACCAAGTGTTTATTTTGGCTTGCCTGGGTTCCGGAGTAACTCCACGTTCAGGGACAGACAAAGGAGTCCTTGTTCTCTTTAGGTTGTGGCTGGGATCGTGTTTATGACTACATGGCTCACATAAGATGCAAGATGGACACACACTGCACATAAAAGGAGAGAAATGTTTTATATTGAGCATTACATTTGACATCTTGCTGGTGGGAAGAGCCGGATCCCTGTCAATATTCGAGGAACAGCTGAAAACTCATCTCTTCTATGAGCACTTAGTCGGCATTAAACAGAAGTTCTGATAGTCTTCAAGTGTAACGGCTTCTTAAACTAGAAAAAATGTATAGCAGGATTTGATTTTGTACATCGGGAATTGACTGGATCATTGGATCACTGTGGTTTGCTATTGCTGTGATCTCGTGTGATTGACAGGTTGTCCCGCCCTCACGCCAGCAAACACATAATTAAAAAAGAGGGATGTGCACGGATAAATCATTTATAATAAATACTCTAATATTCCATAAAAAAAATTAATTGTCAGTTTTGATTTCAATGTGACTTTAACTGCATCCTGCTGAGAAAAACAATTTCTATACTTCCACTATTTCTTAATTCTTCTCTGTTCTACCATTCTGAATGATGTTGTATTCTCATATTGCCAATTTAAGATTTATCTTTTGTTGTATTCCTCATTTGTAAGTCGCGTTTGATTAAAGCATCTGCTAAATTAATAAATACATCATTTGATTCAGTTTCTTAAAGAGTGTGTAATAATACATATTCTTGAAACAGGTTTTTGGACAGTCTCACCTGCACTGATATCCTCCCCCAGTGGCCGGTCCTTTGCAACTACTGCAATTTGGAGTTGAGCTAGAGGCCCTTAGCATGGTGGAGCTCGTAGCTTTCTGAGTGCCGGATGTGCTTGGCTCCTCTGCGGGAGGATCCAAGGCTCTGTGTGTGCAACACTGGCCAGAAAACTCACTACACATCTTGTCCACCACCTCTCTTACCACTTGATCTTTGAACTGCAAACAGTAGATTGAGAAAATGTTTGCAACATTTTGGATCAGATTCAACAAAAAGACCTTTCAAATAATCAGTTTGACATTTTTTAAGATACAGTACCCGGTCCATGTAGGATTTGAACCATGTTGGGACTGCTTCCTCCTCAGTTTTCATCCCTTTGTTTTCTTTGGCCACAGCCTGATTAAGGAATACAACACAAACGGGTTTTCTCAGTCTGAAATTGTCTTGCTCTGCAACAAGCCCAGTTCATTATTATTTACATTTTGTTACAAGATATGCATGAACTAATACACAGCTCACACTATAGAGATGCACACAGCAAAGGTGTGAAACTGGAAGTTAATATCTGAAATGTACATATGAAACACCTCGGTTATCACTTCTCAGTTAACACTTCTCATTTAGTGCTTTCCTTGTGAATATTAACCCTTTGAGGCATATGATCACACCAGTGTGTTTACAACGTTCGGTGTGTTGGGTGATCAACTGCTAAATTCCAATCTGCTTTCACGCTTTTTTTACAATAAAAAAGCAGCAATAATCAGTCATACAGCTCTAAGTCACAGCTTGATGCATCGCCATGGAAATAGGTATGCTTAGGGTCTTGCCTACGATAATATCGTGATTGTTGGTTTAACGATGTGAATCTGACAACGGGGAATGTCCCTCCCTTTACAAAAACATCTAGAGAGTGCACGCATACACTATGTGATGTAGTCTTAGGTCCTTTCCCAAATTACACCCTAAACACTCACAGTCATTGATTTTATACAACATTTTTATAAACAAATTAATATTAAGTGACTAACATTTTAGAGACATTTTTTTTGCTGTTTTTGCTCTATTTCGCCAACGAAAAAAGTTCCAGACAAAGCCACAGGACTTTTTTGCAACTCTGAGCAACACACAGTGGTGTTTCGTTACTAAATGAACACATTTTTTGAATGAATGATTCAATTACTCACGCATTAACAGGGACTTGCTGCCACCTACTGGCGGTTTTAATTTACCATTTAAAGTATCATTACATTTCTTAAATAATTTCTATCAATATTCAACAGCAAAATATTGTCTAATTCTCATTATCGATAAAATCTCAGAAAGTATCTGATCCCATAAGTATATGATCGTTTGTCAATATCACACACCACTATGCAATACATTATATCTATATTTAACTACCATGATGAAACAAAGTTCCAATGTATAAATATGTGGTGAGTTTATTATTATCATCAACCAAACCATAACCAGTTTTTTTATATTTAAAAAAAAAAGGCAAGAAATTAGACTGTAATATTAAACTTATGAAATGATCTGCATGCAGCACATACTTAATGTTTATTACATATAAATAAATAAAGACTACTCCTAAAATCACCAGAATTGAAAGCTTTGGTGCTGTTTTTGCAACAAAAAAAGAAAAAAAGCTCTAGAAATGCCCCTGATAAGAAGTAATGAAACTAGGCTTAAATTTTCAAAAGGCCCTTTTGATGGTATAGAATCAGATAATGCTCACGTGGCTCAGGCAGAAATTGAGTTTGAGAACCCTGGCATATAGTATGTTTAAAAGATTGCTAAAAGGATTGTTTAACAAACTGCTTACCGTGTCCCGCTCGGGGGTCACCTGGGTCTCCTTGTCTGCCATCTTGACCCTTGCTCGATACGGTGGAGCTGGTCTAGGGTCTATCTTTAGTTCCTTCATCTCTGCCTTCACCGCACCACCCTCTGCCTGACCCTTCATCTTATAGACATTCATGTGCAGCTGATTGGCTTGCTTAAATGAACTCTAAATTAAATTTTAAAAAAATACACATCTTGTTTAAAGCCTTGGATTTTGTTTTAATATATAATTATGATAATGACAGTGGGGCTCAGTGGAGTACACTGACTTTTGAATCACAAAAATTAAAACATATTGATGTTCTTACCTTTAGAGCTTCTGTATATTCATCTGTGGTGTTGTCAAATGACAAAACAATCATATTTATTATGACATCAATATTTCAACACTACAGATAACATATTTTGTGAAAACCATTGATTGAATTTATTACAAACCTTGACTGTTGATGCACACCTGTAAATATAAGAGGACAATGTCAATAGAAGTACCATTGAAAATAAGATTTATAACAATAAATGGTTTACTGATTTTTTGTCATACTCATATGTTAAAAGGATAAGCATCAATTAAATCTGTAAAACTATTACATCAAAAATTAATTAATAACTCGTTATTACACTGTGATTATTTACCTCCTCGTTGTCCTCATCAAAATATTTCACTTGAAAATGGCTCAAGCCGAATGTAGTTTTAATCTAGAGGTTATAAAAAGGCAATGTAAACAAACACCATCAAGAACTGCAGAGATTTGTAAGACATCGAAGAGTTACAGGCAGATTAGAGTGGAAAAACAATATCCTCCAACGTTACGCTTAATTTACACGCCGTCATCTGATCTATGGCCGAACAGAAAGGTCAAGAGCAAATGACAGATATTGTTGCAATTTAGATCACTGGGGGCTGTATAAAAGACAGAACTGAGATATATGTTATGATATATGTGCTTTGATAGGATTAAATATTTTGGCTGAAGGTTAAACGCGGTTAAGGTTTGTTTATGTAGGCCTCAGCTACGGCCTTCCAGGACCAAGAAATGTAAACGTCCCCACATAAACGCCACCCAGCAAGGCTTAATGACTCCTTACCCAGGCCTCCACAGTCTCCCACTGTGCTTTGTTCGTGTCCAAGACTGGAAATTTCTTCACGTTGCCCCTAAAGTTCACTTTGACAGTGACGGGGAGGTTCATGACTGTGAGCCAGAATCAACTGATACGTATGATGCGGTGATATGATGCTCTAAAAATACCCGTTGTGGTGTCAACACTGTGAGTCTTGTCTTTTGCGTTCTTGTTTACATCGCTGGATTCGTACACGCCCCCAACACACGTCACAGGAAGTGTCTCAGATTTCCTTACGTCCTGTTCCTAACTAAATATTTTTTTTATTATTATAGTCACCACTCTTATTTAATTAGCTCGTGAAAGTATTTTATTGGTTCTGTGAGTGTTTAAAATTGTGATTCCAATCAATAATATTTATACAGAGAAAAATATGACGCACGCATTCACATACGTATTTCGAAGTTGCCGCGAACATAGATGTGCATACATAGGGACCGTTATAGCAATAGTTGCTCTGCTGATTATTACAGCGATACGTCGACGCGATCACTATATTGTATTAACTTGTTTTTTTCATTAATGCCAGATGATTATGCGTATTGTAGATTGTCTCAAATTAAAAATGAATGAAGATGTTCACGACAGTGCTGATGTGATTTCTATGTACTTACATCTAATCGAAGCATATACGTCATCTAGAAGCGCGCAAGTGCCTTGTGGCTGACAGCAGTTTGTGAGCCACACGGTTAGTTAGTGCTTTTAGGACAATCCCTTACTTTTCCCATTTATTGAATTAATACGATGTCTTCGCTTCTTAAGGTGGATAATGAGATCAAGAAAAAGGTAAATTTCTCACAGCTTACATTATTTAAATTACGAGCACTCAGATGAACTGTTTGTAGTTAGCTTGCGGCTAGCCGGCTTGTGCGTGAGTCACCTCGTGAGCGCGTTAGCTAACTTTTACACGCACAAATGCTTGTAAAATCACTTGTGTTCTATAAGAGAAATTCATATTGTGATAAAGTATTTGTGAATTATGCATATAAAATCTTCAGGCGAAAGCCAGAGCTCCCACATGCTTGGTATGAATGTATGTGAATATAGCGTGTTTTTAGCACAGCAGCATGTTGCTGCGGGAGAAATGCATAACTGCTTCAATCCCGATTTTGACATTAAATCTTTGATTATGTTTGGAAGGGATTACAGTGAAGAACGTTCGTTAACAAGTAATGGGATAGTTTTAGTGGGAATCGGCTCGATTATATGGTACATGTTGAGAACATTTAGCGTCCTACAATAGAAGGGCCACCCGTTGTTTTATTTATTTTTTCCAAAAGCGAATGACTTTTAAACACAAGACATTTTAAATTGTGACACCAAAACTCAGATTGTGATTTAATAGTTGTATATTCTTATGTTGCCTATTTAACAGGTTGATGCTTTCAGGGGACGAATTACAGCAGAGGTAAGTTACTGCAAATACCGAGAGTTTATCTATGAACATTAATTTGACAATTGGGCTGCTTACGGTTTAATCATTCAAATTTAGGCTGAAGACTTGGTTGCAAACTTTTTCCCGAAGAAATTGTTAGAACTGGACCAGTTTTTGAAAGTAAGCATTTAATCATAGAATATCATGCATTCCTGACATTTACTTCTTCAGATGTTCTAAATAGCATTTTGATTGTCTTTTTATTTACTTTTTTTAGGATCCCTCAATTAATGTCTGTGAGCTGAAAGAAATTCATTCAGAGATCAATCTGACAGTGCCAGACCCAATTCTACTTGCAGACATCCACGATGGGCTTGAGGGGGTAAAAAGTCTTTTTAAGTGTCTTCATTCATCGGTCAAAAAGTTGAATGATATAAAGTCTCTGAATAGGGTAAAAAAAAAAGGCTTCTGTTGCTTTGTGCAAAATATTATGGAAGATTCTTTCCGCCATCGAGTAAAAAAAATGTAATCTCTCAATTCCCACTTTTTCCCCCTCACAATTTGAAGTTTGTCTCACAATTCTGAGCTTAGTCAGGGGGTAGTATTATGAGAAAGTCGCAATTACCTTTTTTATTTTGTATTCTGTGGTGGAGATAAGATTCCATACATGAAACAAAAAGATCAGCCAGTAACTCTGAAATATTTCCTCAATAGCAAAATGCTAAAAAGAGGAAACTCGAAGATGGTGCAGGAGATGACAAAGGTGAGTTTTCCTGACTAAAGTAAGTTTGAAACGCATTGATACAGACACTCCTCCCTACATTATCCTATGTTTTCTGTTTGTAGTTGGCGGGACCAAGGTCTTTGTCATGCCTGGTGGAATGATGAAAAGCAATGGCAAGTTGGTGGAACTGATCGAAAAAGTCAAGCCTGAAATCAGAACTCTCATAGAAAAGTGCAACACGGTAGGTCCTTGTAACCATAGTCTCAGACATACTCTCTCTCTTTTAAAATGATCTGGGTAAATTTCATATCCGTCGTTTTCCAGGTCAAGATGTGGGTTCAGTTGTTAATCCCGAGAATAGAAGACGGCAACAATTTTGGCGTCTCAATTCAGGTATGGTACCACATCCTTCAGTTCTTTAGTTTTTTGCTGGTTAAAGGTCTTTCAACAGCAATTAGCAACATTTGTTATAGACTAGGAGAAGCAGTAATTTGTCACAGTTTATGGTAAATTTTGGTGTTTAAAAAGAAACATCAAGGAAGTTTTGGTCCTGTCATGGAATGTCAAATGCAGAAATTGTCAGCCTGTTACCTGGTTGTGATTCTGTTTATCTTCACTATCCACAGGAGGAGACGGTTGCTGAACTCAGAACAGTGGAAGGGGAAGCAGCTTCTTTCTTAGATCAGATATCAAGGTACGTCACGCTATGTTAGACGAAGAATTACGTTCAGGCTTTATTATTTTTCTTCATATTATTTAAATAGTATCTTTTGTAGGTACTACATCACAAGGGCAAAGCTGGTTTCCAAAATAGCAAAATACCCTCATGTTGTAAGTCATATCCCCAGTACACATACATGGCATTTAGATCAGAGATACAGTAGTGATTTCATATGCATAATGTATATTTTTACTTTTTTAGGAGGATTATCGTCGCACAGTGACTGAGATTGATGAGAAAGAATACATCAGCCTCAAGATCATAGTGTCAGAGCTGAGAAATCAATACGTAAGTATTGCTGTAACAAATATAGTTATGCAAATGATTTTGAAGATTATCTTTGTTTTGATGTGCAGAAAAAGTTTAGATTACTTCTTGTTTGTGCTGTCCTGGGTGTTGTTGTGATAACTGATTTAATAAAGCAAAATTGTCTTGCAGGTAACATTACATGACATGATCCTGAAGAACATTGAGAAGATCAAGAGGCCGAGGAGCAGCAATACTGATGCTCTGTACTAAGATCACCCTCCCCTTTCGTTCTTGGCCTGTTGTTCCACCATTTCGAGCTAGCTTTAGCCTTCAGAGCAGTCCTGTCACCCATTATAACCAGGCCAAGAGTGGGACCGCTCAATCAGGCCTGATAGAACATGCCACTTAAGATAGAATTGTAAAAT
Organism: Siphateles boraxobius; assembly: GCF_051911475.1. Classification (NCBI taxonomy): domain Eukaryota; kingdom Metazoa; phylum Chordata; class Actinopteri; order Cypriniformes; family Leuciscidae; genus Siphateles; species Siphateles boraxobius. The sequence continues at coordinate 11,029,256 of NW_027509097.1, forward strand.
ATGGTCACTATTTTAAACCCTTTAAAATGAGCCCTATTGATTTATCGTTTGTTTCTTAGCGGACAGTGTAAATGTATAAAGGCAGAGCCTGAACATGCGCCCTGAGGAAACTGTCTCAGATTTGGTTTTCTTTAATTAAAGAAACGTTTCAACAATGGGTTTCTAATTTTTTTTTTTTTTTTATTTTTTTTTTTGCAAAGCCAAATTCCATATAGCTCTGTTTTTAAGTTAATTTCAAGTGTTTCTGAACTTCCTTATGGGGTTACGTGAATATGGATCTACCCTTAATGGTCAGTTTCTCTGGTCGAGAAGCTCTTATTGATGCTGTATTTCATTTAAGCAGTTTACGTTGTTCATCTGAAATGTTCATGTAGGCTAAAGTGGAAGCAAGGAGGTTCATCTGCAAGGTTTTATTTGGAGTGTGAACTGAATTGTTATAACATGATGGAATATTACATTTTCATCTGAAATGACATAATCAAATTCTGGAAGCTTTTTAAGGTTCTTTTTGTCCAATTTTAAGAGTGATAAATTACATTTTGCTGAATAAACTATTGTTTTACAATACATTTAAGACATGGACGTCATTAAGTGTTCTTGTGTTGTGCTTTTGTCCTTTTTACTTTTTGTTTCATATTAAAGAACTTGAATTGTTCTAGAACTGCAGTCCATGTATGTATAGTAAAATAGATTTTACACCACAAAAACAGGCAAGTACAAAGGCTCTTTATTTATCTTTTTATTAAAGCAAACTGTGGTATGACAAGTTATTTCCATGAAGTAATATCAGCTGAATTGGTTAGTAGTACACAAACTCAATTTCAAATACAAATGTATTTGAAAAGAAAACATCTCGCATATAGAATAACTCTAACAACAAGTATATATATTTTTTAAGATACTGTCACAGCCTAAATTTAGCATGAAAAGAATTGTATTCAGTAATTTGTGCTGTTGAAATAGACTTTACATCTAGTCTTTAAATGATAAATGAGAAACTGGAAAATAAGTTTCAAACTACAAATGTGTTTCATGTGCGCACAATTTCTGTAAATATGTCATGCTTGAACAAATCAGAAAATTAGATTTAGATATGCCTCGACTTAGTGTACACTGATAATGTAATATATAAAAAGACTTGCACAAAAAAATGCAAGAAATTATTTGGATTTTTTTTTTTTTTTGCCATTTCTAGAAATTAACTAAAATCCAATTTTACTTAAAGGGATAGTTCACCCTAAAATGAAAATTAAGTAATAAATTGCTAATTTTTCAGAATTTCCATTAAAAAATACATAAAAATTGATGCTGGTCGCTATTCACTGCCATTAGATGAGTGATTCTATAATTGGAGATAAATTTAGCATTTAAAAAAAAAATATCAAAATTAGCCAAAAACTCCACTATCTAGCATAAATGCTAAGAGCACATGGCACAAATGAAATCATGAATAAAATACTTTTAAACAACCCAGTGTGTGATCAGTGATAAATTCTGTTTTCCTTTTGATATTGTGGTAACAATTTTGAAGGTTTACAAAATAACTCTTGGTGTAAGAACTTCTGATTCAAATATTTTCTCAGAGAAAGCACACATGCCTGTCAGTGCTTTAGACCTTTTCAGTGAGGGAAAGTGGCATCATTTCCTGCATAGTTGTGAGAGATAATTCCACCAATTTAAAGGCAACTGTAACAGAATTGACACAAGATTTATAAACACAATGTTGTAGAATTAGGAAAATGACAATTTATGACTTATAAATAAAATAAACAAAATATTACAAAAAGAAAAGTAAAATATATATTTTTTATTATACAATAATACATAATGGAAAAATACACTGACAACAAGAAATCATGATATCAGCTGTGATATGACACTTTTTACAGAAAATATATTGTTATACCTGTAACTTTTTGTGACCCATAACAATGAGTAACAAATTATTAAAAAATAATTAAAATAATAACCATTTGAAAAAAGCAGAGAAAAAAAGAATTACTTCGACACCAAATATACCAAATAATTATAGAATCACCCATATGGACGAGCACGAGCGGGACATTCTTTACTCTTTTTTTAGGGCATTCGGCATTTGAACAACACTAGGATGAGTAATTTATGACTTAATTTTTATTTCAGGGTGAACTATCCCTTTAACTTCCGTTATAATATATTTGTTTACAATTTTGAAACAATGCCATGTGAAAGTGTTATTATAACCCTGGAAATTCTGTGATCTTCACAAAAAGCAAACCTAGAAGAGAAAACATTAAAAATATATATTTAAAACCAGTTTGAACAATACACTCCAGCTGCAATCTGATGTCGAACACTTCCCTACTATATAGTATGCGAAAAACAGTATGAGACAAAAGTAGTATGTCCAAATTCACAGTACTTTTTAGCAGTGGTGGAGTCATTACTTAATCAAGAGAGTATGCGATTTCAGTCGAAGTCTCTGTGTAATACTGAAATATTTCTTTGTAGTTGCAATAATTTCCAGCAGGTGTCAGCATGGAAGAATAGGATTTAATGCTGAAGCAATTATGAAAACTTTTTAAACTTTAAAACAGTGGTAAAGGTCACAGATAAGACAATGGCATTTATAACTTTAACAATATGTTAATACACTTTACATTTATTTCTCACTCTCAGTTTAAGAGAGCTAGGGAGCTGATCTTGTTTAAGTCCATGGTAAGTGATCATGTAGAATGATTCTTTGAATGCAAGTACCTCATAGAATATAAGCAGGATGCAAAAACTCCTTGGGGACTATCCCGATAGCACCGTCTATCTCCCCGACCCACCATCCATGGATGTTGTATTCCTAGTTTAGAAAGACAGAAATACAGATAATAAGGATTTGACCAATGATCAGAAATAGGACACCAAAGTAAAATAAGTGTCACAAGTTCAAATAAGTGTCCTAGCAGAGTAACCTCAGGTGTAATTCATCACATTAGAAAGTGTAGTCATTGTTTTAGAATTCAAATACATAAAACATTCAGAAAGCAAGGGGTGCAAAAGAGTGCTGGTGTAAAATCAGATCCCGGTGGTTTTCTTAGGGATAGTTTAACTCATAAAAACGTATCAAACCAAGGCACTCGAGAATTTAAGTAATTACATAAAAAGCCTTTATTTAGTCATGGCTTAGGCAATTAAAAATCAGTTTACAATTAAAGAAATGTTGTATTGGCTTTTTACATATTTACTTGAATTCTCGAGTGTCTTGGTTTGATACGTTTTTATGAATAAAACATTCATATATTGTGTCCAAATATGTTCACTGTATATCCGTATTCAGTCTTGTCACAGAAAAATCCGCTGAACGAAGAGGTGTTTACTCAGTTGCATGTCTCAGTGGGGCCTTTGAACTGCATGTAAATAGATAGTATCAAAATGTTTTTAATACAACACAATTACATGCACCTGCATACAGCCATTCAAATGCAAATATAAATGTTAATTTAAATCTTAAAACACCAATTTAGACATTTCTATGGTAATTAAAGAAATATGATGATTCTGTTGTTAAGTTAGGGGACTAGTGATCGGAGAAACAAGGATTTAACATTGGTGCTTGGATGCACAAATGCTTATATTTGAGTGCTGGAACAGCATAAGGTATGCCATTTTATTTCTTGAGCGAAGCAGGAGAAATCCCTTATTCTCGTAGTGAAGCTTCTTGTTTTCCCAGCGTAACATTCTCTAAATTCTCTCTTCTCCAAAATCAAATACCTATAAGAGCTATTCCCGGCCAAAGCTCTTCAGAGTAAGAGTGGAGAGAGCCCCGGATCTGGCCTTTAATGAATGAAGACAGGCTCAGGTGGACAGGGGGTTATAAATGAGGAGATTAAAGAACACAGAGATAGACTGATAGTGAAAGACTGAAGTGTTTTAAGAGCTTTAGTATTCTAGAAGCACACACTGTACATTTAGACATGATGAGCATGTCATCCATCCACTGCCTGCTGAGGAGAGTAGGAACTAATTACCTTCCTCTCTTTAAGCACACCCACAGTGCTCAGAGCCTAATGTAGTCCTCAGCCCATGCAGATGAGCCGCTTTAATGATGCTGTACGGAATCAAATCCATCTGGACGGTGAGCTGAATGCCGTTGTGGCATCAACGCCTCGGTAACAGTACATCTGAGAACTTGAGCTCTTTGTTTGAGAAGCATACAGCTATGCAGATGGGGATTGTTGGAGGTGTAGATTGATGCTCTTATACAATAGTTCAGTAAACAAGAAGTTAATACTTAGTAACTTACATTTTGGACCTAATACTGCCAGGAGGGGCCATTTACAATCACACAGAGCCAGTTTTGCATTTTAATGTGCAGCTTTTGCATTGTTTTTCTATGCAAGCACGCACTAGATTAGACATGTTTGACTGTTCTGTTCATGTCTTACCATTTTTGCTGCATCGTGTGCATGTCACGGTGTTCTAAAAACCTTGACAAGTAAACCGTTCAACTTTTTAAAAAGAAGTCGCTGGACCTTGAGGTTTTTTTTCTTCATTTTTTTCATTCCACTGTCCTGCGTTTAACATTTTTCAACGCACAAGCGCAAAACCCTCAGGTCATTCATGCTGAGCAACAGCAGTGTTCCTGAATGAATCGTTGTTTGAATGAATTAATGAATAATATTCGCTCAATCACACAGTGATGGAGAGCTGATGATGCTCCATCTTTCAAAACTGTGTCCTTATTGTTATTTAGATTATGAATGTTGTAATAATTTACTAGGAAATAGTGAAAATGGATTAAGAAGGTGATTTTGGATGCATTCAGTTACTTGTTTAATTTTCCCTAAATCTGATTTATTTTGAACAGATTAGTTGAGGAAATGATTCAATGAATCCCTCGCAAAGAAACTCACTTGTTTCACTACAGAATGAATCAGTGTTTCAGAACAAATCGATTGAGTTAATGATTCAGTGACTCATTTATATGGACCATTCATTAAAAAATTGTATCTGATCAATTTTTGAAGACAGCATATATGAATCTTTTTCTGCTTTTGATATACCACAATACTGTGCGTTCCATTCCGTTACAGTTAAGCTAAAAAAAAGATGGCATCTGAAAGTTGAGTTTGAAGGTTAGTTTGTGTGCAAATGTATGTTTTTGACCAACTTTTCCACTTTTGATGTAATTTCTAGCGAGAAATTACTATTTTAGTTATTAAATTGCATGTCGCCACCTACTGGTGCAATGATGTAACCTACAGAAAGAGTCAATGGAAAATCCCCACCAGTAATGCACAGACTGACAATGTCTCTGGACCACACACAGACAAGCATTAAAACAGTGAAAAGTCCCAGTCCAGTTCAACTGTATATCAGCAATCTTAGAATGGCAATCAAAATCGAGGACCAGAAAAAAACTGTTGTAAAATACTCCTCGAAATCACAGGTGCCCATGGCTGATGAAGCCATTTGGAACACGCTGCACCTCCTCCCGTCCAACACGCCCCCTCTGCATCGCCTTCCTCCCCAACATGGCTAGACTAACAAATAAACAAACATCACCAGAGCAAAATATTCCGTTACAATATAGTAGTAATGATTTTATGAATTACTTCAATGAGAAAATAGAAAGCATCCGAAACACAATTGTAAATATACAATCCTCTATGATGTCTTATGATTCAGCCTCAATTATGGCCCCCCTAGAACAACTACACCGCTTTACAACTATAGGACAGGAAGAGCTAAATAAACTTATCATTGCATCTAAACCAACAACATGTTTATTAGATCCAATACCCACTAAACTACAGAAATAAGTGTTACCTGTAGTGGAAGAGCCTCTTCTTAATATTATTAACTCGTCTTTATCTTTAGGTCATGTTCCAAAAATATTCAAGCTGGCAGTAATACAACCTCTCATTAAGAAACCGCAATTAGATCCAAATAACTTAGCAAATTACAGACCCATCTCAAATCTTCCATTTATGTCTAAAATACTAGAAAAAGTTGTGTCTGCTCAATTGTGCTCTTTCTTGCAAAAAAATGATATCTATGAAAAATTCCAGTCGGGATTCAGACCGCATCATAGCACAGAAACTGCGCTAGTTAAAATTACAAATGATTTACTTTTAGGTTCTGACCAAGGCTGTATCTCAATACTAGTTCTACTCGATCTTAGCGCTGCGTTCGACACTATCGATCATAAAATACTCTTGGATCGACTACAAAACTACACTGGTGTTCAGGGACAGGCATTAAGCTGGTTTAGATCGTACTTATGAGACCGTTACCATTTTGTCTGTTTAAATGGGGAAAAATCAAAGATAACGTCAGTAGACTATGGAGTGCCGCAAGGATCGGTGTTAGGCCCTATGCTTAACCTTTAATACTACTGCTGAATCAGTTCGAATGCATTAACATTATGAACATCAGCTATGCTAATTATTTCCCATCTGCCTTTCTGCTGTTATCTCGGGACGCTAGTCCCAAGGTAAATAGAGTTCGTCAGTTCCAGTTTGTATCCAGCCTCTCACGGAGACTTCAGATGCCCCAACGACGACTCGACGAAGAGACGACTCGACGCCTGTGAAGAGACGACTCAAAGCCGGCGATATGTTATGCCATAAATTAATACATGATTAACTAACTGTATTTTTCTATGTACATTTCCGAAATGCACTTTCTGTAAAGCTGCTTTGAGACAATGTGTATTGTGAAAAGCGCTATACAAATAAATTTGAATTGAATTGAATTGAACATGGTGTAACTGTGGGTTCAAACAGAGTACACACGCAGTACAAGAAAGAGAGTCAATACATTCCAGTGCAGTCCGTCCCATTTCGATGACTCGTGTCCTTTTCATTCCTGCCTCATTTTTCCTGCCTCCCAGTATTAGCAATCTGCTTTTCGGCAATGCATCTGTCAGCTAGAGGCATTTGGGAGACATCCAATCTGCGCCTGGCCGTATAGAGGTTGTTATAGAGATTTACCCGAAAGAACTGCATGGGACTGGGATAATGGGTGGCTTTTCGGGAAGCTGCTCTGTAACAGGACAGGGTCAGGTGCGTCTCGGTTTGGTCTAGGTCTGGTGGGCAGCTGTTGTGAAAGTGAAGTGCGTCGTTGCGATGGCGCTGACCTCCGCATGACCTTCTCTGGAGGAAGGCGGAGTTGGCACAGGGAGCTATCAAGAGTGTGTGTTGCCATGACAACACCTGCAGTGTGCCACTGATATCATTTATTTTTCACTCAGGGGGGCGGCTGGCAATGGTATTCAGATGGGCCCATTGCTCTCCAGCGGCCAGGGGACAGATTGACAGCTAATGATGCCTTAAAAAGGAGTGGCTAAACCTGAACAATATCATGACAGGCTCAAAAGTGCCTCCTGTCTATATTAACGGCAGAATACCGAGCTCCCTTTTTTTCCTCTCCATTCTATAAATTTCCCCTCCAAGATGACACGATTTGCATGCACGCCTCCTTCCTCAATCGTGTTTTAATCATTTCCCTTATTTGCAAACTCTCCCTCGGTGCCCACACGCATTCATTTTTTGTTACGAGTAGAAAAGCGCACACACACTGTGGAGGCAGGAGACATGGTAATAAGAATGAGACATGAGGCCTCTGCCCCTGGCCACCAGCTGACTGAGGTAGGCCTTGGGAGTGATGGAGCGCAGGAAGTCTCTCATTGCCCCGCCGCTGAACCCGGCGCTCGGGTGCTACAACCCCCCTCCTCCACTTTTCCTCTCCTGCTTCTCTTTCCTTTAACTCGCATCGTAAAACATCGGCTCCACACGCTCAGTGCTGCACAGGGACTCACTCATCCAGCCATCTTAAAAGACAAACACCAATACGTCACGTTGTTTGCTAGTACTAAGCACCAGACACGGCAGGTGGCGAACAGGTATTGATCTGCTGCTCGAAGCAAAGACCGCCATCGTTCAATTGATCTCAATCAGCGCATTTCATTTGCACGTCATTTTCATCTTAGCTAACCATTAAGAACATGCATGTAGTATTAATATTTGTTGGGCGTAGTCAAATAAACTGGAAGAGGAAACGTCATAGGCCTTATTTAATCCCAAATCCTGGGCATTCGAAGGTGCGACATCCAAGTAAAAATGTGGAAGACCCAATAATCTGCCGTTGTAAAAGTACACTTGGGGATTACTGATGGCACTTAAACTTAATAGGCATTTAAAGTGGATTGTGTATGCTGCTGAGAGCCTGTAATGATGGCTGTTTATGTGGCCTCCCATTTATAATAATTATGCAGAGTGTGAGGGGGGGCGGCTGCCGTGCAGTTCTGGACTATTGGCTTAGGCTGAATAATGACCTACTGTAGTTGACCGGGAGATGACCGTTGCCTTCTGCATGACCCCAGAACCCCAGACTCACCCCCCGATGCCTCTGCTGGTAAATAGAAAGCTCAATATGTCTATACAGCACCTCTGCGCCTATATTGCCACAAAGAAGGCAGGCCTTTTGATGAGTCTGTGAGAATGAGTTAGAAAGGAGTGTCTATTTCCACTGGATTTTCCTTTTCTTTTATGGCACCTTTTTCTTTTCTTTAGGCATTTTGTAGGAGACTGACCCCCTGGGCGGAAGGCCAACTGGAGCCGTCATCTGTCTGAAGTTTATTAGGATATGTCCCACAAGGGATAACAGTCACAATCACCCTGTTTTGTCTGTGAGAACTACATTCATATGCAAATTCACATTTATGTCTACCTGTAAAAACCTGCACAGTGGAACATGAGAGAAAGACACATAAAACATACATGCCTATCAGATTAAATATCAAATATATATTTATCAATATAAAATAAATATAAATATCAAATATATATTTATCAATATAAAATAATAAATACATATAAAAAATAAAAATAAAATATAAAATATATATATATATATATATATATATATAGAAAATGTGCTGGAAACTATATATCCAGCCAGGTGTTCTACACAAACCATCTTTGTTTAAAAAAAAAAAAACCTACATGGCCCACCTAGCTTGAAAAAACTTACAAATGTCAGCCAGAAGGTGGCAGTAGTGTCTACAGCCATACTGATGGAGCATCTGGTTGTTAACAGTGGGTTGCCCTTGTCTAGAGGGGCATCCAAGATTCCTGGTTTACAGCCCCTAATGGTGAGTGTGTAAAGCACATTCTGAAGAAAGGCCAGTGTTAAATGAAAGAAAGGGATACCAGTGGGCTTGCATGTTAAAAGGAGTCCTGGAGAAGTCTGCCTCCATTTTTAGTGCTATAAATCTCATTCCAGGATTTTAAGGGGATTCCACTGGGAATACTGGCATGTGTTGAGTCTGACCTTTGGGAGTCATGTACTTTGAATCTAGGGGCATAAATTAAGAGTTAGGAATGCAAAAGGATGGCATGGTGGAAGAAGAAAAAAGAAAGGTTTAGAAAAAGTCTCCATGGGCCCCTTCAATTATGTAGGAAAAAACTGAACACAGCAAACCAACAAGTGTGCAAAGAGCGAGAGTTACAACAATAAGACAAATTAAAGTATATGTGTTACATGGTAGCGAACATGTAATATGATTAGAGCAGGAAGAAAAACACCACCAAATATCCTGCTGTCCTGCTGCCGTGATCCTTCAGCCTTGAGGATTGAGTAGGCTGTACAAAGTTGGCAGATGGATGTTGGCGTACGCCACTATTTCATGTTCAAGTGTTCTGACTGAGGAGCCATGCGGCATGAGAATGGAGACAGTGGAGCAGGGGGAGGCTGATCTGAAGGAAACGGGGAGCGGTTAGTGCAACTATCTGTGTTGCATGCAAAATTAACTCTGGATTAATCACCAGAAGATTAAAACTGAACATTGGGTTTAGATGAATAACTAGGCAATGCAGTCCAGAACTTAAAGGTGTACTTCACCAAAAAGGAGATAGTTTCAAACCTGTATGGCTAGATTTCTTTTGTGAAACACTAAAGAAGAAAATAATATCTTGAAAATAATATCTTCATGTACACCCGGACGAATGGATATGCAAATTGGTCCCCGCCTCAATCGCACCGGCTCTGACTACCTGATCCATTCGGTCAACTGTAGTAAATGCTACACAATGGCAAGTTGGCATATGGGTTTAATTCAGCCATATATGTTTTGAACCAGAAACTGATTCAGAAGAAGAAGAGTGAATCATCACTCAATCATCAATCAATCAAGCCGGAAACATACCGTTAATTGATATGATTAGCCTTTAGCTTGACTACGTTATCAAACAGCTAATAATGTGCTGCTTATGTTACACAAACCATGTTTCCATTTGCCATCTCAGACTCAGACAGCTGCCTTCTAAAAGTCAGCATTCTTAGAAACGCTTTGAACAACTTAGAAAGTCAGTGGAGAAAATCCCCACCCCGCACATTCAAGGGATTGGTTACATGTTTGTGATTGTAGGAAACAGGGGCAGTTTCAAACCATGTTTTTGAGACTGTTGGTAATCTGCAGTTTTAAGGAGAAAATACTCAGCAATGGTGTTGACTGACTGAATTTTCACATGTTTTTTCATATTAAAAACACCACATAGACATTTAAACAACATAAAAAAAATCGATTTTCACCACAGGGGGTCTTTAAATTTAATTTCCATGCTTCTACCTGAGCATAAACAAAATACTCCACTAATAAGCCATTAACTATTTTGTGCAGGTGCTATCCAAAATGCTTCCACATATTATAGATACGTGTAGTGATTTGTGTAGATGAGCCGAATAGCTGTTTATTCACTGTAAGTGGTGGATCAATAAAGACTGATGAGAGAGCTTTTTTTAATCTGTACGCTCTGCTTACACGAGTGCTGTGACAGCGCTGTCGACCTCTCTGATTTGTGACTTCACAACGGTCAATCATAGCACTGCCTCAAAAACCTGTTGGTTAGAGGAATTGATTTAGCACTTTCCACGTCTTTATCACCTTGTAATTATGCTTGGTGTTGACACAAATATACTTGGCCTCCCCTCCACGCCTCTGTGCAGCAGAATTTATGCACTCAAATTTTATGAGCCCTGGTTTATGAGTGGGACCGCTAGAGTTAGGCTTGAGTTCTAGCCAACAGCCTATATTTCATTCAGTAAGGTCAACGTTCCAGGGAACACCAGTAAAACAAGAGCAGGAGCCCCACATTGTCTGAAACGATTCTGAGGAGGTCTAAGAGATTTGAGCGATACAAGTGCAGTCGTTTCGTAAATATTGCCATCAATAAAAGCTATTTCAATTACATGTCAGTCACAGAGGGATTAAAAGTAAGAGCTGATAAATCTACTTGTCTGAATATAATAACAGCTTGATGACAAAATCAGAGACATGCTCCAGCTATCTGAGATGGTTAGACTCATTGTTTATACAAATTAGAAATACGACATGAGATAAAAAAATAAATGACTCGTGCACATCCTCAACATGTTTTGATAGCCAACCGTATCCGATGTTATATATTCTCACTGTTTTCTGAATAACAGAATCAAACCTGTTTTAGCTGTCCTGATTATACGGTTCATTAGCTGCCATATCTTTAATTATCATTAATGTTAATTAAATATCAAGTGTCGAACATGATGGTAGAATTCTTTCTTTAACTTAAAGGAATAGTTCACCTAAAAATTTAAATTCTGTCATCATGTCATTCTAAACCTATATGACTTTCTTTTTTTCTATGGAAAACAAAAGAAAGTATTTTCAAGAATGTTTCAACTGTTTTTGTCAATGTAATAAAAGTCAATACAGTTCAAAACAACATGGGATCCAATTAACTTTCATTGTATGGCCCGAAAAACACTGAACACATCTTTGAAATATCTTTTTTGTTTGTTTTGGAACAACAATGACATGGTTTCATTTTAGGTGAACTTTCCCTTTAAGACATAGAGCTCATTTAAAGGCAAAATTAAAACATATTGATTCTTTCAGTGGTGTATCTTTAAGAAACAGCTACACTATGCGTTCCTGCTAACACCCCATTTGTAAAACACAAAAATATATAGATTAAAGCGAATGTATCAAATAAAGTGGTTTGCTTGGCCGATTACAAGACTCAACTACATCGATGAATCAACAGCCTATTATTGAGAATGTGCCTGTGTGGTCACAGTATTGCATTGGTCTATAGACCCCAGATGTACAGTTTTCTATTATGTCAATATGACATGCTACAAAACAGGCTCAATTTGTTGCCTGCGAATCTCTTGGATATCTGTACGGATAATCTTTAGAAATGCTACTGCTTTGTTAGAAAGCTGATATGCTATACATCTTTTTCTAAATTGTGTGATTTATACAGAAATATCAACAGAAATAAAAATCTGTAGAAATATAAAGCCACAAATCCTGATGGATTATATTTTGTATAAGGTCTTGTTTGTAAAATGCTACAATAAGAATTTACTGACTAAGTGAAGACCATCCCAGCTTTGTCATTTAGAATAGAGTAAATGAATAGCTGCTAAGAGAAAGTCAGTGTGTATTGACCGATATGACTCATCTTATGGCCAGCTGCGTATTATTCATCATTAGTTAGGAGATGGATAGACCGAGAAAAGGAAAAGAAAATCAAAAAACATGCAGAGCGCTTCAACCAACAAATCAGCCAAGGACGCAACCAACAGCGCTGAACTAAAAGTCTAAAAGTCTGACCTTGTGTGTGTGTGTGTGTGTGTGTGTGCGTGTGCGTGTGCGTGTGCGTGTGCGTGTGCGTGTGCGTGCGTGCGTGCGCGTGTGTGTGTGTGTGTGTGTGTGTGTGTGTGTGTGTGTGTGTGTGTGTGTGTGTGTGTGTGTGAGAAAGAGATGGAGGGAGCAAACACAGACCTTGCTGAGGATGTAGATGATATCTCCTCTCTGGAAGGCCAACTCATCGGGTCTGTCCGTTTCACAGTCCCACAAGCCTTGGTAATAATTTGCATAATCTGAAGACCCTTTATTTGAAAACACAGAGATTCATAAAAAATCTAATTTTTAGTCAATTTACAATTTACAGCATCCCACCACCACTGCGTACACAAAGTACCCACCAGCTTTTTCACTGAACTCTTCAGCGTTGTCAGAAATTTCATCATCTGAAAAATACAGAATCAAAGGTAATACAAATATAAAACAAGTGCCATTGCTGATGTTTAAATGTAATACATAGTTTGTCACCAGTCTATTCACTCTAGGAAAAAAAGGTATAATAGCTGTCACTTTGGTGGTAACCTTTCAAGGGTACACCGTTGTACCTAAAAAGTGCAAATTAGTACCCCAAAGGGATACCAAAAGTGTATATTTTAGTACCTAAATGGTACATATAATACCCTTTTTAAAGGGCACTGTCCCAATGACAGCTTAAAAAAAAAATTTCTAAGAGCCTTGCAGCTAATACACCTAATCTCGTCTGTCAATTAATGCTATATATCTTCCTCGCAGATTTAAATTCTGGATCAACTTTGTGTACCTCTGAACTCTTTCATAAGTAAATTAAACAATATCTGTGGTGCTGGCAGTACAGTCAACTCCCGTTTGATTTATAGGGGAGGTGCCAGGCCGGGTTAGATGGCTAGTGTGTTTCAGGCAGACAGGCATTGATTCTGGGCGTGGCACCTCTAGGTCTATGAGGTGACAGTGATAGCCCAGCTTTCTGTCTCCCACATCCATCCTCACGCTGTCAGCCTGCCGATAAAACCACCGTCCAGCAACCCTATACTTCCCACAGCACGAGCTTGCCCTGAGCTTCCAGGAACAGCATGAGGAAAAAACCTGTAAAGCTAAAGTAGCCCTTTACCATATGCTTGTGTGCATATGGTAATATGTGTGTAAAATATGTGTTGGAATCTGTTGTATAAGCCTTTATTTAAAAAACATAGAGATGTTCTGAATCCCAAAAATTTCCAGTAAAAAACAATTCTTAGATTCATTTAGTGTTGAAGCATTAATGAGGGTATATATATATATATATATATATATATATATATATATATATATATATTAGGGGTGTAACAATACCCTCATGTCATGATTCGATACATATCACGATACTGAACTCACGATACGATATTATTGCGATACTCCAAGACATATGGTAAAAGGTTAAGAAAAAATGTACTGTTGATTAAAATGCTGAATTTGATATTACATTGTTGGTGTAAATGGTGGTCTTGTTGCTGGAAACCCAATGCACAGGACAATTAACGCTAGAAATTTTAATTTTTTTAACTCTGTCACTGACTACATATGTTTCAAATAATGTAGTAAAATAAACCACATTTTACTGGTAACATAAGACATTTGGCATTATCAGGAACCACAAATATTACCCCATTGCATTATTATACATTATATTCAACATTATATATAGTTTAATGTAGTACTGACACTAAAACTTTAACTAAACTAAAAAATAAATTCTCACACAGACATTTTAATTTTGGGTGAATTATCCACAATACATATTGCTGCATTTTTGAATTGCGATATATTGTGACACTCCTTATATATAGTTCCATTAACGGTTCAACACTCCTAGAAATGTATCTGAAATTTTGAATATATATATATATACCCCAAGGCTGCATTTATTTTAAAATACAGTAAAAACTGTAATATATTACAATATTATTACAATTACTGTTTTCTATTTTAATATAATTTATTTAAAATATGATTTATTCCTGTGATTTTTAGCAGCCATTACTTAGTCTTTAGTGTCACATGATCCTTCAGAAATCATTCAAATATGCTGATTTAGTGACATTTCTTATTATTACCAATGCAAAAACAGTTGTGCTTGCTTAAATGCATTCTTGCTGAATAAATACATTTCTTTAAAAATCGAAATCGTACTGAAACCAACCTTTTGAAAGGGTATGATACACGATTACATATAGGCTACAAGATTTCTTTGATGAGATTAGTTAATATATGAGTACAGTTAATTCAGCACTTTTTAGACAATGTCATAATAGTACTGCTCAGCACTTTTCCAAACCGAATATCTGAGAGGCACAAGAAGATGAGAGAGATGAATGAAGGACGGAAAAGTGAGAGAAGTGGTCACTCGATCCGCCATCTGTGGCCAGCTCAGCTGCCCAGCACACATGGCAAAGTAAGGTGAAAATGACAGCACTCCAGAGTGATGTATTTCTCCTCAGAGGTCTCATTAGGTCCTCCGAGGCTCCTGCTATCACTTTGGGTGACCAGACCTTGATGTATATGCTCTTATTGATGGTGTTCAACATTGTAGAGTTGATGGTTACAACCTCAGTTACTTTGCTCTACTAAAAGCCCATCAAACACTGATATCAGTATTTTAAGCTAGTGATCAAGGTAATCATATGCACATACGTAAGTTTATCCATCAGGGTAATCAAAAACCTTGTTTTTGTTTAAAGGGCCAATTCATGTTTTTTCTATACCTGGAAGCTCTTCGTAAATATCTTCTTCGTCCTCTTCTTCATCTTCCTGAGTCCCTGCTTGGTCCTTCCATTCCTTGTGGCTGCTTTGAGGGGTTTGTCCCAGACTCGGGGTTGTGGCCGGGATAGATGCTGGCACAGGACGTGGTGGTGGTGGTGTGGTAGCTCGTTCAATGTCATCATATGTCTCTTCCTCTTCTTCCACCTCCTCTTCCTCATCATCATCAAAGGGTATGAAGTTAGAGCTCAGATCTTACAGAGAAATCATAAAAGCAATCGTTAACATCTAAATAATGAAAACGGAAGCAGACAAATCACTAATCTACATATAGTGGGGCCCCAAAAGTCTGTGACCACTAGTAGAAATGCTTCTATTTAATGCTTTTCTATTACAAAATACATGGCATATTTTAATTTGAGTGAAAAGGTGAACTTTACAACAACAACAAAAAGAAATACGATATGTTGTTTTTTTCTTGGTCACAATTTTGTTTTAATGACAGTGGCACTTGAGCTGCATTTACTCTAAAAGTTAAATATAAGAATATTAAGCTTCACAAATGTGCTTTTTCAATTAAGTGGTATACAGATGTGTTAGTTAAACTCCGAAATCATTAAACTTTAGTTTGTTTCCAGGTTTAAATTAAAATTTGAATGATCTTCAGCACTTTTGGACCCCACTAAAGCTATGGAGAATTTATAAAAAATAATAATAATAAAAAAGATAAAATAATAATAATATCAGTAATCTACAGTAACTGCAAAGAAATATGAAAAAATTTGACATTTATTACAATTCTAATACTGAATGATGCTTGTGCCATTTGGCCGTATCCACATGTGCGAAGGGGGATGGGGAGGGAGAAAACTATCTCAGGAGTGTCTATTACTTCCCGCAAATCAGAGGGCCGCATTGAGCCCATTTTAGAGTGGCGAGGGTGCCTCAGATCTGTCTCAGATGGAGTGAGGGCCTGATTGCAGGTGACTGAGCTCTGTAACACAGGCTATCGTATCCTCACTGCCTGGATGCCAAGCAGGACCAGATCGATGCCCCTAAAGGATGACCGGGCAAATCCCAATCAATTTCCTGTAAAGAGCGCTGTGCTACGGGGAAGAGGAGGCAGCCTGAGGCACGTTGGACTCTGAAGCTCAGTGACGTGGGGCATGAGGAGGTCTAGAGCCTATCTTATTGGCTGAGCCAGAAGGAAAGTTATTGGTATGCCTCTTTTTATAAATCTGCCCTTTTCACATCAAGTTGATCACCGTTGTGCTTTGCTCAAGTCAGATGCATTCAGCATAATATAAAATATGGTATGTATTAAAATAATATTGCATTTCATATCTCACATACCCTTAAGAACGAAATTGATCTGGTCCACCCATTCCCTTGCCTCTCGGGGACTGCTGGCAGTGAACTGCAGAGAGAAACTATCATTGTTGATTTGAAGGCTATTCTCATTCTTCATTGTAATGACAGCAAGATGACTGAACACAGCTACAGTAATGAGCAATGTGACTGCGTTTTTGTGTGTTGAACCTGGTAAGAACGTCTTCCAGGAGCACTCATCTCGAAGCATGAATTCTTCTTGGAGTCCTTGCGTAAGCTGGGGACCAACTCTGCACTGTAGCCATTGATGTAAAAGGAGCCTTTCTGCACCTTGTCTGAAAATCAAAATCCAAAGTTTCTCAATATCTCTGTCTTTGATGTTCATAAAAAGACTTTCAACGAGACAGGACACACCTTTCTCACTCCCGAAGTAATAAAATATGGTGTTGTTCAGAACACACCATCGCTTTTGCCATTCCATGCTGAAGAAACTGTGATCTGAAAAAAAGAAAAAGATTAGAAATGCTTATGGACCTTATGTAATATATGATGCACGTGTTTTTTTAAGATTCCTACCACGTCTTTTCTTCTCCAGGTAGCCTTGCTTTAGAATGTTACTCAGGTCCTGTGCAGCCACCATAGGGATCTCTTCGAAAACTGTCAATCAGAAATCAAGGGAAATAATGTTGTGAAATTATGTTGTAATGTGACATATAAGTGATAAAAAAAATTAGTGAGTAAAGGCCTGTTGACTACAACAACGATAACTATAAAGATAACTATAATGATAATAGTTAATGTCAATGTTTTTAATCGTTCATCAGCTGGAAAAAAATCGTTCTGAAAGTGATTCTAACGCTATCATTTCTCTGTGCCGTTATCTTTATAGATGTGGTGCTATTCTAGGCCTATATCTTTATTGTTATCTTTATAGTTTTAACACCTAACACGTATTCAAGCCCAAAGGCACACAAATATTTTATACTCTCATAAGCCTCTTGTGCTCACCAAGGCTTTATTTTGATAAAAAATACAGTGCAAATGTGATATTGCAAAATGTTATTACAATTTAAAATAATTGTTTTTAACAATTTAAAATATAATTTATTGCTGTGTGGCAGAACTCACTCTAACATGCTAATGTGGTGCTCAAGCAAGTTATTATTATAGAAGAAACAAAGAACTGCATTTATCAGAAATATTATTTATTGTACGATCATTTGTTAATCATTGTCTTTGATTAATAAAATAATTAATTACTCAGACTAACACCAAACAAATATGTGTGTTTGTATATATATATACAAACACAAATATTTGTTTGTTTCTGCCAAAGGTCCTGGACATCTTGTTCAGATACATGGCATCATGGATTCGATCAAATACCAACAGATAAAAAAAATCTAAACATGACAACCTCTGCTAGAAATCTTATAATGGGCCATATTTGGATCTTCCAACAAGACAAAGATCCAAAAACAAACATCAAAATAAAAATGGGCCACTGAGCACAAAACCAAGCATCTGGAATGGCCATCCCAGTCCTTGTCCTGAACCCTATAGAAAACGAGTGGGGTAAACTGAAGAGAAGAAGCGCCAACATGGATCTGGGAAGAGATTCTGTATGGAGGAATGGTCTCTGATCTCTTGTCAGGTTTTCTACAAACTCATCATCCATTTTTGGAGAAGACTCAGAGCTGTTATCTTGGAAAAAGGAGGTTGCAAAAAGTATTTAATAAAAGGGGGCAAATAATTTTTCCCAACGTGTTTTGGAAAAAAACATTTATTTCATAATTTGGTTTTCCCTCCACTTTCAATTCTTTTATGAATTATTTTCTTCAAGGAAAGGTTCGATTTTTTGCTAATTCTTTTAATAAAATATCAAAAGGATTAACAATGCAGATTTATTTTTTTACAGCCATCTTTGATCATATTTACCAAGGGGGCAAATAATTCTGATCAGCACTGTATATATGCACCCTTTAGCTTTTGCACCCCTAAATTTACATTTACCATTATCTATATGGTACAACCGATTCATTAGGCATGGAAGAGAAGGGGCCAAGTCATAAAAAATTGTCCCAGCACTGCTAATATGATGACAACTGTAACTTACAACTGCACTTAAATCTGCACCCACGCATCTATTTTTAGTATGTTTTCTAGGGCATATGAGAGTGGCAGCACAGGCGAAACAATTTGCTGCAAACAGAGAAACGAGACAAATCCTCACCCTCGCTATCCAGCTTTCATCAGCTTCAAACCTCAAGGGAGCGTAGGCGACAGGTGGCCCTCTGGGCACGCTACCAGACTTATTTAAAACTCATTTAGACATGAGCAGATGCTTCCTTGCCTGCACGCTGATGTTGAAGTAATCTCTGTGGTATCTCTTCTCTTTGAGCTAAAGCATGCCATTCGATGCATAAAACAGGCAATGGTATGTAGTCAACTGTGCAGGGCTGTCTAGGACTTGTCATTGGAAAAAATGTTAAAAGAACAACGATGAGTGCAACTGGGATGCGAGCGGTGGATATAACAGCTTGGAGAATCTAATGCCCCTATAAATAAGACTCAGCTCATCAAACGCACCCAGTCTGTGTGACATCACCACTGAGCTCTGTAGCCTGCCATGTTACGTGTCCAGTTTATCAGACAGATGACCATCTCAGAGAGGAGCCCTTTGACCCCTCACTCACATTCACCAACACACATGAACCTTCTCTGCACACACGGTCACATCTACGTCGTCATAAATACAACTGAACTACACACTGTTTGTCAAGGGTATGTTGATGTATCATCAAAAAAAACGAGGCCTCAGTCCAGACACTTCTCTGTTAATTTTTCTCCCAGTGCGCTTTCGTCCTGACACCTTTTACTCCCCTCATCCATCCACATCCCCCTCTGTTCATTTATCTAAAAGGTCAAGCCCTGGTAATAGTTCAGAAGAAACAGAATAAACAGAAGAAATGTGAGAATGGCGTACAATTAACAGTCTCTCTAATCTTCACACACCTACTGACAACCTTCTTCCTCAGGCCTTGCTGTCTGACCCCATGGTGCGGTCAGAGACTTAAGCAACGGTAAAATGAATGACTGAACACAAATTCGCCATTCTTCACAAATGACGACCTGCCTTTCTGTGGAAACTAAACAGTGGGCGTGTGTCTGGCCAGTCACTATATTCGTGATTCTTCCACAGGGTAGCAGTGTAACCAAACATTTCACCTTCAGAAAAAAAATTGCATGTTTTTCCTTTCTGAACTGTCTCCAAGGAAACCCAAGATTCTGATTGGACGAACAGATTCAACTTCAGTCATTTCTTTCAAACCAATCAGAGCTTAAAATTTTTAAAGCCACAGAGGACAAAAAGCTGCCAAAAAGGCAGGGGAAAATCAAGAGGTCGAACCATATTATATTTCTGCCTGTTTCTTACATTCGGTAAGTTTCCTTTGATTCTACATGTTTTTATAAACCTGCACGTCATAAACACAATCATTTACCTCTGCAGAACTATTAAAGCATCATAAAAAATGCACGTGGAACCGGTCTTGAGGATTTTCATTTCGGCTATAAATTGCATTTTTAATTATTCAGAGCAGTGAGGTTTCTTAACTCTCACCCCTGCATTCCCCCTCCTTAATTAGCATAAGCCCAATCATTTCCATTTAAATGTGCTGTGGATGTTTATGAATATTTCAGAGTGTTACATCACCATCCTTTGTGCCATTTTCCGACTTCATTCATTTTGTTTTCTCATGTTGTTCGGTGCCAACATCAATTATTATAAAAAAAACGGAGCATCAAATTTTATCAAAGAAAGAAAAACATAAATCAGAGTACTTATATATTTAGTTTTCGTTAAGCAGACGTCCAATTCCGAGCTTGATTTTTGTCAGTAACTCATCAAAAGAGCCACACAAAAACGAAGAGATGCGGGGAGAGGAGAAAGGGAGCGAAGCAAAGCTAATGACTTTCCTCTAGGCGCTTTCGGCGGCTGCTAGACGCTTTGTGGTGATGCATCGTGCGGCCTCTGCAATGTGGCAGGCCGAGATTGGTGGAGTGAGGCATTGAGCGTGCCACACAGAGGGACGTTCATCAGTGCCATGGCAGCAGGAGAGCGGGGACTGATGCCACGAGAAGAGCTCGGCGGGATACCGGAGAACCAAGAGCCTCCCTCCACCTCCTTCTAAACATGGAGGTATAGGCACAGCTCCAGGTCACACTACTCCTATCACTCCACAGCACGCTGCCTGCCATCACCAATGTGCGGCAGTGTTTACTCCTCACGGGCTCGTTCTGCAGAGAGCTCTTCTGTAAAAATGACATCAAAAACGGATTTGACAGCAAGAGCAGCGGGTCTCAAATGAGTGGCAAACAAACAACCTCATCTACTATTTAATTAATTACCATTCGTCATAAGCTCATATCAGGTATTCATATCGGATAATAAAGCTGGGCGCTGTGCACATTTAACATCACCAACACGCAGAATATTGCGCTCACAGGGGATGTTGTGAGCACAGCAGGTGATCCAGCTATAAAAATCTGATTGATGTTGTAATGATCTGAGAAATTTCATGTAAAAAATAAATAAATAGCATCAGTTGAGTAGCTATGTATCAAAGATAGGTCACAGATGCAAAGGTTTGTCAAAAAGCAAAATGTAGTTTAATTTACACATTTGAGTTTGTTTTCATTCTCTTTATAATGCCTGACTCAGATATAAGGATGTAACGATACCCTCATGTCACGATTCGATAAATATCACGACACTGAACTCACAATATGATATTATTGCAATGCTCCAAGACATATGTTATTAGGTTAACCAAAAATGTACTGTTGATTAAAAATACTAAATTTGGGACTACATTGGGAGTGTATATGAAAAGGCTCGGTATCACAAGAATAAAAATATTTATGATTCTGAAGCTGAAAATACGTAATTATTTTAGACGAATATGCTTGCACTCTGTCACTGACTAGATATATTTAAAATAATGTAACTTTTACTGGTAACATGACATTTAGCAATATGAGGACCCACAAATATTCCCCCATTGCATTATTATACATTATATATAGTACTTTAATGTAGTACTGACACCAAACTCTGTAAACTTTCATTTTTTTCTCTTTTGGGTGAACTTCACACAATAAAGATTGTCACTATCCACGATGCATATTGTTGCATTTTTGTATTGCGATATATTGTGACACGAAATATAATGTTATACCCCTAGTCAGATAACAAAAATGCTGCATTCAAAATGGTATCTTTTACAAGAGATGGTGATGTGCATGTTTTTCCTCTTCTCTTTTTACGACATTTGCAATCAAAATCAAGATCAAAATGCGCATAATTGATCAAATTATTAAATATCTTGGGAAGATTGAATGACTACATTGCCGATTTACCATGACATTTCCGAATGTGACCATTGACACAATACAATGATTTACTGTAGATTCAATGGACACAAAAGTCAAGACCACTAACATATTTACACTATTGATTAAATGAGTCCATGAAGGATTACTAACCAATCATGTGATCACATTTGCATACTGAAGCAATATTGCACTGCAAAATATACTGCACCAAATTCTAGTCTGGCCGACACAGATTAGCCAATAATGAATTGGAATATTAAAATTCAATACGATTTTGTCAAAACAAATTAAAAATTAAACATTAAAAAAATGTATTGGACATTACAACCGAATTCAGTCAGCAAAATGTTATGAAAATGGACGGTGGTATTTGCTAAAAATTCGATTTAACAGTTTTTATTCAATTATTAGCATTTTTAATGATTAACTTTGAGGTAACGTAAGATGATGGCAAAGGAAAATGTAAAATTGTGAAAATGAGCATGCACTATTTAATATCTATAACATATACACACACACACAATATTGATTAATGAAAATAAAATCTAATATCAACCAATCACTATAATGCAACAAAAAGACATGCCTATACAGTATATAAACAGTGCACGAAATCTGCATCATATCGCTGCCCTATCCATGTCTTCTCAGTATTGCTCTGTTAGCATGGGACGCACGGACCTGAGGCTGACCTCGGCGTGAACCTCAGAGATGAGGTGAAACAGAAGGCACGAGGGTCCCTGGGGGGCCGAGGAGAGAGGCAGGGGAGGAATGCTGATCAGGGAGAGATGGAGAGACCGGAATTACTGCGCTCTCCTGTACAGCACTTGATTAGAAAAAAGGAGAACTCTGAGCATCCTTAACCCCCCATACCGCACACCAATACGCAAACTGCACACAGAGAACAGCAAATTGACACATTTTTCCTCATTAAAGGCAAAGGCAGTGGCCTCTGTGCGCTGCCTGCGCATAGCAAACATTAGGAGGGTGAGAAAAAATGAAGGAAAGGCATTAGGGAGGAGGGGGGGGGGGGGCTGAGAGAGAGATATCCCAAGGTGAATGGCTCACTTGAACGTCACATCTCTAAATTGTCCTTAACAAGAACTGATTCGATTTGAATGAAAAGGATCTGTTATTCACAACATGAGACCTGAAATCATGAAGCCCCTGAACAGTTTTGCAGTATTACTTATTATTTACAAGATTCCAGGATGGACCTTTAGCCGGCCTCTGTTTAACGGCGCAATTGTGGGCTACACACATGATGTGGGAAACCATTTAACATGCTTTAGTGCCACAACATTGTTCCTTTACTGACGAGCCGCACCGTACAAGAGGAGAATTTATAGCCTGGCAATGAGCAGGGAAAGCAAAGGGGGTCCTCCGTTCAGAGACCAGAGCTCTATAAATTTTACCCCCATATATTATGACATCCATTCAAAAGTTTAACTGCAAATACTATAATCCTGAGATGGCAGAGAGGTGGACTGGGGTGCGACAGCCAGAGGAGATATGACTGGAAAGCAGTGTCATCATCACACACGGCCGCAAAGAAAAATGAGTTCGGCGAGATGTGGAAATATACTTAAACTAGTGGAGCTGAGGCATGAGAAAGCTTGGAATTCGGTGCTGTCGGTTATAGCCAATTCACAAAGAGAAATGAACTAACTAAACATGAATATACGGTAAAAATGAGTGTGTGTTTATTTCAACAAGAATTATGAGCAGGTTCCTGTCTAAAATAAATGCTACAAAAAAAAAAAAGTAAAAAAGAAACCTTGAAAGGATATGAATTAATTTTACATACGAAACTAAAATGGATTTACAGATATTTATCTCATATCTTTATAATGAAAATAAAAATGAAGACCTTTTTTTAAAATAAACTGCTTATATAGAGTGTATAATTCAGGCAAGTATAATTATTTTTAAATATAGCATTGCACCGTTTCTATTATAGCCGTTCAATATAATTTTGGCAAGACACTCTGTCACAAACAAATGTTGTGAATGGAGAAATTGAGACATTCCTAAAAGAGAAGAAAAAAGGGGAAGACAGGGAGTGTTGTATTTCAGGATGAATTGTAAAAGCATCAGTTCAACCAATTAGAAATTAACTTTAGTGCTGAATCATATAGCCTCTGTCCACCACACTCCTGAGGTGACAGTCCAAGTTGTAAGTCTATAAAAATATAAAGGATTTACAGGGCTGAAAAAAATGAGGTAGTAAAGAATAATTTATTCTTTCTTACAATTGCATTGCATAATGTTAATGGAGGCTAAATAACAGTACTGGTGCTAATGCAGTGGGTACTTTTGTTAAATTTGATAGGCTACATATCACACACAAAGGTTTTCATCTACATATTTTAATATATATATATATATATATATATATATATATATATATATATATATATATATATATATATATATATATATAATCATTGCTGGCCAGGCGGGTTACAATCTATTTCAACGGGACTCACAAAGGCTGCACAGAATGGCAACTAAAGTTCCACACACACTTCCTGTTTTGTTAGAATTGCCTGTTTTTATGCATTTCTTCTACATTCGTTTCCCCTTTAGGCTAATATGCTGTATGGAATTTTCTTTTAAAATAAATTTTATTTGACGTCGAACAATAAAATTCAATTTTAAGGTTTCTTGTACTCGACGCGAATGCTGAAACAAATTAAAGGCCTTATATCATATAGGCTACTTCATGGTCTCCCAGTTAATATCGATTTATTGGATTTAAATTAAATGAGTTCAACAACATACTACGCAGGTAAATATAAAATAGCACGACCTCATAGGTCTGTGAAGATCTAGGCCTACTTTTAGAACAATCAGTAGCCTAGTTTGTCTGCGTGTTGTTTGTTAGGTTTTCTTCGAACAGATTTGATGCAAGAACGATGAAATATGCCAGCAGACACGTGTCGACTGTCTGAAGACTGCAAATCATGATTCATGATATCGTGCATCGATCACATGAGGAATGCAGCACGGTCGTAAAGTGTGACGTGTTTGTTAACGCTCACATACATGTGTGTCACAGAGGTATTTATGACCGTCTGATAAACACCAGAAAGCTGCTATTGTGGGTCTGTTTTATTTAACTGAGAATGGGTGAGTGAAAAATAATTAAATTACGCATTTCAGGGATGAAAAAAAAAAGTGAAATTCGACAGTATTAACTGATAGCCCAAACGTCTCATTTAGTTTATATAAGTCGTGTAAATATCATCAGAATTGCTTTAGTTTTAGGAAATGGTCAAGACTAAAAAGCCCACCAGAGGGCGCGTGATGAGAAAAAGTTATGGTGTTTTCTGAAGAAGACTGAACTTCGAGCTTACACTGACTGTATAAAACTAAATCAATAAAAGATACCAAACGTATAAAAAATCTAACAGAACACGACAACGAAGAAAAATAATTCAATGACATCCTAATAAAAAATAACAGGCTATTATGCCTAATTGTCTCGGTTTCCCACAAATGTTCATTGTGTGTTTAGGCCTAAAAAGAATATTTTCACCCCCAGGTTTTAAATAATCCCTGGATGTGTTGGTTTCCCGTAAACCTACAATTTATAGGCGCCATTCACATTTAAAACGTTGATATTTAATTGTTTATTTGTTCATTTATTCCACAATAAACAGTCAGCCAATTGTATTAATTTAAAATAATATTTTTTTTCTAATTATAAGAGGACGTCACAAAATACTATTTTACTTTGTAATTATTTTCAAAATGATTTGAATATATATATATATAATGCGTAATTATTTTTATTGTTTAATGTATAGAAAATGTCATCCATATAATCGCATTCTTTATTATTAACCTATAGCCTATTATTCTGTCAAACAAACTTCGTTTTCAAATATATGAATAAAATAAAAAATTCTGTTTTTATATGATTTGGGATTCTCTTATTTTAGATTTAAAAAATCCGTTTAGAGTTCGTTTCTTTGGGTAGACCCATATAGCCTATATATTTCATGGGGAAAAAATAATAACCAAAACGAAAAATTTTCATTCGAAATGCTTTAGTTATTCGCCTATGTAGATGTTGCCTTTGTGGAGTAGCACGCGCGTGCAGGCCCTCAGCGCGTGTCCCCCTCAGTAAATAAATAGAAAATTCAAAGGCTTCACTGTGTAAATGATGGAACAAGAGCCAACGGTTACGTCTGTAATCTTAATCCAGCCATATATGAGCAATATCCTCTTTATAAAAATAAAACGTGTCCTTTATTTTAAATAATTGATTATATATACACAACAAAAATCTGGAAACAATTTTCCATCTTAAGCCACTCTGTAAAATTTAGGAGAGCAGGATAATTTAACTTGAAGTGTTTGTATTGGCTCCAAAATGCTTATAGACTGCAGCCAGGAATTGTCCTTGAAAAAAAGATCACTTCACAGAAAATCCTCATCTTGTGATTACATCAAGAGGGGTTTTTTTTTCCTGTTGTATGGGAATCTGTCATATCATGGCCCTGCCAGTCATTATGGAAATGATTTGGTTCAGTGGTAACCGATGGCTGTGTTTTATCACACACACATTGCAGTGATGTACATTACCAGGCTAGCCTAAACCTCCCAAACTTAAATATAGCCTCTCACTCATGAAGATCCTTACTCAAATTCAGAACCGTGTGGGGAAAAGACTCTTTTATGATTATTACATGTTTCAACACTCAATAGAAAACATATGGTAAATTAGGCAATTAGCATAATATTTTCCATTTTTGGACAGATAAATGATACCTACAGGCTGACAAATCAGAGGGTAGAAAGACATTTCATGGAAAAACAGTTCTTCTGGTCAGTTTAAAGATGTGAAAACATTCCAAATGCTGCAGTAGAACAGAACCTCAGAGAGCCAGACGTGTCAAATGGATTATGTCGGTAAATATAAAGACGGAAAAAAAGTTCTTAATCAGCGAATGTTCATTTCTAGCATAAAAACGCTGCCCTTGTAAAACAGAAAAATTCTAAATATTTAAATTTCAACATGCACATGGTTGCCAAGAGCCAATCTGCATTAAGCTAAACCCAAAAAAGACACACAGAAGACATTTGAACAGCACTCCTTCCATGTGGGTGTACAGCAAACACACCTACACACGCTTTCATTTGTTTCCCAATGAAAGCATCAGGCCACCTGGGCCTTGCATCGAAACTTCATCAATCTCCAGAAATGGAATCCAGTGGAGAGAAAAATCAAATTCTCATTTGCAAGATGGGTCAGAGGAGAGAGAGAGAGAGAGAGAGAGAGAGAGAGAGAGAGAGAGAGAGAGAGAGAGAGAGAGAGAGAGAGAGAGAGAGAGATAGAGAGAGGTACCTGGGAAGGCTAACCTCTAGCTGAACCCACAGCATTGAATCGTTTTTCCATTTGTCTGCGATACTGACAGGCTGCAAAGAAGATTAGACACTCAAGGTTGTGACTTCCTATTCTGCTTATTTCATACCTTGCAAATCATGAAAGACTTCCTCTCTTCACCCACGCTAACTTTCTGGACATATTATAGTGAGCACAGAAGCAATATTTTCCTAACTAGTAAAAGAAAAAGCGTGATGAATATAGTGATGTATGCTCTGTTGACTCATCACTGCACAATGAATAGGGCGACTGACAATGATATGACATTAACAGTTGAAAATCTCCGAATGATCAGTTTACAGGGCAGGAGCGTGTTTGGGTGAAACAGTGAAATTACAAATGAGCGAGAGACAGAGCGAGAGCAAATATGGGCTTTTTCAGCAGCATCGTAGCCTTCGGAGAGTGAAGTGAACTTTTGAACCCGTTCGGCAGAAGCAGCGAAGCACTGAGGATGCTCGGGTCTAATATGTGTCTATTTCAATTAATTAATGCAAAGGGAAACAGAGGGTGGGAAAAACGATGGTGTCATCTTTGCTGAAGTCATTTAACGTGCCCTATGAAGCCTGCCAATGCCTCATACTTTATGCTTTCTATAACCGCATTGGAATATGAATTGTGATTAGAGGAAAATTAATGGATGATTACTAGAATGGAAGGAGGCTTTTGAGGAAAAAATGGTTTTGAATTTTTTTTTGATAATCCTGTCTCAGCTAGGGAAACTTTATTTGAACTGTGCTGTGGCTATGGCAACTGAGGTCAATAATGTAGACTCAGTTGCCCTAGACAGAGTTCAGACAGGTCATGAAATGACCAGAACAAGACCCAGGGGTCAAAAGTTTACTGTAGGGAGGAAGAAACACTCAAAGTGTGAGGACTCACGTATGGAGTTAAGAGGCAACTTGGATGAGGACCAGCTGACAATGACTCAAACACTGAGGTCATGTAAGGTGCCTATGATCACATGACTGCACCTTTACGTGGCCACATGCCATTGCATTAGGAAAAATATAACAGGATCAGGCTGCAGGACAGAGCCCTGCTGAAATTCCTGACAGTAACCGTGATGATGACGAAGATGATTTGCATGTTAGGCTGGTCACTTTGGTTCGCGAGGGATCGCTTAATTGCCAGGCTAAAATGTCTTTTTCATTGATGCAAGCTCTTTTTGGACTCTCCAGAGATTCATTACCACAATCAATTCCTTAACCAACACAACCATTAATTAAGAAGCTTTAAGATCTTTAAAAAAATCAAATTTACATCTTGATGATCTAATTTGCGATGAAGAAACAACACAACTCTGACTCCTCTGCCTCTCTCTGATTGGCTTCTCCAGCTTTGCCTGTAGAGCCGTGGTGGGGTAAGATAACATGAACGAGAGGGGCTTTTGTTTCTGGACATAAATCAAGTCAGTGCACACAAAGAGCCCAGAGCATGTGCAGCCTTTGATAGGACATGCATTGATATTAGCCTCTTAAACACACAAACTCCTGTCAGGCTGACAAACCATACACCTTTTTCTGCTGTATTTGTTATGACTGAAATGATTGGTGGAACTGACGTCTTGTATGCAATGTAAAATTGCCTTTTTTTTATCATTACTAGTGATAATCCCAGGCAAATATCGACGACTCGGGCCATTCAAAGAGATAAGAATGTTTTTTTATTCTACTACTTTTGCATTTCCTAAACTTGACCTGGCAAAACATCCACCCCACTGTGAGGCTCCTCCTGCCCTGGGCTTCCCATCCTCGGCTGCAGGGCTGCTGTCATCCAGACGAGGCTGCAGGCACGGTGGGGTCAACCGTGCGGTCTGCGGGTGAAACTCAGTTCACATTACCATACAGACAGGGGCCCTGACAATAGAGCGCCCATCTGTTCCTGTCAGCTATAACAAATCTACTGTCAAACCTCCCTCTGGAGACAGGGAGGCAGAGCTGGCTAAATGAAATAAAACTGACTCCTCCCACTGACGAGTCAACTGCTGCCTCTCCTCCAGTCAGGTTAGAGCACAAGCAGACACAGTCAATTTCCCTTCCTCACACAGGCGAGCATGTGACATCACGGAGTGAGTAGCGGTGCAGGAATTGAATGCCTGAACTATATTTACCCTCCAATACAATAGGGCAAATTTGAAAATATCAGCATGCAAGGACACCAGCTCATTCATATCACATATGCATTTTGTTTTTCATTCACTCGAGCTAAGCGCAAAAACAAAATCAGAAGGGCTCACAGCATGGAGCGTCTTTATTAAATCAAAGGCAAATGTGAAAACTAAATCTGAATTGCTGAAAAAGGTGCACATTTGAACCTTAATCTTCATGATTATATTCCTCTCTCTAATTTCATACACTCTCTCCCGCTCAAATTCCAAATGTCCTATCGCAGGGTGTGATGTGAGATTCCCAACTGGTGAACTAAACATGAACCCTGAACTGCACTTGCCCTTGCTGGTCATTATCTTTATTGAAAGAGCGACATGATGCGAATCTTCTTCGAGTTACTCCTCTTTGACTTATATGCCTTTTCCGGCAAAGGAGCGAATCAAAGGAGCACATCCAGGTTTGACCCCCTTTTGTTGCTAAATTGCAAACAACATAAAATGAATGGGATAGTGGAGTAGCTATTCATTTTTACCAGGGTGGTGAGAAGTATCGTGTCAGTGAACAAGACGTATTCGAGATAAAAACAATAATTTATGGTTTTCACAATTAACAATTGTGTAGCCTGACATTTTTTTTTCTGTTCAATCTGGAAAACTGTTAAAAGAAGAAAATATGTCTATGAAGTAAAATCCGGCAAAGAGAGAGAGAGAGAATCTGGATTGTCTTTGACTTTTAGTGGATTGCAGTAGCACCCAGAGCAGGTCACTAGTGATCAATGATATTGAATTGAATGTCCCTTAATTCTTTCTTCTTCTTCTTGTTTTTTTTCTTGTTTTTTTTTTTTTCTGCAAAGCTGCAGGCTTTTGATGCCTCTGAGAAAATTGTCATTTGTATGATGAGTGATAAAGAAGAGAAAATGGATTAAACGCCCCTCAGGTACAGTGTTGAGTTTCAAGACCAGCTGCTTACAGAGCCAGAGATGATCAGTCAAAGATTTGGCCCGAAGCAGCAGCAGCAAACTGCCCATATTGGTCAAAAAAAAACAATCACCAAACACAAAACAGATTTTGGTGGGCCATTTTCAATCTGCAGTACAATCCTGTTTTAAACGTTGAATTTCACTCCAGTTAACGTTTTTCAAATTCTAGTAGGCTATACACACAAGTAGATTTACTTTGTGTCAGAAGCACAAGAAAGCTAACATTTAGACACCATTGTTAAAAGCAGGCAAACATGCCACAGTTTAACCCCAAGAACCCAGCATGCCTCACCAGCAGCAGCAGCACACATGCCCAAACATCCGCCCCGCCTGCCACTAGAGGGAGCTCTTCATCCCTTTTCAATGGAGGTAAATGACCACTCTCCCATTCCCCTTCCACACACTCCTCAATGCCAGCAGCAGAGCTGTGGGAATCCACTAGAGGGTGATCTGTTACCAAACACCTCCGCTGGGGTATTTCATCATTAGCAGTGAAACCCCCACAATAAGAATTGTGATAAAGATGCTTTAGACAAGTTTCCTGTCTTGACTTATCGCAGCTTACATGCATTAGACATACAAGTAAACACACTCATATGCACACAGTGGCTTGAACTCACGCTCACTGGCACCTTCCTCCTGGTAGTCAGAGGCCACTGACATATCATCTGAGGGGGCAGAGCGTCCCAGACTGGAGCTGCGGTTGTCATCTGAGCTATCCTCAAGATTGGATTCATCTAGGAGAAAAAATAAAAAGAGCTTCACATAAGTAGAAACTTTGTTGAGTGAGTTCAACAGATATACATAAAATGAAAATGCTGTGGGAGGAGAATCTAATCATTTTTGTCAAACCGTCTTGTTTTCTAAAGAACCCATTGTTCCGGGAAAGACAGAATCTGAACGGAAATCTCGGTGAGCAATTAATTAGAATTATGAAGCAGCTGTTCACTTACATCTGTGGGGAAATTCTTGTGGGTGTCTGAAAAGAGAAGATTTAGAAATGCTTTTAGAGAAGTATGTTTTATAAAGGATAAAATAACCTTCTAAACAAATGGACTTTGCAATGCTCAAAGTTTTTATTAAAATGGATCACTTTATAATGTTTCTAATCAAGTGCATGTAATGTTTGCATTGTTCCACTATCTTTCTTTGTCTAGATAAACATTTCAGCTCTACAATGAAAGCTGTAGCCTACTACAAATTAAAAAAGAACTGAAGAGGTGTTTGATTGATGGCAGGTTGAGTATCAGTATAAACAAATGCATCTGTAAAAAAACCTGTGCATTGCAGCGTTTGCAAACGATGCATTGGCAGCAAACTATTCATGTGCTGAGGAGAAAAAAATCTAAGTATGCTTGTTCTCTTTGCAAACACTTTCAGCACAGCAAACCACAAAACCACTCCAGCGCTGTAATTGTACTCCTTTCTTCTAAAAAGACAACAATAGAAAAACTGAGTAATTTGCTTCCTGTCTGTTTAACTGTTGTGTTTCATTTGTAGCTCGACTGGGAGCACAGATTCTCATGCGGCCAATAATTTGCTTCTATAAATTTACTTTTTGTGGTCTTCATTGTGCAATACAAACAAAGGGGAGCAAGTATGTGTCATCTCTAATACTTGCACATGAATAAAACATACTGTGACATCCCTCACCTCTTCTGGATGACATGAAAATTTCGTAGAAGAATTTCCCTGGACTCTAGAGCGACATTACTGAGATTCTCATCCTGGAGTATTTCAAAAACAAACAGCTCACAGTCTGAGAGAGAGAGAGAGAGAGAGAGAGAGAGAGAGAGAGAGAGAGAGAGAGAGAGAGAGAGAGAGAAAACCTCAGTAAACTACTCATGCTATGTTAGAGTCTGTTTACAAGACACTAACATGAGCAAAACACAATGACACAATGAAAAAAAAAACTTTATGTTGAATTTCAACATGTGGAAAAAGAAAAACGTGACCTTTATGTCATGTGATATTTCTATTCAATGTTTTGAAAGATGCAAATCATAAAAGGATTGTTCTATTCATGCAAATGTCATGGATGCCAGAATGTGTAAATGACAATAGTCATCCTGTCTGCGTGTCAGAAGGACGATAACAATCTCATGATGGCATCATTCATGAAGTACCATTTTGTACAAAATGTTTTCCTCTAGAGTAAACACAGCAAAGCAGAATAATTATATTAAATAAAACTAATGAAATCATAATTATGTAGGTTTAATAACACAAACCACAACTTCTATAATTATGACGTTTACAATGAATTTGAAAACTAACTTTAAGATGTAGCCTAAACATGTGCTTTAAGTCCTGTGATTTCTTCCTGAATTCTCATTAAATCTACGTTTAGTAGGCTATGCTATGTAAGAAGCATTTCTTTAAAGTCAAAAGTTGACATTTATCAAATGCTCTAAAAAAACTTAATAAAAAACAAACAGATAAAATAACACAACAAACAACTAGGTAGAATTGGTAGCATACGTATATAGGCAAAAAATATATTATTTTAACACATTAACATTGAAACAATGCCTAGCCTACCTCTTAATAGTTGTCTGATGTCATCAAGCACCGTCCCCATCTCTGAGTGAGACTCCAAACAGAAATAAAAGCTAATAAAATATGCTAATATAAACGATTGAAGGTCAGAAAAATTCTGAGTAAATTTGTTGGTCACTTGTCATCCCATATAATGAGTTCGCAGTGTGAAATAAAAAATAATCGAGAGATAGTATCATAGCACACGAACCGGCTCGCGGAGGAAAGGAGAAGAGGAAGTGCAAAGCACATTGTTGTGAAAATGAAACAGTACCTGAAGAGATGTAGGCGAATACTTTGTGACATGAGTCTCAAATGAAAGTCAAACTAATTAAAAGATATTACATTTGAATTTGCCTTTTCTACCATATATTAATTTTTAGACCATCCACACAGTTAACAATACAATTGAGAAGGCTACACCGTTTTGAATTTGTTGTCAAACTCTGAAGTGTTTTTATTCGTTTGCTACGAATTGACAGCAACGGGACCCGTTCAAAACCACTGCACCTCTTTTTTGATATCATTGTTTTCCCCAACCTGTATCTCATAGCCTACATGACCATCGATCGTGACTATAGCATAGGCTACCATCAGCGGTCTAATGTGTAAGTAGTGGCCATGTTCTTTCTCCACATTGAAAGACTCGAAATGTTTATAAAGGGTACTAGGCCTCCAGGCTGTTTGTTTGTTTGTTTGTTTGTTTAAATGAAGTTTCCATATCGTTATATAGGTCGAGTCAGGTGCGTCTATTACTATTATTTTATGCAATGTTTTACGCTCCACACTGTTTATAAAAGCTCGAGGCCATCTTATAGCAAAAGTACCTCATGGAGACCGGAAGTTTAAATATTTGTGTGATTAAAGTAGCCTAGTTTATAAATCTATTACTCACCCGGAATTGCCTAAATTATTGTCAAAGCTGGATAGAAAACATGTAGCCTACATTTTAAATGTACCATTAATTTATTGTTATTATCAGATGTTCCTACATTTATTAATTCTTGTTGTGTTTAATGTTATTAGCCTATTATTTTTTTTATACTTGTTAGAAATAATTAGCCTACTAAGCCTTCTGCCGTATCTACCTCTTGCCCTCATTTTAGGCTATGTTAACGTTTTTAATTAAAAAATGTAAAAGATAATAATAATGAATTGCCTAAATAAATAAATAATAATTTTAAACCAAATAAAATTAGACATTTTCCTCATACCGGTAATTATATTTTATGCAGAGACAGGACAAGATGTGTGATGAACATGACTTACCCCTGTAGCTCTTTTTTATTGGTTAAACTAATGACATTTTCTCAGTGGAATTACTTCGTGCATGTAGTCTATCTGATCCATTTGCATCATATCACAAAAGCTTTTGCTTGCCTTTCACAATTGTTAGCAACTGTTTGATGCTGAGCTGGCACCTAATGCAATGCATCACATTGGGGCGGTACAATCTTTTCTGTTTTCAAAGTTATTACATTAATAACAGAATTTTAATCAGAACAAGGCCAATTTATTTGGTTTGTTTTTAGGCTACTACATATATTTATTGACCAACATAATATGTGTAAGAATAAATTCTAAAAGAAAAAAAAGTTTGTTAAAAAATTTAAGCTAGAGGGGCTTTTTTCTTTCATTCTTTTTTACCACACGTGGAGTAAAAGCACCACACCCCTTCAACCTGGGGCAAAACGCCTCTGGGGAAGTGATATGGCACACACACAAAAATCTCATCATATTCAAATGTTTTAGACAAAATATTTTTGAGTAACATATTAACAACTTACTTAGTCATGTCAAGTTGTGCAATTTATTATTTGCACAGTTACAAAGGGGTATTGGGCAATGAAGTGCTTAAAGACAATGCCACTCCAGACAATTGTACTTGTACCAGTATATTTTAACATTTCATAACCATTTAAATGTTTTATAAGAACTTTGTTTTTGCCTTTAGTCCAGTTCAAAGAATATATTTGAGCTCCAATATAAAAATGTTTTTTACTAATTAATCTCCATTTTAATTGGTGAAGGTAGTGCGATCCATTTTACATATCTGTTCCCTCCCAACGATGAAAAATAATTCAGGTATGATGTATTTTTAGTGGTGTTTCAATGTTTTGGTTGCGACATAAAAGGGTATTTGGTTTAATTTTTAGTCCAGTCTTTTTTATTTTTGTTTCATATGATAATTTCAGAGATTTTCATCTACTAGTTATGCAATGATCAAAAGCATTATTACATGTTAGATCTAATTTAATCAAAATCATCATTAGACATGATGATTTTATGGTAAATACTTTCAGTGCATATTGACAAATTGACAAATTGGTGTTTAGGAAAGTGCTGGTGGTTTTTTTTCCAAATTAACCTTTTTACCACAGGAACCTTTATACATTGTGCATAAACCTTACCTTGCAGACAAATTGTAAAAGCCTACTAGGTTTTTAGATTTTCTGAAGAAAATGTAAATGAAGATTGCCTATATGCAAAAGTCCTTGCCACAATGGTAGGGTGTTGTGGGTTGTTTCAAGAGCGTTGCTGTGTGGTTGCTGTGGCATTGCTTGATGGTCACCTGGCCAGTTTAAAAGAGCCCTCTTTCGTGATTTTCTAGTCCCACTATGGTTTGAGGTCATCCTTCAGTATAAGTCTGAGATTTTCACACACATTTTATCATCCTCCAGGTGGAAATATTAATTTTCCTATATTGGTTGTTCCTAATATTGGTTTACCTCAACACAGTTGTTCATTGTGGAAAATTTAACTCAAGTTAAATATCAGAGCTCATATTCATTATTTAATGGTATTTGCCAGTTTATTGGGTGTAAGGCGTTGTGCACAGGTACAGGCTGGAGGCAGATCATGAAAGAAAAACATCTGAATGGAGAAGGGGGAGCAGAATTCCAAGGAGAGGACATGACCGAATGACCCCTTCGTCACTGTCCCTGCAGCTATATGGCCCCTTGTGAAGGTAGATAGAGGAATGAGCGTGGCCCTCCACTCCAGCATGAGCACTGCCTGCTGCCTGCTGGGCACAGCCATATGAAAGGATCTTGCCTTTGTAATCCGCCCGGGATTACACCTCCCAACAATACACAGCTGAAAGAGCGACAAAGACCCAGTATCAAACACAGGCCTGGGCTGATGAGAGGAACCTGCTATGATCTCCTACCACCAACACTGACATCAGCGCCTCTCATCTCCCCAAGAGAGCTCTTTTAGCATTCGCCTACTCCTTTCTTCTGTACCCTTATCTGGGAACACAGGCTTTTTTTATCTCTGCATTCCTTTTCATTTGCGTTTCAGGGGGAGGGCAGAACTCTGTCATCTGAGAGCCCCCAACCGCCCCGACCTGACAGAAATCACACTCCAATATGGTCACACACCCCTCGAGAGACACAGGGGTCAATATGAAGGCACTGGAACAGTTTCAGAGTTTGTCGTATATTCCATCATGAGATTCAATTACTATCAACCGGTTTATAATGCGTTTCTTGTTAAATGGTATGAAAACATTTTTGCCCGTTCAAAGCCTTGGGCTCATCTCTGTCACTGGTTTGACCCTTTGAACTCAGTTTCAGCTCATTGCTGCTAATTAACCTCCCCACACATGCACAAGACACTTCAGGCACTTGAAGGCAGCACTTAGAAGATGTTTGTGTGGGTGTTTAAGGACCTGTGAGGTAAATATTTTCAAAGAAGATGGGGGAAAGTATGATAGTTTGTCAAAAGGATTTTCCCAGGTATCGGCTTATAATGTCAACGCCCACATATGAATCATGGTGAGCTTAGAGGAACGTTTTCACTACAGTTCTTTAGCAGAATGAATTAAGTTCTCTGTTTTCTCATAAACAAATGGGTAAATTGTTTAGGACCATTTGAAAGTTTACTGTTGAAATTAATAGCTCTGAAAAATTCTAATTTTGTAGGTAACATCTCAGAAAAAAGAAAAACATCTATAGGCCTGGTTTCACTGGCGGAGATAAAGCCAAGATAGGTCTTTGTTCAATTAGGACATTTAAGTAGCTGTTATGAACATGCCTTTGAAAAAAACATGTGCATCTTGAGACAAAACAATGTTAGTGACATATTTTGAGATATTTTAAACCAGTTCAAATTTTAGTCTGGGACTAAGCCTTGTCTGGGAAACCAGTGGCTAATGTGCATATGCCTAAAGGCATAGTTCATCCAAACAAAATAAAATAATAATATTAATCCTTGTGTCATTCCAAACCTGTATGTATTTTTTTTCTATGAAACAAAACAAAATTGTTGATGTTTTGGACCCCATTGACTTTCACAAAAACTGTTAAAACGTTATACAAAATATTTTCTTTTAATAAAGTCATACAGGGTATGGAACAGCATGAAGATAAGTGAATGATGACAGTATTTTTTTGGGTGAACTATCCCTTTAAACATCATCTGTCACAGCCCATTCTCATCCCTAGGCGTCATGAAACTGACGCCTTGGGAATCATTTTGACCATGCTTCAATATTCGACGCTTTAGGCACCCTTTAGCGTCAGTTACATGACGCGATCCTAGGGCGTCATCTTACTGACGCTTTACCTTTAACGTCAGTTAGATGACGCTATCTACTCCTAACCCTACCCCAGACCTAAACCTACCCGCGTCATCTAACTGACGCTTAGGTAAAGCGTCAGTAAGATGACGCCCTAGGATCGCGTCAAGTAACTGACGCTAAAGGGTGCCTAAAGCGTCGAATATTGAAGCATGGTCAAAATTGTCATTTTAGTGACGCCTTGGGGTGAGAATGCGTTGTCTGTCAATATTTCCATCATGAAGCTATAAACTAAAAGTTGACTGATTTTGCTAGTCATTTTTCCTGTTAAATACAAAGTTTTCTATGAGATCGAATTGTGGAAAGGGAACCTATTAATCCTAAAATAATATCATGTTAATTTTATTACTAATATCTGATACTACTTTGGTTTCGTAGCTTCTATGTGTTGTGCTGTAGCTCATATTCAGCTGGGTGGAGTATAAAGCCTTTGGGATTCAGAATGGGGTGGTTGGTTGTATCAGTATCCACTAATATTCAACCTTCGCCGCCTTCTAAGAGAGACTAGGGAGGCAGTCCATGAGATCAACGATCTGTCACTGATAAAATGAACTGTCAGCTTTCATTTGTCTCCCTCTGGCGCGCACTACTTTCCTCTCTAAATCATATGAGTGACAGAGCACCGGTTACACTTTGCCGAGCTCTATGATCCCTACAAACAAAACCACATGCAGGAAATGTGTCAATTCAATTATGACAAAAACACCATAGTGTTGGTTTTGAGAGTAACTGGCAACTTTCCAAATCGCCCTTTCTAAGCAGGTACAATAACTTCACATCTCTCGACCTCACAATCTAATCAGTGTTATACAATAAAAAATCGTGCACGTTTGTTTTTACACTGCCTAAACCAATATCTGTTGGTTGCTCACTGGCAAGAACCCAGGCTGTGTGTTACAGGGTCTTGGAAGCGTGTCCCTCTCAGTTACTCAGCTAATAAGGCGGTGGAATGATTAAATCGCCTCGTGAGGACATGGATACGATTGAGCGAGAGGGGGATGGTCATATGGTTCTATGTGGAGAAAGCAAGAGGAAGACTTCCTGTTGTTCTTCCTGTTTTCACCGAGAGGAGGAGGCTATCTGCATGTGGCCACTGTTTTAGCTGTTGACTGTATGTCCGTGAAAGACAAGAAGACATATAAAATGACCCCCTGACCCCTGTTTCAAGCCCATGAATAGTGTATACAGTATTCTTTTTATCTCTTTGAGGTCACGCATCCCAGCAGAGTGACATGCTTCAGAGGGACTTGAACAAGACTCAGGAAGTCAAGCCAGGCATTTGATTTGTAAAAGACCTTCTGACAAGCACACCCAGCAGGGAGAGTATACACATTGCAAGCTTCAGATCTGCCGTAAACATCACCTTAATAGTGACCTGACAGCAAAGGCGGTGTACCTGTCAATATGATTTTTTGTCATTGAATTTTTAATGTCTTATATCACTGCCCCCCCCCCCCCCCCCCACATTGCATTTTATTAAGTATCAGAGGTCATTTTTTAATATTTAAATATTTTTTTTAATATAACATATTCACGTGAAAGCTGCCATTGTTCCAGTCTTCAGTGTCACATAATCCTTCAGAAATCATTTTAATGCTGATTTGATACTCCAGAAAAATGCTTATTTTTTCAATGTTGAAAACAGTTGCGTTAATAGTTTAGTGGAAACTGTGATAGATTTGTTTAAAATAATTTTAATGATGAATAGAAAGCTTGAAATAATTTTTTGTAACATTATAAATGCCTTTACTGTTATTTTTAAGCAATTTAATGCATCCTTGCCAAAAATATATAAATGTCTTTTAAAAAAAATATCTTACCAACCCCCAAGTTTTGAACAGTAGTTTATGAAGTGAAGTAGTTTATATACGAATACATTCTTTGTGAGGTGGTTTAAACATCCATATATTTTTTCATAGAAGGATACAATTTTGCCAGCAAAGTGATATGCAATGTGCCATCATTTATCAGTATGTAGAGTGTGTCTTTCTTTGAAATATTAGCCAATCTTACCTGATGTAATCATAAACGAATATCCCTTCTCTTTTTTTACACAGAATGACTGACTTTTTGATGACTACTGCTGACTGCCTCTTTCCCAGCTACACATCTATTCTCTCTCTCTCAATGTCTTTCCAAACATAGCCTATTTCTTCCCTACGCATTATTATTGTTTGAGGATGCTACTTTTATCTTCCTCTAATTCCTTCTCTTGCCCCACATTCTGCAGTGTGAGCCTTTTCTGCATGCTGACAACCTGGTGAAAAACAGCCTCCTCCTTCTCCTCCGGGCTGCCTGAACATCTGTCTCGCAGCACTGTAGCTCTTCCACTGAAGCCCACAGATGGGAGACCCAGTAGGAGCCCAGAGCCACACAACCCAAAAGGGCAAGCAACAAACACCACATAACTCTTTAAGTACACATTGCATTGTTGCTGTTTTCTTCCTTGTAGCTGACCGACTAGTATTTTTTGTTTATCCTTTTTCCACATGCTAGTTTCATTCGTGCCATTATGGCATATTTATGCACTATTTTAAATGAAATGAAATAATCAGCATCATGTCCTTAACAGTTTTTGTCATTTGAGTTAGATGGACTGACTTGGAACGGATTTAACTTCGCCATTTTGTTAGGGTTTCACCTTTTGAATTGATGTGGAATTGCTCATTGAACACAATCAAAACCCTCAATAGCAGCTTTTGTTTTATTCATTTATTTAAAATGCATTTTATTGTCTATATTTATATTAGAGATTCAATTCGATTTTCAGTTTATGGTGGATCATTTGTTTTGGAGAGAGATAACACTGTGATTGACCTTTGGGAAGACACCCTTCTCATCCCCTGCTGGACAGGCCCGTGGCTTTTGTGAATTAATTTAGGCCTGAACTCCAAGTGAACCTGGTCAGTGGAAATGGTGCTGACAGTGCGTGGCTGCTGGGGCAAATACTGTGCAAACCCAACACCCTGAGTAAATATTGGAGCAGTCCATCAGAAGATCAGGGGAATGAAACAGGGTTGTCAAGTCTTTGCAAACTTTCTAGAAGAATTGAGGCTAATGGAGATAGTATCTAGGGTTAAACAGTTTTGCCCCATCTCTGTAAAAGCTGACATCTTTGCTTACATTCTGAATCTGATGTTCCAAAAATAAACATCAAATGAAATAAAGAAACAGATTAAAATGCATGCTTGAGATGATTTGCAGAGATATCTTAAAATGTTAGTGCCATTGTTTTGCCTAGAGATGCACACCAGTAATGTTTTTCTCAAAGGCATGTTTATAAAAGCTACTTAAATGAAATTGAACTAAGGCCCTATCCTGACTTAATCTAAGCCCTGTCTGTGAAACCAGGCCATCACTCTTCTGTCTGGCCTTGTTGAAGAATGTTCAAATATGATGAAAAGGACCTTATGAATTATCATATGGACTTGGAGTTAGAAAGGGTCTTATACTCAGCTACAAGTCCTATTTCTTTACCTGCCATATTGTTGCACAAGTACTGAAACCTCAAATCTAGACAGTGAGTGTTATTCTGAGCACCAAGGAGTGTTTACATGTTTAGAGAGCTTGGAGGCACAAAAAGGTGAAAAGGTCATAGGAAGCCACCCGGTGTGTAATGCAACATTCCTCTTCTCAAACTATACAGACTAGAGCAACACTAATTTAAATCAGGTCCCATTGTATTGCAACATCCTCAGACAAAGGACACAATCTTACCAACATTACGAAAAGCCTTTCAATTAAAAGAAAATCAATAAATTGATTTAAATCGGATGTAATTATAAATCAAACATATTTCAGAAAAATAAAATATTTATTTATCACAATGTCACAGGCCAGGTTGTTTTCTAAATACATGAACATGTCAGTCTTATCAACAGTTTTTTTTCTCTCTTTCAACAGAGGAATGAATCTGTAGTGCAAAATAAGGTATCAACCGATGGCAGAAAAAAAAACATTTAAAAGTCTTGCTTTTGAAAATTAAGCATATACCCTGTTAAACCATGAATTCAGTAGCTCTAATGCAGCAAAATTGATTACTTTAAAACACACTAGCACAATGCTTTGTCTAGGACAACAGAATAAGTTAGGTAGTTCTCCACAGCACAGTGATGAAACAGAAGTTCGTTTGCCACAAATGCACGTAAGAATCAAATAGTAGTGGAAGTGTCTGAGGTAGGCGAAGCACCCGGGGATGAGCTGTTTGAGTTGTCTGCGCTTTGACCAGAAGAGCAAAGAGTCGCTCGTTTAATTATTGGGACAGTCCCTTCCTTCTCGCGCTTCTTTTGTTTCATTCTGCGATTCTGAAACCAAATTTTAACCTGCGTTTCGTTCAGTTCGAGGGTTGCGGCCACCTCCACTCTGCGAGCCCTGGTCAGGTACTTGTTGAAGTGAAACTCCTTCTCAAGTTCGGTGAGCTGCTTGGTGGTAAAATTGGTGCGTATTATGTTCTGCTGGCCGTGGATCCCATATTCGGCGACTTGAGACAAAATTATGAATAAAAAAAGATAAGATTAGAAACATCATTTGACAATATTTTAATATGACAGAGCCTTCATTAATGTAGTGGCCACTGTACCCTAAACTCACCTGTTTTAGGGGGGTTCCTCTTGACTTTCATCCAGTCAAACGTTGGCGCTTGTGTGATGTTCGTCTTGGAGTCGCTGTCACTGTCAGGGGAGACCTGGTACTTACTGAGCGAGCCATAGCCGTGTGGTTCGTGTTCTCCGTAAGGAAATGACTGATAATGGCTTGCAGAGACCGAGCCAGGCCTGCAGTTCGAGTCACTGTAAGTTCCAATGTTGGATCCCATATTCACGACAGAAAAAGCTGGGGACTGAAGGCGCATGTGGTCATCTGTTTGAGTGAGAACGTGCTGATGTCCATAGTCCGAGAGAGGAGGTCGGGTTTGCTTGCAGAAATTGGTGTGTCCAGTTTTCCCCATATCCATATTGATGTGGTATGGCTGCTGTGCATAAGCTGCGCCATGAGTTTCATGAGTTGCTGGTGTAAAAGTGTTTCCTCCGACTGGCCGTCCCTCGGGAATGTAACTATTTGTACTACTTGCACAAGCACTTGGCATGTACTCTTGTTCCATAGAAAAACATCCAACTTTCGAACTGTAAGTGTTAGCACCACGGTTAT
Source organism: Siphateles boraxobius (assembly GCF_051911475.1). NCBI lineage: Eukaryota > Metazoa > Chordata > Actinopteri > Cypriniformes > Leuciscidae > Siphateles > Siphateles boraxobius. The sequence continues at coordinate 11,072,108 of NW_027509097.1, forward strand.
AAATCGTATAATCTAAGTAGGAATTCATTGTTGACTGACCAAGCAAAATTGATTAAGTAGGGTCAATATACGCCGATGTGTGGTCACAGTGCCCCTACAACCTCGTAGCAGTACGTCAAACCACACAAAGTTCTATCCGAGCTCATATCAGTTAAGTGACAGATCATGTGACTAATTTTGCACCAATGGTGTGCGACCTGCGGTAGCACTCTGGGCGTTGCAGGTGTCCATCAAACGATTCGTATTTACATGACAAACACATCAATCGAATGCACCCATCAATCTGATAAACTGCCAATGTAGATCTAATGTGAATTAAAGCGAGTAGGCTATAGCGATTATAACAGTGAAATTATTGTATTCGTGACGGCGAGGACCACTGAAGGGGTGTTGAAACCTACAAATAAATAGGCCCTAAAAATTCATCATACCCATAGCTTACGTAGACCATTGACTTGAAGTAGTCTGCCTTTGTGTGTGTTTTTCCCTAAGGAGTTTCTTGTGCTAATTTCAAATCAGAATTCCTAATTTTACTGGATTGAATGAAGCCTGCAGTAATAGCCAGAGATTGGCGCTCTCTCCCTCTGTCTCTCGATATAGTGAGCCACCCTACTATTTAAAATAATGCTTAGATATAATCTTCCATTAAATAAAGGTTTTATAAGATGCTAGAATATTTTGCTCCTATTTAAGCAGAGGGAGATCATGAAATGTGCCCTTGGTTTATAGGATTAAAAGCAAAAGATAAGATCTTATGGGCTATGCTATTTCGATAAGTGAAACCTAAAACATAATTTTTGTGTGCAAGTGACAAACAATTTCCATCCGAATAGAGAAAATTATTAATAGGCTAAGAGTTGTAGCCTAATGTTCCCAGATAAACTCTGATGATTATCTTGATTTCAAATGAACATCGCGAGAACCTTGAATTGAGCCCATAAGAAGCAATAGGCCAAAATACATTATAAATAACACACACTAAAATGTCAAATTCACAGAGCTTTTTATTTTCACACAATTTGAATTATTACCCCAATGACGTTATTAAATCAACCAAGTACATTACTATAATACTTATTTGCCATTAAAAATTATTTTTTGGAAATATTACATCAAACTGCAATTTAATCATTTGAAGGGGGACATTAGGCTATACCCTCTAGGGAACATGACAGTTTTGTGGTTGTCCAGAGAATGGTACCCATTAATGTATACTGGATAAGCATACCCAGCCACACTTGCGTAAGGACCTTTACCTGAGGCACTGTAGATGCCATGAATAAATAAATCTCTCGCATGTTTCACTCAAGACGGTGGATATCGGCTGTTGATGGTCCAGCTATAGCAACGAGAGACATTCTTTTCAACCAACCCTCTTTTTTTTGCCTCATACTCGGTTTTGAAACCAGACTATTATTTTTCTCTCATTACAGGTTTGAGTAAACTGGGCATTTCCACACGTCTCCGCCAGCACAAATATGGGTTGAAGAGGAACTTCTCAGGCTCTACAGCTGGTCACTTGTATTGTAGGCTACGTTCTCTTTTTGAGGCAATGAATCCCAGTGGTGTTTTCTTGTCGCTCCTGAGCTGTTAAAGGGGATATAATTCATATTCATTGGCTTTGAACCAATTATTTGGATAAAACGCGCACTAACAATATTTTAATTAACAACAGCGAACACAGATTTCCCACATTGTCTGTGAAATAGGCTTAACATTTATTAGGCTACTAATTCTAATATTGCCTCATTATTTGTGTTACTGGTAAAAAAAAAAATAGGCCTAATTTAATTTAGATATCTGAACTGTGGGAATATTTACTCACCACCAAATGCCGCGCTCCTCTTTGTCGTTTGCTTGAATCCTGTCATCCAAGAAAATATGAGTAGACTATAGGCTACAGCTAGAACTTGTTGATTCCTAAAGTTATCTCCGGTAGTTTGCAGGAAGGAACACTAACGTGTTACTGTCTTGATTGAGGATGGTGTAATTACAACATCTTTGTTCTCTCTCTCTCTCTCTCTCTCGTTTTAACGTCCTCTCTTTAGCTTGTTCTGTATTCCATCTCACTGTACAAGTTCGTCTTTAGCGGTCTCTTACTCAATGTGTTTGGTGTTGTGATGAATTTAGTCATACGTTCAAATGCACAACGACATTGTTGCAAATAATTCCGCGACGTTGTGAGACAGACGTTATTGTTGTTCGTTATCTGCATTTTCTGGACGGCTTTCATCAGTTAAGGTCCTTTCTGGGGGTTTAGAAAAACTCTGGCCTCTCGTGTCATGTGACAGTATGATTCCGGAGGCCCGCTGGAAGATGACCTGCAGGGTCAGAGCAACACGGTGTGAGTCAGGGAACATGAATCCATCATCGCAACTAAAAGGACAAAAAGATATGAATAGTGTTTATTTCGCGGAGCATGCACTGCCAGAAACTAGACTATCACTGTGCTGCTGACAAAAACACATAGTGTACAATAAACAATTTTTTTTTCTTCATATAGCTGCTTTAGTTAAAAATGCGCCTTGTTGTGCAATATGAACAAATCACAAACTCAGAATAAATTAAATATAGCCTAATATATAATTTATTTTAAAATAATGTTTAGCTAACACTGTGCCAAAGAAATGGGCTAAATACATGTAGCCAACGAATAATTGCATTAAAAATATTAAGCCTGTATGTGCTAAAAAATGCGTTTAAAAATATTTGAGAAATTATTTTCCTTTTAATTGCTTTTTTTACATGTATACCGAGGAAAAATCACGGTGTCCAAATAATTCTACGACCCATTAGCCAATAAGTTATAGAGACATCTGAACTTTGTATTGCTGGTGTGTAATATCGTCTGTCTTTTTCTATGAGAACAAGGACGGTAATTCAACCAGAAAAACAACGTTTGGAAAATCGTTAATCATGAGCATCAAAATAATAATGCTCTTGAATTAATTATCTCGAATGTAAGTAGGCTACAACAAGATCTCAATTGAAAATCACTTAAATCAAATGGTTCTGGTGACATCTATGGTTGTGGAAAATAAAAGCTGAAGCATGTAAAATAGATGGTGGCTCTTTGAAATGACAAAATATATTTATTCTTAATCGTGACTGGGATGATAAAAACATAACTAAATAACGAAGAAAGAGACTAGTCGGGAAAAAACAATGGGAAGGGGTTCTGTGCAGTGGTCTAAAAACAACGCACAAAGCCCAGTGAACTCGTCTTGAACCTCTGCCAAAATACTAGGGCTATTAATCACCCAGACAGATCCTCCGCCATTCACAAACTGTGAGCTTATTCTTCAGCAGCTTGATTTCGCAGAGAGTCACAAATCATAGAAATATTAAATAGATTTATATATTTATATTAAATCCTTGTTAAAAACAATACTGTTTTCAGGCAGACTCCGAAGTGCTGTAAGTGTCACTGAATGAGTCATGTCTTATTTATGTGTATAATATAAATACAAATGTTCCTCTCCATGATATGACGATAGAAATGCAATAAATGCTTACCTATAGCCTAAATGATAAAAGCCAAAGGATCGAGTGTATCAAATCTATGGGTGAGCAAAAGACCCGGGTAGATTTTGCGTAATGACCCAACACTAATCAGACACATTTAGAAAAGAAATCATCATAACCAAACAAAAATACGTTAAATTACGTTAAATTATCCATATGCTGTCTAATGCGACATCAGGCTCCTGAAAGGAAATTGTCCTCTTCTGAGAGGATTACAAATGCCTTGAATGTAAAAGCTGATGGAGGCAAAGAAGAATGTCTCTTAGAGTTAGCAATCGATATAAATTGAACTGCGAAACAAACAAAAATTAAGCAAGATCAGGATGTTGCTCTGAAGCAGTATTGACGTAGTGTACATACCAAACGATCAAGAACACAAACCAATGAAGAGATGTGTGCTATTTTTCAATTAAATAAGCTGATAGTGGCTCGTGTAGGTTAGAGATAAACAAACATTTAAGGCATTTATTGAGGAGCCAGTTAAAATTAATTAAATGTCTGGGGAAATTAGCACATGTATAAGTTTTTCAGCAGCTAAATTACAGAATACAAATACTGCATATCATTGGTTATGACGACGAAAACTGAAAATATGTTTTCTCTGCAATAGGATAACGAGTCATATTTCTGAAAACACACAAATAACTCTGGTAGACGAGTGCACCATCAAAAAAAAAATATTTTTTTAGTTTCTCCAATATGTCAGCTAACGTCTTTACCATAAAATGGTTGTAAACGCTTGTAAAGGGAACATCTGTTTCGAATTATTCGTGCATGATATTGTAATTAGTGATGTTGAAGATGAGAGAGTGCCGCTGTCTTGGGATTGTTCTGCGATCAATTCCCCAAAGGTCCGAGGGCCTTTGATCTCTCAAGTTGATCTCTAGTGTTCCATTGCTTTGCTCATGTCATTGTATAGTGGATTCGTCATAGACGGCTAAACTGATATAGTCATCAGACGAACCAATCTAGGCCTTAACAATCCAACCTTAACTATGTTATTGATATTACCAGTCCTTAACCCAGCCTTCAACACTTTAAATATCGGCCAATTCATTACATTAATCATCGAAATAGACTAACTTGTAGGCAAAATATAGGCCTATATGGACGTATCTACAATTGTTTATATAGCTACTCATATATTTCATAAGGCTGTACAAAAACCTGCTCCAGGAAATCCAGGGGAAAAAATAATAATTCACACACATATGCCTACATACATTTCAAGAATAAACGTTTGCGTTTAAAGAAGAAAATGTTAGCCTATAACAATTTATTTCGTAATAAATTGTTCGCTAGTAAACAAATACGATGTAGCCTACTTGCATTTGTAATTGAACAGGGTAGTGTTTACATACAATTATATTTAAATTAATGGATTATGAATTTTTCCAAGAGCAGTAGAAAAAAATATGCATCTTAGTATTGGCCTTTACATGTTCTCTTCAAGTCTTCGGAACTACAGTAGTATATAGCATCTATTAGCTTTAGATCTAAAGGCTTACTCACAATGTGTGGTGCTTATGCTGTGCGGTTGATCCTACATTATCCCTCGACTGTTCACAGCAATGAGGATAGCTTCTTGTGAGTGAAAAGCCCCCCAAAAAATCTCCCAAACTCACTCAAGTAGCTCGGCGAAAAGCCAGTCTTGACGAATGGACTGCGTTGCCTTTCTCCTCTGCAGCCTCTTCATTAATAATTTAATGAATCACGTGACTGGCAAATAAGGGAAGTGGAACCAGTATCTTTTCACTTTTACTTAATCCACCGCTTTACTCTTCACTGTGAATCTTTGAATCAACGAGAGACAGAAGTCTATTTTATTCTAGAAATAACCACTACGGATAGGCTCTTATACTTCCTCATTATTCACGCATTAGCCTATGTAATCTTAAAGCAAAGATACATCCAGTTGATATCTGGCAGTATTTCCTGGTGTAAAAATTAGGCTACCTGTTTCTTGACATGTTCCTTCTACTCAATTGTCTGCAGACTGTCCATTTGATGAATAGCATGGAAAACGTGTCCAGGGTCACACTCAGCCTCATTGGAATACACATGTTGCTAGAAAAATAAAGGAAAGGAAAATCAGGTTTAATTAGCATAGTGAGACATTGAATAACACCGTTTGTAATATCCTGAAGTCTATTTTACAATTTCGATCATTGTATTATTCTTATGTAAATTGCTAGGCTTTATAATTGTTTTATAGCCTAAATGTTATGAGCGTCTGTGCGTTGATGGATTCAGCTTCTTTGCTTGATATCTGAAAAATAGCATTGTCTGTCTCGGAGAACATGGAAAAATACATTTTAGAGGGTTTTAGAGGGTTAAAAACAAAGTGGTGACCAAAACCACAAGCATGATCCTGCAGGTTTTTTAAAAAAGGAATATGGCTAAATGCTGGAAAATTCCTCACGTTCTCGCAGGCCAGCATTTGTCTCCATATGACAAATGATGTAGCGCCATCAGGTGTCTAACTTTCAAAACCTTCGCATCATGTTTAGGATTTTTTTAAGCATGTCTCTAATAATGACACACACACACACACACACACACACACACACACACACACACACACACACACACACACACACACACACACACACACACACACACACACACACACACACACACACACACATACACACACACACACACACACAGTAATAAATAAAAAATAAGCAGTATGCAGGGGACCAAAAAGGTGTAGGCTATTCACAATTCCACTATGGCGTCGTGTTTATGTCAACTACATATTCCCCAAGACACGAATTTGCGACTTTCTATTCACACAAATTCGGATCAACAGGGTATATATAGATGACAGACATCATCGGAATTTGTTTAACTTTTCTGCCAGGCCAAATGTTAACCCTTTATTGTGAAATTGTAGAAAACAACAACAACAACACTTGAGCACAGATTTCAGATTTGCACCCATTTTATCATGTGCATTATTAGTTATTTTTAGTTACTTTCTATTTACTTTCCCTTATACCTCAATTATTCTAATCAAATACTAATCAAACATACTATCTTAGTTAGGCTATATTAATATAACAGCTTGCCAAAAAAATAAAAGCAAGGCTATCACGCAAATCTGATTCATTGCTTAGTTGGATGAAATCCTGATATCATAAAGAGATAAGTAAACTTACTATGTGCCTCACTCTTTTGCACAAACGGTGGTCCCCATGTTGTTTCTTGATGTCTCTACATTTTCTTTGCCTCCAGTACATTTCACATTGTAAATCCATTTGTACAATTTTACGTATTAAGCATATATTTTTTTTTCTCTCGGACTTTCATTTCGTGTGTCTCTGCAGGACTAGCCTTCCAACCGATTCATTGAAGACATCGCAGAACCTTTTGGGCGCATAACGATCGATTAGAGATGAAAAATTCAAGATAACCTTAAGCGAAATATCGTTTATCAACTTCATTAGGCAATCCTGCTGCTGCACACTTTCGCTTAGTGCTTTCCTGAACGTGTTATCGTACTACCGAGTAGGCTACAAACAGACTGCTGATTAAATATTTACCAAGAATTCTTATTTTGATTGAATTCAACTTTTATAAATACACATATAAAATATATGTTTTAAATGACTAGACAACTAGCAGTAAGGTTATTTATAAAGTTATTTCAATTATTTCGAAAAAATTGCTAAATAAAATAGCAGGCTACCTTAGGCCTAAATCATAGCCTTTTTTTTTTAGAGTTTTATATTAGTTACTGCTCTCAATTTCTATTTATGTTTTTGCCAATACCACAAAAGCTGAGAATGGTGCCATCACAGAACATAAGCTGGATGAGTGACCTCAGCATGAACTCTGATCCTTCAACATGCCTCGCACAGTGTTTTCTTTCTTTTTTAAATTATATTCTATGCTATCTAGCTATGATATTTGGAAATTTCCACATTTAATATTTCTACCAGAAAGCGTTTGATTTTTTTTCTCACTAGGTCCTATTACTTTATGATTACACCCTTCCTCATAGTTTATTTAATGAACTATTTTAACGATATTGTTTAGACGGGTCCCACACCAAAAACCAACAAAAGAAAAATTGAAGTTGCCACATTGAAAAAGCTTTCCATTTCCCCGGTTTACGTGTTTTTTAAATTTTAGTCCCTAAACATAGCCCTAATTTTGTTTTCATGTAGAAGAAAAAATTGAAAGCAATTGTCCCGCTATGCAGAATGAGTAAAAACCGATCAGGACCTCGGTGTGAGGCGGGCCCTGCTGGTGATGGAGCAACATTACATCAATCTAAATAGCAACAAAATTAACGTTCAGAGAAATTGCTTTTATTTATTAATCAAGCAGAACAAAATTCATAATAACAAAACTTTCAAAATAATTTAATCTGTTTAGAGTCGACTAGTTCCATCGTCGGCTAATCACCTTTAGTCTTCTAATCAATTTACTTGCTCGTAGCCTACATCTCTCCTACAAAGTCTGTCCCTCTCAACAATGTCGTTTCAGTACAAAAATCCCTTTAAGAGAATTAGACCGAACTGACTGTTGAGTGAAAATGTATTCCAAAACTGCGAAGGATTACCATCTAGTCAGTTTGGCATGGACCTTGTGCTTCTCTCGTATAAGGCATGTGTGCCACTCTTGTCTCCTGACCTCGGAGTGATCCCTTCCCAATGAATAATTGATGAGAACAGCGCCCAGATTACCCCTATCAATATGCAAAACACATTATAGGGGTAAAATGGGACTTTAATAGTTATGAATCGAAGAACCGTTTCTATCACGAGAAAATAGTTACATCCTTACATCCATCCTTGTATATTTAAAAAAACACACACACACATACGCTTCAAACCTCACCTCCAAAATGTTGCACCTATTTCAAAAGTCCAGACAAAAAAGAACGTGCAATACACAAAGAGGGTAAAAATATATATATATAATTTTTTTTTTCAGATTGATCTTTGCCTGATTAATCACACAATTTACAATGGAATAGAATACCAACAAAAAAAATGTAGGCTACCATGTGAACTTTCTCTGTATATGTTTAACCATGATAAAATGTCACTATTCCAAATTTTTGGACATCTGTTGTGAAGTAGATTTTTTAAATGTTGTAAAGTGAAATAATATTTTTATTTATTTCTTCAAGTATTACTGAAAATATAAGGATAAAATATATTCCATAATCCACGCAAAATAAACAGCTTCGCAAATACAATTTTTAACTTATTATGCATTCAGCCACCAATATAAGGTTATTTACTTTTTTTTTTGATCGAGTCAAAATCAACCGTGTTTTACAAATGTATTTTATCATTAAATAATATGTAAACCAAACAAGTCTGCATTCTTTGACATTTATAAAGCTTTAAACTAAATTGTAAATTGGCTAAAATTCGTGATCCTTTAAAAACAATTGATTAAAAGAATGAACATCTGTTGCCAAGAAAGAGACTTACTTGAGAACTACCGAGAAGACATCTTATCGTTTTACATCCAGCAGAAATATTATGAAAATCATTGTTGACAGCCTAGTCAGCATGGGATATAAGGACTGTCCAGTTTGAGAAGACTCCGCATGCTGCCCACAACCTTTAGAATCCCGCTGAAGCAGTTAAACAGTCAGTTACATTCAAGAATGTGAATTATGTAGCACATTGTCAACCCCCCTAAAACCATAAAACTAACTTTATGGACCTCACGTGACTTTTTTAGAGCTACATGTTGGTGTTATGGACTGTACTTCAGAAGAAAATAGTCAGGTTGATGATTTGTCTGCTGTGTTTCCAACCCAATAATGCAGATTGTTAGAATATCGTTAATAAGTAAAGGGGTTGAGGTGTTGTGCTGTGACAGATAAGTGCTGAGTTTGAGTATTGCCATTTTATAAGCCATAGGCCTATTCTTTACCGATATCTAGTTTGCTCGCAGAGCGCAGCAAAAACTGAATTGAATATTGTTTTATATGCAACAGAACACATTAACTTAAGATAGCCTATACACGTACAATGATGATTTCATTTAAGAGAAACATAATATTTAAAGTGCAAAATATCAGCTGATGATCTGGTGGGTGAAATAGTGTCCCATGTAATGAATTGTCCAACGTTGGGATCACTAACCAAACAGGCCTAGACAAAAAGAGACTTTCATGTATGACTGAGAGAAAACTTTATTTTTCTTTTTGGATCAAGTTATTTTCAGTTCAGACACAAATACAAAAAAAATGGCAGAGATACCATCAACATGTCAATAACAACAAAAAAAATTCCTCAACTTTTAACACAGAACGTTCATAACTCACGTTGTGCACTACAAATAACATTGGTCACTACTGTATAAAGACATTCTTCATGGACATCTTACGAGCCCAAAGTAATCTTGTGCTGCAGCTAAGTACATAAGTGCGAAAAGATTATTTGTCTCGCGATGCAGGTATCATCTATACGAGAAATCAAAAAGCCCGGCACATAACAAGAATATAGCATGTTGCGTGAATAATACATGACGTTTCAATACAAGTTCAAGGATACAACAAAAGTTAATCTTTTTTTTTACACTATCACTTAAGATAGTTAGGTAGTGCGAGTTGTACTGTACATAATTCTTGTAACAGGTCTAGAATACGTTGCACGAATAGCTCACATGGAACATGCTTTCCTCCACGAATGTATAAACTTAACAAACCTTACATTCACACTCATTTTATGGCAATTGTAACTAGTTTAGCATATGTGATAACAATATTCAAGAGCTGACAATTTTTGAGTTGCACAGGGGAAATCACACGTCGTCAGGTGATACCAACAAGCTGAAAGGTGCAGCGCTGTAACAGTAGTCGAATTTTCCAATGAATGTGACGTGATTTGCTCAATTTTGAAATGCGCTCCCCGCCGTAGCCAGACTCATGCTTTTCAGTTTATTGTCCTTCTTCCATTTCATCCTGCGATTTTGGAACCAGATTTTGATTTGCCTCTCTGAGAGGCAGAGAGCGTGAGCTATCTCTATTCTCCTCCTGCGTGTTAGATATCTATTGAAATGGAACTCTTTCTCCAGCTCGAGCGTCTGGTAGCGAGTGTAAGCTGTTCGAGCCCGTTTCCCATCAGGTCCAGTCATATCTGGCATAAGCAAGGGCAAAGAGATAATAAGCAAACATCACCAACCATCAAACGGAAATGGACTTAGGCTAAATGCCCGTTACATTTTGGATGTTGGACTGCTGGCTGATTAGAGTGTATTCAAGGCGACGTGTAGTTTAGTAGCCTACCATTACATTTTATGGCTTTATTGCTGCACACATGCAATCATTTTACATGCAATCACCTCCCAGTTAGAGTGGTTATTCTCTATTTAACCTATACTTAGGTGAAATCAATGGTTCGTCAAAGGATTATTGTTTTTTTTTTAAGACAAACATTAGTTCTAAACGAATAAAAAAAAAACATGCATATAATCCACGTATAATTCAACTTCTTTAATAAGCTGTTATCGTCCAAATAAGGCTTTCCAATTTTAATTCTATAATGCCTAAATAAAAAAGGAGATGTGTATACCATGGTTAATGTGTAGCTTCCTCATCCATGGGAATATCTGTGGAGTTTGACCGTCGTTGGGTGTTGTAGTCGAGGTCGCCACAGATTCTTGCTTCTGCGTACGTGTGGTGCTGGTGGTCTGTGCTCCTTCCTCGGTCTCGGATGAGACATTGGTCTCGTCTGTGTCCGCAAAATGTGTGCTATTGCTGCTGGTGAGATTGTTGCTGTTGGTGAGTCTGCTGTTGCCGGTTGGTGTGCTCTGATCAGATGGAGGAGATGAACCCTTCAGTTCCAGAGTCTCGCTGGTGGCACAAGACAGGGGATCTGGAGACGAGAGCGAGCAGCTCGACTGTCTGTACCGGGTCTCCTGACCCGGATTTTGGAAAGAGCGAGAATTATCTCCAACTTCCCCGAAATGGCCATTGTTGGGACGATTTACACTAAGGTCTATTCCATTGTAGTTGTAACCGAAAGACCCGGAATGCATGCTGGTGGAGTCCCTGTAAGAAGCGTTCATAGCGCCGTTAGTACCATAATTTAGTAACTGATAGTCAGACCCATTTGGATAGCGCCCTGAGAACGAGTTTAGAAAATAAGAGCTCATTTGGATGTTTTAAAATGTCTTGATTTGTAGATCTTGGTCGTTAAAATCCAGCGCCGCACAATTTATGATGTAATAATGAATTATAGCAATGCACTGTACTTCGTTTTTGCCATGTATGCGGCCAAATATGGGAGAGCGTTAGGGCATCACGTGCCTTTGTTGACCAGTCGTAAATTCTCTCTGATGACTTCAAGAGGTAATTCATGCTCTATGGTTACAAATGATGACGAAATGATGATCGTTAGGTTCAACTCAATGGTGCCTCCCCGTCGAGCGCCACATCCCACGTTAGCGGAGGGCGTCACCTACTGGAAGAACTGTAACATAACCAAACACCTGCCCATTTCGGAAAGCCTTTTTGCTGCATAATTTTGTAACACTGTTGCTATTGGAACACTAACACCAAGTCGTATTTATAAATAGATGTAAGCTAAATTAAGGCAGAGAGTGAATATTTCTCGTAATTTTTCCTTTTCTTTTTTTAGTTTTAGACTCTCAAAGCAATCTTGGCTGTTTCACCGACTTTATTCAGTGATTCCACAGGCTACCAAACCGCATAGGTGGCTTCTTAACATAGGTTGGTCAACCTAGTTTTTGATCGTCAAACTAAGACATAGCCTAGATCTACAAAATAAATAAATAAATAAATAAATAAAATAACAAATAGGCCAGATTCTTATTTCAAACTGGCCCGTTTGACCAGCACTGCTTCACGAGGCAATAAAGAGTTGGGAATTAAACTACATATAGGCTATATTGCCTAATAATGATATATATATATATATATATAGACCTATCAGATGTCTATCAGATCAAATATTTTATAACGGATAAAGCTGATAATAAAATGCCTCTGGCTCATTAGCCCATACAAATAAAGGATAAACCACAGTAATTGTTAAACAATAATTTTATTGACAAAATGACATTGATAACAAAGTATGATAACGTGTTATTCTTAGTGCATTCACATACACATACACAAAAGTGACAACCCAATAAATTAAGCATCAAAATGTCCCATTTTCTTCTTTTTCTACCACACAACATTGAACCACACATTCAATGTAAGACCATTAATCCCGATGTTTTAAACATGAAATTATGATTTCTTTCAAATTATAGCCATTAGAATGTTCAAACAGCGAGAAAACATTTGTCTTATGTAGGCCAAATACCGCAAAATATATTATAGTGGTAAAAGCACCTCCCTTATCTTTTACCGTCTGTACAGAGGTGATTTAGAAGCATGTTTTTTAATTAAAAAAAGAAAGTCTCTCTTGAAGCTTATTAGGGCAACATAAAACTTATTAGGTAGTTTTTTTCTTGTTGGACAGACCAGTACTTATTAGTTCAAACTACAGGCTACATGTTATGTACAATGCTTCCAGGGCTTCGTCATAAGCTGCTTTTAACATTTACCCCGCCTTTCCACCATCCTCCTCTTCGCTGCCCTTTGCGGAGTTCATCACTTTATTCTCCTTTTTCCATTTCATTCTACGGTTTTGGAACCATATCTTTATCTGACGTTCCGTCAAACAGAGCGCGTGCGATATTTCAATTCTTCTCCTTCTGGTCAAATATCTGTTAAAGTGGAACTCCTTTTCCAGTTCAAGAGTCTGAAACCGAGTGTAGGTTTGACGACCCCTGCGGCCAGTGCTTCCAGGCATTCCTGTCAAAAAGGTGAACGAAAGACATGCTAGATCAACATCCAGAAAACATACAAACAGGACAATAATAAAAGAACACTGTTACAATCGTCACCTTTATCATTATTACGAAGACTGTTATTACTGCAGCGACATCAGATTTGACATCTGCATTTTATCTAGCCTATAGGTTAAACAAATATATTAAAAGTCGTTCAGTTGAATGTATCTTACTCTTAATAGATAGCCTAATAAAATGTGGAAGACTTTACGCGCTAATACTTCACGGTTACTAAAATGCGCAATAGGCTATGCAGGATGCAGCTTACTGCATCCGTAAGCAATTTATTTTACCTGGGTATAACTTTCTCTAAAGATTGCAGACTGTGTATCGCTTCTTTTATATGTTGACAGAGTCGTAGTGGAAAGTAGTGTGGCATTCTCTGACATGCAAACGTGTCTTACCATTACACGAGTTCATCCTCTGCATCCACGGGTAAACCGGGGTACACGGTTTGTCTTCACTGTTAAAATATCTCTCCGTAGCCTGTTCAGAGCAGTCCGTCTTGCACTGGTCCTGAGTTAGGACCAGCGGGTCTTCCAGACCTCCGATTGCGCACGAGCGGTCAGCGGTTCGGTATATGTTCGGCGTTGTGTAGTCACAAGCACTGGTGGACCCGCTTCGTCCAAAAACGCCCCCAGCTTGCTGGTAATACGAGGAGGTGTAAACCTTGTCCTGGACATTGGTAGCTCCGAACGTAGCGCTTGGATAATGTCTTAAAGGATCTGTATATCCAGATGAATATAACGGTATCTGACCCAAGAAAGACTCCTGTCCTCCGGGTAGGGACACGGGAAAAGTTGAGTTGACGAAATAGGAACTCATGGGGTGGCTAGTGTTATTGTCCGAGTGTTATGATTTGTTGTGTTTTATAGTCCAAGTGGTTTTTGCCATTACTTTATCTGAGATTTGGTTTTAGCCGAAGGGGGGTGGCGAGGTGCCAATCTGAGACCGCGGGGAAACGGACCAGCTGATCAGTGCCTGACCAATCCTGAGCACTTCTGACAACAGGATAACGTGTGGTGGGGGCCCTCTTGTTGCACAGAATGGAATCCCCAGGGCATATCTAAACACTCAGACGCAAGTGTTTTTCTCCGTTTACCGCAAAAAATAAAGAACGAAAAATGAAATCTAAAATGCGATAATATCAATAAACAATTACTTTATAGGAGGATGTGGTTAATAATTAATTTCCCCGCCACATTTTCTTTTTTTTAACGAAATATTCAGCACCCCTCAAATATGTGTGCAACTGCACGTCATTTTCATTTCGACTGTCTTGATTAAAAAATGTCCAATGCTCAAAATTTAGAAAATCAAGCAGACATCATGGCTTAATTCAGGTGCACGAGAGAATTTCAGAGACGTACAGACGGACTCTCACTCTCCAACACGAACTTGTACTGACCTTTACCCTCTTTAGCCTAATAATACGGCATTACTGTTTACACATACAGCGCGCCCTCTTGCTATAAAAACAAAACAAAACAAAAAAACAACCCAGCATAGATTAGACACAGCTTTGTGTCTTTGTTACACAGCACAACAACTTGACTTCAATACGCTAATTTATGAAGAGTGATTATGCTCGTTTTAGAAAGGGCACATTTTCAATATAGGCCTTCCAAATCATTCCAAACTATTAATATCTATCTATCTACTTTACGGTACAGAATGGCTTTCACGTTGTATATCAAAAAATTGTGTAATTTTCTCCATGCAGATGTGCAACATATTTAGTGAACTCAACATAAAAACCTGCTTCAGCAATACATTATGTAACCACAGCGGAAATACAACCAAGCAAATTTCCTTTATCAATAAAAACCATGCATCAATGGTAAATAGAAGAAAATACAAACTCAACAATCCACGTTTAAAAAATAGGCTACACCTAACACTTCCATTTTAAATTCAATCCAGCCCATGTCGTTCTTTGTTGTCGTCTTGTTTAAAATAGACAACGTCAGAGTTACAGCCTATAACACAATTACAGGACCGGTTTACATTTTATTTGAAAATTGTAATGTCTATAGTGTCCTTGAAGTATAAAAATATATTAACAACTAATTAATAAGTTAAACATTGTTTGAACTGTAATACTGAAATAATTAAAGTGGCTTAAGCCTTTAATTAATGCGAAAGGAAACCTCTCAGAAAAGCTAACCATTAATCACTATTCTGGTTTGTAAATTAATAAAAATTGATCTTTAGATGTATTATTGAATATCGATAGGCTGCTGTAAGTACTTGATGACGTTATCGTTGTGAGTTTATCCCTTGGAAGGAGGATGGGACATTCTCGTATATTCTTTAGACTGCAGCGATTCTTTTGTCGTTATAATTAGATTAATTAGGTGTCTGATTAAGTAAATGGTATATATGATTTAAGTTTTTCCTAACCCTCTGACAGGATACAAAACTTTATTTTTTAATATTATATAGTATTGTAGACTATTATTAGTAGCCTTAACCCCACGATTGACCCACTCACAGAAAGAAAGAAAGAAAGAAAGAAAGAAAGAAAGAAAGAAAGAAAGAAGTTTTAACGAGGCCGTTACACAATTTCAGTGCCAGGTGAATTTCTAAGAGCAGAGAAATAAAAAATATCGTATAGAGCTAGAGTATAGCAAAGACCATTAAAAATTAGACCTAATGCATAAACCATTCCCAAACTGCATTTGTCGATTACTTGCTCATTGTAGGCACACTTTGGTTAAACATATTAGGTAACAATAGACGTCTTGAGTCAGTCAGATCACATGCAGAGAAGACCCAAACACAGTCACTGAATTTCACCACAGTTACCACATCTCGTCACTAGATGACATCACAGAGCAAGAACTGAGAAAAGGTGTGCTTCTTCAGGGACACGCCAGAATTTTTTTATAGTGATTGTAATTCAAAATCAAACATTATTTTGGTTATTCAGATTCAGAATGACAAAATGATCTAGCCCATACAAAAATAAAGCAGCAAGTAGGCTACTGCATTCCCCCCAACCACAACAACAACAAAAAACATCAATTAGAAAGCTGTTGATGCTTTAAGACATAATCCCTCACAAATGTCCTCAGAAAAATGAATGAATGACGGAGAGATGTCATGGGTTTGAGCAAATTCCGTGAAACATTAAACTATAAACAGCAGAAAGTACAATGGCTGAAAACATCAAAGTTTTACAGCCAACTTTACAGCCCTTCATTTAAAAATAAATCGTAAAAGGACTTTGCAGATTACTGTTATTATGGGGCATTGCCTTGCTATTAAGAGACTCAGTAATGCTGATTTGTAAACTCAAAGTTAATGTAAATCTCATAATAATCATTTGAATGCAGCGGCCATCTTGTAACTCTGTAAATAATACTTCTTTTTAAGCAAATATTTTTAGCCAAATAAAAAAAGTTAGCATTTAAAAACATTGATACAAATAGGTCTATTTGCGACACGCATCATGTCGATCGTTTTAAACCGTCTTACGACGTCTGAAGTCTTACTGAATGCTCATACTAGTTCTTATCTACTTCAATGATCTGATCTATCTGTAATCTGTTTGTGTTGTTATACAAAAGACATGCTCAAGAAAATGATATTGTGTAAGGAAATTTGTTTTTGCATCATGACATCGCTGGAATAAGTGGAGTACAGAAGCCTATAGGTCCAGTCCTACCTTTTCTTTTCCCGTTCATCACCGCTTCAGTGGAATGATCCAAAACAATCTCGCAGATTCGTCGGTTAACCAGGATATCGTGCCGTATTTTTTGGATGTAGCCTACGGGTAAGACCGACAGAGCTAAAACTTGACAAATTAGAGAAGAATAAACTAAGGTCCTCAGTGAATTTTGACCCTTGCACTCTTAGCTGATGTGAAAATCTAAAGACGCTTCGTACTAGCGTGACGTCGAGCTTTCCATCCATATTAACGCACACAATTCGCCCAGGCTCAGGAAAATTTGTCTTTCCGTCTGCTTTAACAAAACGTAAAAAACATAAAGGACAGAGGTGCTACTGACTGCGCCCTGACCAAAAGAATGCTGCATTATAGCCACTTGGGAAATCATAAAAAGTTCATGTTCACAGAGAGCTGCTCACGTGACCCCTGTCAGCCAATCCACTGGCAGATCCACACATAAAGTTCTATCATAAAGTTGTAAATTTTCATAAACAGCTGTGAGTTTATTGCTTTGCTTCAGCAGCAACTCGGTCGCCGCCATCTTTATTCGTTAAAAGAGAGGAAAACAGCACGACTTCACTTCATTAACAGCCAAAGATATTGGCTATTTGCATTCTTTTTTTGAAGATAAAGAATTAAGTAGGCTATATTAGGCTAGCATTTCAGTTTTATAGATGGTTCGTAGACCAACACAAAGGTTGTGCCATGTTTATAACTAAACACAACGAAAATGTAACGAAATGTAGAGCGAAAAAATGATTTCCATTTAGGATAGACATAGGCTAGAGGCTCTTTTGACCAGTTGTGGCTAAACTAAAATGGACCAATTACACTAAAAAATTAAAGAGCACCATTCCCTCTTCCTCAGTAGTGTGCGTTCTTTTGTCAGGTGACTTTAAGAGAAGAATAGACAAATGGAACGTGAAAGCATTTTACAGCACTAAACATGCGTGGAGGAAAGAATTGCTTCCTGTATCTACGAACAAACACTTATTTCCGACATTTATTGGGGTCATAAAACAGTATAACCCAAAAGTGACCGAGCATGGTCTGTAGGTTATACCTCGAGAAGGCAATGCTCTTGAAGATCAGCAGCGCGTGCTGTCCAAAAAAGGCCCCAAAAGCAGCATACGAGGTATACATTCAGAATTATATTCATTTCAAATATAATACAGTGTATCCACTCTATATTCGTTTAAATGTATTAACTCAACAAGCATGTATTTGAATTTGTAGGGTAAGCTACATTTTTGTTTAATAGGCTGCTAAATAAAACATAGAATCAAATTCTTACTCATTTATCTTTACAGACGATATGCATTTCAGTGTTTTTCGTTATTGTATTCTTAAAACTTAAAATAAACAAAATAATAATTTCATCCTCAAAGTATAAGCGTTTCCATCTATTAGGTTGTATTTTGAGTTTAGTAATTTCTATTGAAATTTAGCTTAAGAAAGAGAAAATCAGATGTAATATAATTAAATTAGGCCTACGTATTTCTTTAGGCTTATAAACGATTCTAAATGTACTTGAATTCGTTAACTAGGCTTATACTTTAAATAACTTGTTTTAAACTGTTTTATTTTAAAAATTATTATAAATGTATTTATTGATTAAAAGGACATTTTAATGCATGATTCTACTAATAGGCAACACGTTATGGATTTGAGCCCACAGAAAACGGTGGTGAATAATATATATGTATATGCCACAGTTTTCTGAGAAGAGTAGACAATGCAATACACACGTTTAATACATTTACACAAACATAAGTCTTTTTACATTATATATTCCTTCAAACGTGTTCTCGTCAATAATAGTATTCAGATAATATAAAGTTTGCCCACATGAGATCAGATGAAAGGCCCTACGAAGTGTGACATAATATATTTAGTTTTTTATTAATTTAGGATTACATTACAGCTGAAAAAAATATATTTAGTTGCTCCCGTGAGATTTTTTAGATTGTGATCTTGATATTCTCAGAAACGTGAAAATAGGCAGCTTTTCATAATGAAAACTTCAGTAAAAATCTGATATAATAATAATAATAACAATAATAATGGTAGGCCTTATAAAATATATAAACAATCTGTAACACCTCTGTATAGGCCTCCCTAAGCCTGTACGCCCAGCCTAAAGAAAACGCTAACATTTTCTTCTGTCCAGGCCTCAAAATTCGTTTAATCTCTTTCTTTAAAAATATGGGCTTTTAAAAATTTTGATTTCATGATGTCTTCTTGCCTTGCTCATAGAAAAAATAACGAAATACAATTTAATCCAATTTAAACCATTATAAAAATACATAAATATCTTTATATTTATAAAGAGTGCTTGTTGCCGACGTAGAGCCTTGTCAACATCAAAACTATAGGTTTCATATTTTGTGGACACACACACACAAAAAATGGCAGGCTTGCAGCATTGGTTTCCTTATATTAAGAACCATCTGAGTGGCTGGTTATTAGATTTTTTATCTTTCTTTGGAAAGTATATCTGTAAGCTTTAATTGAATATACAGCTCAATACCATTTAGTCTTCAGCAGATAAACTTCAAATCAGTTCCTGTGTTTCCTATACCCGTTGCATACATAGTTTTTTTTTTAAAATAATGCAAAATCTTATGCCATGTAGGCCTACATTTTACCTTACTTTTGTTGTTTTGGCAAAATAATATTGCGCAACATTCATATTCCCATTATTTCGATTTCTCTTTGAACATTTAGGTCATAGTCTCTTTTTTTCTGGAATTTTCAAGATCTTTTGGTTGGTCGTGCTCTTCCCAGTGGCCGGCTCATTTTATACATGAATACAAATGCAGATCACATTTTGCCAAAATAACGGAATTGGTGCAGGCTACCTGTAAAAATATAGGCCTACATCGAAATTCGTCAATTTATATTTAATATGCATTCTTCAGTAAAACGACCATACCAATATAATATGCCTAAAATATTATTTAAAAAAAACACACATTTAGGCTTACATTACGTTTAACTAGACCAAAATCATTTAATTTCTTGAATTAAATTTAGGGAGAAAAAAAGCATTAAACTGCTATCAAACCATTCTTGTTATTCTGTACATTGGGGTGATATTATCAGATTAAATACGACTTTAATTATAATTTAGAGGACTCTACAACTTTGTATTTTTACGTTGTCATAGTTATCTTTGGTTTGAAATGATAGATCAATGATAATGACAATACTTTTAGGTCCATTTTAGGACGAAAAGGAAACAACCACTAGTTGATCTATTTATTTAAACTCATTCAAGGAATATGTAAATACATTTCAAATCACACTATACCAGAGTAAATTACACACCACATTAATAGACCAGGGTGTACACAGAGAAGAGCTCAGTATCTTCAAATATTTAATCTCAGGCAATGAATGTCCTAGATTGAAGGCAGCCAAAAGCTCTGAAAACAAGGTATAGCACAATTAAGAGGCATCTGGCACTTGCTGTTCATAAAGGACGAGACAGAGATTGAGACCAGACTGCTCGGGAATCCAACCAGAGTAATAAAAGCCTGTAAACTGCCTGCAAGTGCTCATATTGAACTTTTGGCTTGGGGTCAAATGGTTTCGGTGGTCGACACTTTGTTGTCAATATATAGGCAATATGTGAATAAGAAAAAAGTATACAGGGTATATGCTTATATTTGTTCATTAATATTATTGCTTGCTTATTGTTATGGCTTTAAGAGTCACTCACCATATCCTTTAGTTACTCTAAAATATCCTCGGATCCAGGGTCCTTTAAACACCTTTGAAACATTTTACCAAGACAACTTTTGGCCACCCATGTTTATTGCAATCCATCTCACATGTAAAAAAATTCGAATCAAAAGGCTAAGTTATGACAACATATGTTTTTACATTGCTTAACTCATCTAAATAAGTTAAGCAATTTTCAACTTTTTTTCTTCATTTTTTTAGTCAGTTTAATTTGAGTTAAAATGACTTAAACAACCAAGTCAATTGAACTTAATTTAAGGCAGCAAATTTTGTTTACAGGGGTAAATTGATTTTTATGCGATTATTGGTTTACCGTTTAATTTTATTTTTTATATTGATTTACAGTTTACTCAATTTAAATGTTATGAGATTGATTTAAAAATTTAAATACATCATGGCTATTCGTACAGTCGAGGCTTTTATATTTGTTTATTCATGATGTGAAGTGAGACAATAATTGAGACAACAATTTGGGTGTTTGTGTTCTGAAGAAGAAAAAGAAAACCTTTCATTATAGGCAATCCAGTGGAAGAGGAAAAAGAACAAAGACGACAAAGGGATTCTTTTCTCATATTTTATTGTGGCTTCTTTCAGGAACCACTTCCAGTTAAAGACAATAGAAAATACAATAGAACAGTGCTTCCACGAAATATTTACACAGCATTTTAAGAATAACATTGTGCGTCTGAACCATCCCCTCCCAGGAAAGCATAACGCATGGATACACTGGCATAATGATTGACGCAATGACCCATATATTAGGTAGTTCGGTTGTAGATTTGTAAACTTTAATAATCCTTTTTCGAACAGTAATTAACAATCACAAAAAGTGCATTTTCTTACAGTAAGAGATACAGTAATGCACTTACTAATGCTGATTCATCACCCATGTTATATATGCTGTAGCAAAGTTACTGAAAAGAAAATTTCTTGGATTGTGGAAGATTTGAAGATAGGAAATAGACGCCATGCAGACCATATCCTTCTCCTCATATGCCCTCACTGCAACAGTAACCTCAAGAGTAATCTACTCGAGGACAAACAGTGGAACCTTACAAAACTCAGATTGATACATCATCAAACCATAAAAAGCGGAAATAATCACTGTTGGAAAACAGAAATGCCTCTATGAACGGAATACATGATTGGCTTTGTATTTGATAGCCTTTGCTTGTCGACAGACGTTATTTTGAACCTCAAACATATATTTTACAGTCGACAGCCTATTTAGAATTACTGGAAGTCTCCGAGTCATCTTCTCCTGATGTGTGTTTTTCTGATACCTGGCTCCCCTCTTGCCCCTGTCTCTCAATTTCCTCTTGTTCCGTTTTGCTGCAGGGAAACTTGTCTTTGTTGTGTTCTTTTTTCCACTTCATGCGCCTGTTCTGAAACCAAATCTTGACCTGCCTCTCGGTGAGGGCCAGTGCGTGAGACACTTCGATGCGGCGCTTGCGGGTCAGGTAAGGGTTGAACAGGAACTCTTTCTCCAGTTCCAGCGTCTGATAGCGGCTGTAGGTCTGCCTGCCCCTTCTCCGACCGGTAGCTATTGGGGGAAAAGAAGCGTTATTTCCGGCTAAACAGTGTTTGATTGATCATATATCTAGCTCTGTAAACGAAATAAAACAACAACGTCTTAAAACGTCTCAAAGTGTCTATTCATTGCCACTAAATAATGTGTACGGAGCAATCCGGATTTTCTTAAGGGGTGTTAATTCCTCACTAATCTATAGGTGCCATAAAGCGTTTAATTGGGGGTAATAAGTAGGCCTACCATTGTCTGCAGTGTTTTATATGGGACTGTAACAGACTAGGTGTTTCTCTTCGCTCATCTCACCTTGTGGTCTCATCCATGGGAAGAGCTGCGCTGCGCACGGTTCTGCACTTTCCAAATCATCCCTGATACTGTTGACCTTTAAATCCCCAAATTGCGTAAAATCCGCGTCTGGAGCGCTGAAGAACGACTGTCTCTGTAAAGTGTCCTGGCCCAAGATGTTTCCCGTGGCATCTCCAGAGTAAGCGACTGCGCACGGGTTCTGTTGGTAAGAAGCGTGGGGGAACGATGATGTACCGTGGTGGTAGAATTCCTGGAACTGAGCCGCGTGCTGAAACGCAGATCCTGTGTTGTGACCGTACAGCACAGATGGTCTGCTTCCGAGATCCGGCGCGTACCCTGAGCAATCATAGCAGTTGGAGCGCAGAGAATCGCCTCCTTTAAATTTAGTGAAGAGGGAATTGACGAAGTAAGAACTCATTGCTTGTAAGATCAAGTCCCCGATCAACTTTGACAACTGTATTGAGATCAAGCAGTCAATAGATGAATAGTGTTTTTGAGCAAATGAAGGCCTGTTATTACAAGAAAAGTGAATACATCCAGGTGGAAATTATATGCGTAAAATGTCGTAAATATTCATTTAAACAAATGTATCCGTAGCTGCACCCACATGACTCCTTAGTAACGGTCCCCGAGCAATAAATAGTTTTCCTTCTTTACTTTCTTTGATAGTGAGTTGCATTTCATATGAGCGTCAGTTATTGATTCCTTGTATCATTGGATGGACTCACCATCTCCAAACAGACAAAGCGCGATCTTGTGATAGGAAGAGCTGGAGAGACTGAAAAGGGGAGATGAAAAAGGGAAGAGAGGGAGTTCCTGGGGAGGTAGAGGGAAAGGCGGAGTACGGCTGTTATTGGTAAACCATTTCAGTGCCAGAGCACATGCACACGACAAACGAAATTTTTCCAGTGGGATAACAAAACTAGATTTATTCAGGTCCATCGTATGATGAAAAATATACCACATTTGTTATTACGTTCATGTTTGTTTTGATGATTAAGATTAAGGCTATTCTTTTTGTGTCCGTCAATCTAATGGAATAGGCTACTGACATATGGATACTTCCCGTACTTAGGAAACGTCATGAAGTGCAGAGTAGTTTCAAGGTGGAATGACTTTTATCGGTCAACTCAACTCAGAGAAGAAAAGACCACCCATGTTTAGGCCTATCAAGCTTGCATCTCACATCAGAGAAAGTGAGAGGGGTTACGTTTAATATTTGGGAATTTATGTAATTGTTTCACAAGCTTTTTATTTACTATATTTGAGAATTAACGGTAAAAAAGAGAAAAAAGTTAAGTTAATATTTTTTTTGTGTAAAAATAGTAAAGCGTGAGGATCTCTCTTCAGGTTAGACTGGGAATTTAGGTGAGTTGTCGTGTCTGGTTTTAGTGTAACACTGCCATCGTGTGGTGAACATTGTAAATTCGTTCGAATTTATTCAAGGATGACAAAGAATCCGTTTGGTCTACAATGGGAGATTACGGAATAATTTTATCGAATCCATGCGCACAAAAACATTCAACTAATAACATTGTTTGCTTTTAACTGTAATTTTTTCTTGGACTATCGAAAACAAAAAATGTTTTTGAGGGTATGCTATTTTGGTTGTTCTCTCTCTCTCTCTCTCTCTCTCTCTCTCTCTCTCTCTCTCTCTCTCTCTCTCTCTCTCTCTCTCTCTCTCTCTCTCTCTCTCTCTCTCTCTCTCTCTCTCTCTCTCTCTCTCTCTCTCTCTCTCTCTCTCTCTCTCTCTCTCTCTCTCTCTCTCTCTCTCTCTCTCTGTTTGCACCATGAGAGGGAAATGAGAATAGAGTAATTATGTGGAGAAAATGAGAAAGCAAACAACGCGGAGCTGAACAGCTGCACGATATTTTCATACCACAGTTGCTTTCATTTTCTGCAGTTACTTTACGACCAGAGGAGCATCTAATTAGATTTTTACTGCATTCATTTTATGCACTATTAGATCAAGCCACGCGAAATTAAGCGTATAGGCCTAGGCCTATTCTGTATCAAGACCTCTGCTTCTGCATTTAACTCGCATTTCGCTGTAAAACAACCCCGTATTATTATTATCCGTTTTTATCTGTAAAATAACATTATTTAATATATTCTTATTATTTAATAATACATTCATTTGCAAAAGTAAATTATTATTGAGCGTTTTTAATATTATATTTCATTATTATTAGTCTTTCATAAGGGATAATAGATCTAAAATGCGAACTAATGGATCGTTGAAGCCAAATGCATTTAATAAAGGAATAAAGAAGCTGTTCATATCTGAACTCATTGCTTACGGCAAACAGGATAAAAAAAAATCAATCTAATTTAAAATAATTATCCAAACTAACTCTAAAGTAGGATGATGCAAAACTATAAGTATTCAGCAATGAGATGAAATGCGGATGATTTCGGCAAGCAGTTTGCTTTTATGTTCGATAAAGGAATTCAGATTCACATATTTTTCACATATTCATATATTTTTTATTTATTTTACTTTTTGTTAAATTATAACTAAGGCTGAAATAAAAATAATTAAATCATATAAAGGCTTTTTTAAAATATAAATTAATGTATTAAGTGTAAGGCTTATTCTATAGCATCTGACTCGTGGTCAAAGGGGTGTTTTGTTACATTACCTGTAATTTTGTATGATTGCCTTCCTTAAGTGTCTTTTTCACTTATGACCACATATATTTAAAAAAAAAAATTTCTGATTTTTTTTCCCTATACTAAGCAAACCTTTTTAATTACGTTTTTGGTAAATATGTAGTGGATAATTTACCTGCTCAACTTTAGCCAATTCTTTTATTTAGAATGTCTGATATAGGCTTACAACAAAATATATCAAATCTGCTTTGCAGCACAGAATTAAACTTAAAGGAATAGTTAACCCCAAAATGAAAATTGTTACTCAACTTCATGGTGTTCCAAACCTGTATGACTTACTTTCTTCTGAAGAATAAAGCATTTTGAAGAATGTTGGTGTCCAAACAACACTGAACCCCACCCCATTGACTTCCATTATGGACAAAAATCTTTCTTTGTGTTTCACAAAAATACAAAGTTTCCAGGTTTGGAAGAACAAGAAGTGAGTAAATGATGCCAGAATTAAAATTTTTGGGTAATCTATTCCTTTAAGAGTGAGGATTTGCATGCTAGAACTAATAAACAAAATACTGTAAAACGTTATATTGAAATGTTTATTCATATTGGCTCAGTATGACATGAAGTCATGAAAATAGCTTACAAAGGCTGTTAAATCAAAGAATGTATAAAAGTATATTCACATTATTTTATATTAAAATCATTCACTTATGGCTTGTTTCAAACTAATGTATGCTAAAAACATTAAAAAGGCTACAGCAGGCACCAGCCCACTGCATTGTCCAAAATCAAGTTTCCTGACTAACTAACCGAACTACAGAAAAAAGTTGACAAACCTGAGAAATTGCTTTATATCGAAAATAGCAAAGAGAACGAAATTTCACAATTCCAGTATGGAATACAGATAGTGAATGCACACCTTCTCATGCACCTTGTACTCCTGACTCATACTGACTTCTCACTGAACAGTTTCCTTAGTCTATACTTATTGTATTGATTTACTAGGTTACTTGTACACATCCTGCGTCAGTGGCTGTGCTCACGTGGGGGGACTCTGCGAGGGGCCTTTCGAATGGCGTGAGAGAGGTGTGGCCTTGGGACAAGAGGAGCAGGGATGGAAATGACGAAGAGAGACTTGGGGTCACGGAGCATCCCGGCACCCTGTGGTCGCCTTGGAACGAGGGGAGGCACTCCTAACATTGACGCGCTCGCTCTTGACTCGGCCGAAGAGGAACTCAGACTGCTCTGACGCCAAGAGAAAGACCCACCTACTGTGAAGCAGAGAAAGAAGACAGGTGTATTTTCTGTGAACAATCCCTTATTAGTGTTATGATATGGGAGTAAGAGCCAGAGAACTATTCGTAAAGTTAATCACTTGTGAAAGGTATCCGCTGAGCACTAGCAGCTTTCATTAGACAAGCAGATGCTTGTCGCTCTGCATTTGACGCCGCCATCTCTTCTGCACCACAGTGCGCCAAACCTCCCGGTTTAGTCTGGACTGGCTGGAGCAGACCATGTTCCAGAGAGGGCCACGGCTTTCGGTTTTGCAGCGGTTGGGAATGCACACACTGCAGACAGGGCTTGGCTTTTGTAGACACCTGCTGCATTATTGAGCAGATGTTCTTCTGTCTCCAAGAGATCTCTGCAATGGAGTCCAACTGGATAGAAAGAGTAATTTATCAGGAGAACTGACAAAAAAAATATAGTGGTTTAAAATATTGTCTAGTCAGAGAGGAGAAACTAAGCTGTATGACTTTGTTTCTTCTGTGGAAACACAAAAGAAGATATTTTGGAGAGTGTTGTAACTGTTTTTGTCCATTTAATGAAAGACATTGGGGTCCAAAACAACATTGGATGAGTTGTTACTGTTAACTAAAACGAAACTAAATAAACTAAAATATAATTATGAAAAAAGTAAACGCTAAATAGAAATAAATAAAAACTAAAAAAAAAATACAACAAAATGTCTAAAACCGAAGCTAAAATGAAAATTGAAAATATAAAAATAAACCTAATTCAAAATATGAATAAATACTACAACAGTAATGTAAATAATACTAAAATAAAAGTCAATGGGGTCCATTGCCAGTGTTATTTCACAAAATTTTTCAAAATATCTTCTTCTGAGTTCCAAAGAAGAAGAACATACAGGTTTCAAATGACATGAGTGTGATAACAGTATTTTCATTTTTGGTTGACCTATCCCTTGGGCTTTTTTTGTTCACATACCTTGTGTTCATGTCTGCAGTGTGGGGAAAGGCTGGCTTGTTCATGTGAGTGTTTGATAAGTTCAGTAAGATGATTGGCACTTTGAAGTAGCTGGTGCACCTGGTTAACCACACCCATGTTCAGCAGAAGAGTTTCACGTTTGTGAAGTTCACTGACTCTCTCTGCCTCCTCTTCCTCTATTACGTCAAGAGCAACAGGTGTCTCTCCCCTCAATGTGGTCTGATCTAAAATAGTTGGTAGCTAAAGAAATTGATAAGACCAAAAGGAATTCATTAGTTATTCATGAGTTATTTGGGCTAATCAAAAATAGACAGCAGGGTCCCTCTAGTGGTGGATCAAAGGACCCTATATTTAGTAAACCAAAGAAACTTGTAATAAACAAATGATCAAAGTACACATATAAACACAAGAGAATGACTTACTGCATTGGGGTTTTGGTGAGGAGGCAGAATTCTTCTTGGTTTTGCTCTTTCTCCAGCAGATTCACCTTGAAGATCCTGCTTACGTGATCCTTTCTTTTCCCGTTCTTTCTGCTCCTGCTTCAGACGCAACTCCTGCAGCTGCTGCCTACATGTATACACATTTTGAACTAACATTTTTCTGCCTAAATTTAGTTTGATGTATTCCTGCAAAACAACACGTTTGTACAGCATGTGCTCGGTATGTGCACACCTGGCACACTCCTCTCTGGCTTTGGAGGCTGCAGTTTCCTGGAAGAGAGAGCTGCTGTGTTGAAAATACTTTTCGTATTGCTCCCCTCCTTCCCGAGGGAAGATCCGCCGGAATCCACCCATGTTTTTTGCCTCATATTTCTGCATCTGCTCCATACTAGCAGCCTGAGACTGACGAATCTCCTCATTCCTTTTGAGACAACACACTTGGCACTTAATAGACAATGGAGATTTTTAATCGGCAAAGAACAATTTTTGTTAAAAGAAAATAAGTTTTTGCACATACTGTACTCTGTGTTTTTCCATTGTGCATCGCATGATCTGCCATATATGGAGATGTTTTTGTTTCTTCTGTACATTTGTTTTTAACACACCTCATTTTTATCAAGGTTGTGGTTCATTCACACCTTTTCTCTTACGCACATACGTAGCATATAAGCTGAAGGCTTTCAATAAAGATTTGACTTTGAGTGAACTACACTTCTGTGTCTGCATCATCCTTGGTCCCTGAAATCAGTGTCACTCTCTGTGTCTTTAATTCTAGGGAAGATCCATAATTATTTATCTAACAATTTTATATCACAATTGTGACTATTTCTCACAATTTTGAGATCTTGACATCTCGCGAATCATAAATGTTTTCTCTGGAATTCTGAATTTTTTTTTAACGGATTTCCTGATACAGACAGAACCTTTTCGACATGAATTTAAACACCCCTCAACAAATATAAACTATGAAATTACAATCCCATGAAGCATTTATATATGTATGTATAAAAACATTATATTTTAAGTTTATTCGCAGTTCTTCATTGGACTGGACAGAGCTAAAGAGAGATTTTGACTCTTGATTGGTGTTATTTTTTGTACAGAATCATGGGTAATGAAGTTTTTCACCAGGAATTCTGCTGTTAAATACGATTATTTTATAAATAAGCTGAAATAATGTGGGGTAATGGCTTCAACAGAAGCACATATGGATTAACAACCTCATAGCTCACAGTAGATCTGTCTTTAAAGGTTTAGCGTTATCATTAAAAATCAATTTCCCTATGAAAAAAATTAATGTTTTTACCTCCGGAACCTGACTGTTGCACTCTATATTGTGATTCATAAACTTGGAATTGAGAGAAAGAAAGTCAGAATTGTGCGTTCTGCACTCTCAATTCTGAGAAATTGCTAGATTAAGTCAAAATGGCAAGATATAAAGTCAGAATTGTGCCTTCTGCACTTGCAATTCTGAGAAATTGCTAGATTAAGTCAAAATTGCAAGATATAAAGTCATAATTGTGAGATAAAGTAGCAATTAGGCCTACCTTTTTTAAAATATTATTCCATTGTGGAAACGGGCTTCCATTAACTAGTGCTGTGTTTAAGTGCAGCTGTGGTCTTTGTTGTACCTGGTCTCTCTAGAGCGGTTCTGCTGGAGTCTCTCTTTTACCCGGCGCTTCTCCTCTTCTGTGATCTTCCTGCGGTCACAGGCTCCCAGGTTAATCAGCACCAAAGTATCATACAACAGACCATCCTTCACCTCCCGATCTAAACGGGAGTCTGTGGTGAAGCTAGGGGAATGATTGACCTAAACACACAGGTTCAAAGATTGCATACAGCTAGAATGAAAGCAATTCACATAGATTTTGTTACATCATGAAATCACAGGTTAAAAATGGTATAAACTACTTCAAATACAAAATAAGCCTCAAAAGGAGCCAAAACCTCAAGAAGCCAAGGTTTAAGTCGACGGTCTAGTAACACATCAAATCCCAGGATCTCAAAACAGGCACTGCCAGATGCATGATTGGGGAAGCAGGTGTGGTAATTGTGTTTGAGAATGGGGTGGGCAGATATTAGTGTCTTGATGATGACGTCCTCAATGTCTGTCCACATCTTCTCAGTATCGTAGCTCATGGCTTCCAAGTGCTTCTTGAAGCTGGAGAGTTTCCTATGAAGATGTAAAATGGAAAAAGGGTTGTCTATACAGGTTTAAAGAAAAACAGATGAAAATCTGTGAGAACATTTAGGTTACCGTTTGCTGCCGGTATCTTCGTCACGTACAAAGTTTTCACTATGCTTATTGATGGCATAGTTAGTTAAGTGCATGCAAACATCCTCCTGTAGAGTTGCATAAAGAAAAGCAAATAAAAACATCTAATAGGCTTTGTGCCAACGGTCACATGAACAAACAGGAAGACAGGTCTCATTGCATCCGCTTGTCGGAGAGTGTTAACGGTAGACGGTAGTATGTACTGACGGCGATATCTACAGAGCTACAGGGTTCATACAGATTCTGTAAAATGAAATTCCATGGCTTTCAAGGACTTTTCAAGCTTTTTTTGGTTTTCAAGGGCTAAATTAGCACTTCAATCTGTTCATCCTATAACCCCATTTGGACTAAACCACTCAATTCAAATGGATTAGTTTTACAATCTCTTTATGAACTTTTTGAAGCGTCAAAGTAGTAGTTGCATAGCTGTCTATGGAGGCACAGAAAGCTCTCAGATTTCATCAAAAAGATCTTCATTTGTGTTCTGAAGATGAACGAAAGTCTTATGGGTTTGTAACGACATGAGGCTGAGTAATTAATGACAGAATTTTCATTTTTGCATGAACTATCCCTTTAAGAGTGAGTTAGTCGACAGTTCATTAAAAAAACGCTGATTCATTCTGGAATAAAGCAAGGTTGTAAACATGGAAATGATTTTAACTTTGAAAATCCACCTTATAATGAATAAAATAAAAAAAATTTAATATTGCATTTCAATAATTCATAAATATGGCTGTTTTCAAGGGTTTTCCAGGTTAGGGTTAGGGTCAAATTCAAGTACTTCAAGCACTTTAGATCTATGGACTTTTTAAGGTAATCAGCTAACCAAGCTAGTTCTTTTTATTTTTTTATTTACGATTTAATCGTTTTATTCTATTTAAATAACTAAATGTTAGTGAAAGGAAAATTTAAAAACTTTTAGATATCAATCTGCATATGCGATAGACATTGGTTATGCTCATCTTTGCTCTCTTCTTCGAAGCTATTTGAGTAAAACGGCGCTATACTCAACGAATCGCATACAAAAGACCTGAACCTGAAGCAACGCAACCCGTTTTACAGAATACGGAAGTTTGCTTCGCGTAACCACCATTAACCACTGGTTTGAAGTCAGCATTTCATTACAAGCAATTTTCATCTATCTTCTATGAACCAGTTTGCTTTAAGCAATAATTACTACTAAAATGCATGAATCTGTTTCAAGTTTATTTACTGTCTTTAAAGCCCCTCACCAAATTGCTGCCAGTGGGCTCATTATATTCAGTGGTGCAGAAACGGACTAGTCCCTCGTTGTACATGAAGACGCCGAAGGGGTCACAGCTGGTCACTAGCACATAAATGCGCAGGTCAAACTTGAACCCATCAACGATGAACGGCTGTTGAAACAAAGATTAATAAAATAATAAAAATAAAATAAATGAAAGACATTTTATCAGTGCCTATTTATAATGATATTTTATTTATTTGGGGAAGCACTTTATTTTACAGTCCTGTTCCCTATGTACATACTATGTACTTATTATAGTAATTGCAATAACTGGGTAATAACTAGTACTAACTCTGAACCAACCCCTAAACCTAACCTTAACCTACGTAGTTACCTTATTTTACTCAGTACTTTCTTAGGTAAGTACACTGCAAGTACACATACTGTAAAATAAGGTGCAACTTTGTTTTGAATCTAATTGGATATTAGTATTATGCAGAGGGGCCTCTTACTGTAACTATGACTTTACATTTTGTTACCTTGGATATATACACCTGGCAAATCATGTGTTCACCTGGCCGTATATCCTTGTTGGATTTGGTAAGATAGATACCACGACCTTGGCAACCTGAGTCTGGCTTGCAGATATACGTTTTGTGCTTTTTGGCTCTGGTGTAGGCTTGGAAGTCACTATAACTGAAGGACATCGAGAGAGTGGGGAAAGGGAAAAGATTAAAACTTCCACTTTATGCTCATTAAAAGATCTGTATAGCAACTCAAATGTATGATTGAACTCGAATCGACTCACTCTGCAGGGAGGCACCATGTGCGAGGAAAGATGTTGTACTCCTTCGGGAAGAGTTTCAGCATACGGTTCATATTACGTGCAAGTAAATCCTTCCTGCAGATTTCATTCATGCCAGGAAAATGGTTGATTTTCTGTGAGGGGGATATTTAAGAATCTTGTTAACCACAGGTTTACAACGAACAGGACAATAAACAAGAGAAGAATGATGTTTGACAGCAAACACCTGGTAACGCTTCATATCCATGACCCTGTCTAGTGAGACAGAGCAGTCGGTCCAAAACAGGGTCCAGTCTTCTCCTTCTGCAGCCTCTCGTAGCCCATATCTGCGAGCAGCACGACGCACTTAAAAAAAAAAAAACCCATTGGATAAACAAACGTATACTCAAGCATTTAATAATACCGTTCATTTTGAGACTATATCGACAAATGTTTGATGTGAAAAAACCCACCACTTTCATATTTGCAGTTGGTGAGATTTATCCACAGTCATCTGAAAAAGAGGAAGAGGACAAAGAGACAGACCTGTGCATTGTTCAGCAATTGAAAAGCTCCCTTTTTAACTTTTACACAAGTTTTTACACGTTTAATTAAAATAATCTTGTTCAAAGGTCCCATTACCTACAAATATTGCTTATAGTTATTGATAATTTAAGGTAATAATTATAACTAAATTTCCATTTAACACTGGGTAATCAAATTGATATCAAGAACTAAGTGATGATCAACATTTTTACTGTATTTATTAATAATAAAAAAAATCTATAGTTCATTCATTGTTAATTCATGTTTTCTCGTTATACATTATTAATTAATTCATTTCTTGATTTTCTTGCCACTTATACATTATACATTTTCTAATGTTAATTTATACAACTTGAATTGTTAAGAATGAATATGCTGAAATTAACATTAACCTAGATTAATAAATTATGTACAAGTATTGTTCAGTAGTTTGTGTTACCAAATGCATTAACTAATGTTCTTATGTACACTATCGTTCAAACGTTTTCAAGTCTGTAAGATTGTTTTTAAAGAAATTCACAACTTTATTCAACAAGAATGCATTAAATTGAATCAAAAGTGACAGTAAAGAGTGACAGTAAAAAGTATCACACTTTCTAAAAAAAAAAGAATAAGAGTATCAGCAAATTAGAATGTGACACTGAAGTCTGGAGTAATGACTGCAGAAAATGCTTTGCCACCACAGGAATAAATTACATTTTAAAAGATATTAAAATAGATAACATTTAACTTGAAATACTTTTTTACAATATGTATTTTATAAACTGTTTTACTGTATATTTCATGAAATAATGTAGCCTTGGTGAGCATTAGACTTTTTTTTAAATTACAAAACTTTACAGACCCCAACCTTTTGATCGGAGGTATATATAAATACTATAACATAGAAAGGCTTACTTCTTCTTTTTTTTCTTCTTGTTCGCTGCAGGCAGAGGGATTGGTGTGTTACAGGGCTCTGCTTGAGTGTCACTTCCCCAGCCTTCTCCCTCCACCCCTGGATCAGACTCACGCCTGCACACTTCACTCACTGAGTGCTCCGCTGGTGTCCCCATTCTAAGAACACACATACAACTTTGATGAAGACTGAGCGAGGGCTGAGAGATTTAGTGAAACACCTATTTAAGAACTTATGAGCTGAAAGATCTAATATTGCTGCGTGATGTCACATCCCCAATGTGAAACTTAATCAACCATATCGGTAGTGTGCTTGTAAAGGGCAAAATGCTAAGGCTTAGCATCATGTTTCAGTCCCCATTTCTCTCCATAGTTGAGTACCTCACCCGTCAACAACATGATTGAGGATTGAGGTCACTTAATATTTAAACTGAACCATATTTTCAGTATTTAACCATTTCAATGGGTCCAATAAATTTATATAATTAATATTAAAGTCGGCATGAAACGGAAGTTGCAAAAGTATTTTCCTTATTGTGACAATCCAAATTATTAATGAACAAGAAAAAATATAGGGTGGGCCTGGGCACTGGACTTTATCCATTGGGAATTTATTGGTTTGTTGTCGTTTGCTCTAGAAGTGCAACAGTGCCCGTACCCTCTGTACCGCCGGTGTCTTTTTTTTAAATTCTTTTTTTCTGTAGGGATTTTAAATAGTCTTTGGATTTAAAAAGCCAAGCAGCTATAAGGTGAATCACAACACTGCAAACTTTAAAGCAATCTGAAGTAAAAAAAGATACAAAAGACAAAGTTACAAGACTGTGCACCTAACGGTTTTAGTTAGGGAAAGAACTACAATCCCATGAAGCACTGCGGACAGCATAATCAAATTAAAAATGATGGAGGAATATAAAACTACTCATTTAGAATTGATTATATGTATAAAAATATTATATTTTAAGTTTATTGCATAATATGCATATATACAAACATTTCAGTATTTCGAGAGCGTAGAGAGATCGACTCCATTACGTCATTTACAGTGCTTCATGGGAGTGGGCTGAGCTAAAGAGCTATTTTGGAGCATGTTTCTTTTTCTTACTCTCTGATTGGTGTAATTTTCTGTACATCATCATGATCGATTGGTGTAGTTTTTCACCAGTAATTCCACTGTTAATCAACATTATTTTAAAAATAACCTGAAATAATGTGGGTTGACAGCTTCCGGACCATATGGAGAAAATAAATGGAGTTTTTACTTCCGGAACCCAACTTTGCCTATACATGAATATCAGATGATGTCACCAACGTCTCCTCACTGACGTCACTCAATTCTAAAACTTGTCTTCCGCCATCTTGAGTGCCTGATTCGGCAAGATCGATACGTCAGTCGCAAAGGAAGTAGAGCTTATTCTCTGGCCGAGCCCGAACTTGCGGGCCGATATTTCCCGTCACTATCCTCGGGCCGGGCCCTTGATCTAGAGATGTGCACTCCCAATGCAAAAGAGTGCGGCGCGGGACTAGATTTGATGGCGAGTGCGAGCGGCAATGCACTCTCTGTGTGTGCGCGTTGCAGGGAGAATAAAACGATTTGCGGGACTCCCGCAAACTAGAAATATCTATGAATAAAACATATAAAAACTAATACATCTTGCAGAAAAGCAACAAGAACTAAAACAAAATAGAAACGATTTACAGGCCAGAGTTTCCTTTTAAAACAAGTTTGCAGCGTTGAGCAATGTAGCCAAAAACAGCTTATACGTGTTGATTTCTTAAACGCAAAGGCCAATCAGAAGCATTCAAGATATACTCCCCTCACTGCTCAAAACCTCTATGGTCAAAACTGACTTTTTGTTCAAAGCTCTGTATGCTGACACATCCTCTAATTGTAACAAACAAATTGTATATATTATGAAAGATTCATTGTGCAGTCAGCTTAATTGATATTAACAGAGATGTCCGATCGCGATTAACTGATGTCAGCTTTTTAGGAATTATTAAGGGAGCGCACTTTGCGCGCATTCAGTCAAAATCCTTCAATCATATCACGCCCAACCATGCACGCAGCGTCGCAGCTGCTTGCTTTTATGTTATAACAGTGGTTTGTGTGTGCAAACTCTCTGTGCAGTGTTCATGTTGTCTGTGGTGAGTGGATGTAAATGATAATGAGTTTATGCTAGTTTAGGGCTGTGCGATATCACGATTTATGATCGTGGATTAAAATATATCCACCATCTGCTTTTGAAGAAATGTCGTAGTATCGTGCATTCTATCAGTTGCAGTTCTGGCGCCTCCGTCTCAGCATAGGCTACAACGCGACGTATATTCACATCAAATGTTAACGCAAAGGAACGGGACAATGCAGTTCACATAAGTTCATTATTTGCATGTGCTAACAAGTCATTCACGTGTTGATGCGCGGTTCTAACGAGCGCTTTTCTGAGCGCGTACACCAGAAGCGCACGCGCACTAAGCCTGTAACAACAGCGACAGGTTACTGAACGAAGTTATTTTTCTAGTCTTATTGCGCGAATACTGTCAAATACACACAGGGTTTACATAAAAAAAGTTGGTTATGTATAAAGTGAAACAAGCAGAGAAAATCTGCTTCCTAGCTAATGCCGTCAGTATTGTAGACAGTACCCGGCAGGTACTCAAGATGGCGGCAGTCAACTGGAAAAAGAGCGGATGACGTAAGAGGTCATGTGACTGATATTCATGTATTGCTATGATCTCATGTGAGTGACAGGTCTTCCCACCCTCACGCCAGTAACTCATCATCAGAGAAGAGTCGCTGCATAAGGGAGGGTAAATGATTTTGATTTAAGATTATAAGAGCACATGAATTAAAAAAATGATGATGTGCAAGGATAAATCATTTAAAATAAACACTGAAATATTCCACAAGAAACAAGAATTGGCAATTGATTTCATGGTGACTTTAAAAAAAAAAAATATATATAGCCACACAGCATGCACAAAGCGACATCACTGCGGTCCAACTGAAGTTAAAGGTGCTTCTGTATGCAAGTGTCAGTCAGCAGAGGGAAAGAAGGTCAGACTACTGAGGTAACTGTATTCTGAACTAGAGAATTTATCCTGACCATGACCTCTTGGCCCTGAGCTCAAATGAAATGGCCTACGAACTTATTAGACAGATAATATTTATTCAGTGAGAACTTTTTTTTAAAGGAGAAACATTTCACCATTATCCATCAAAGGACTACAAGAAAATAGGTAGAAGGAAAACAATGGCATTTTGAAACTATCAATCAAATAACATGTGAAACTACCAATTTATCCAATTAAATCAACACATTTTTTATATCCGATTCAACACTTACACCAACCTGTGATCTCTTCAGCTCACAGGCCTCTAATTCTCACAAGTCTCCTGTCCACAGACACACCACTTGGCTTTAGCAGTCCAGTAGAAGGCTATCATCATCCCCGCTTCAAGCTGTTCTCTGGGAGTGGGTACTGGCACGTAATTCCTAACAAAAAGGAACAAATTCACCTCTTCTGTGATGGGTGGCTCAACTTGGATTTACTTACATACTGACACACTGAAACCTTAAGATCAAGTGACCAACTAGAAACACAGGAGACCTAAACCCGATACATGAACATGAAAATGAAGGCCAGGAGGCGAGCAAGAATCAGAGAAGAAAGACAATCCCTACTTGTCAAATGTGATGAGATAAGTGCTTGGTTCCTGGTACAAATATTACACATGTAAAAAGAAGCGGTTGGTTACACTATACTGGGATTTGCAACAATAAATTCTTTGAAATAAGATGGCAAGTTTATGTAATAAGGACATCAATTTAAACGCATAAGTATTATGGAGTTTCTTAAATAAATCAAATTGCTCCGTTGTAAGAAATAAGATTTTAAAAAGTGTGAATTTTCACATGAAGAACAGCTGCTGTAAGGTTGGTTAAAATTCAAGAAGCAGAAAGCAATAATCACAATCTTTCCTTTTTCCAGTTCACCCTAAATTAACGTTAACGTTACTCTGACATTTAACACTCAAATTGTAACCATAGACTAGAGTAAATAAAGACTTCAGATTTAAACGATCTAAACTACGTTAGGTCATTATATCTAACTAATCATAACACAAGAATATTATTAAACTACCTTTTCACAAGCAAGGCTAAACCAAAACAATGGCGTAAGTTACTTGATTCCCTTTGCAAGTCTGCTCTGCGCACGACTTTCCCTGTACAATTGCCATGGCAACAGAACGCGTTTCAAAAGCAGGTTAACCAGCTAGCTGGCTAATATTCTTAAATAAATACAGGGATTAAACTCAATGGGTCCGGTGGAATTAAAGCACGTACCTGTTGTTGTTTTCGTCAGAAATGCGCAGTGGTTTCAGAGGGGGCCAGTGGTATCGCGGAATTTATTGGCTGTTCAAAAGGAAATGCCACTGGATTTTCTCATGCTTACAATGTTGCCAAGTGCTCTCTAAACGAAATTAATGAGAGCACGAGGTCAAGGGAACAGAGATGTCCAATCTCAATTCACGTTTGCAAATACTTGATCTCTGATTGGTTCTCACTCTGGTAATGCTAAACTATTTTTTTTAGATGATTGATCAAAACCGTATTAACGGTTACCATTTAAACGGCATTAAAAAAAAAACATACAAAAAAAAAGCCTTGAAAATAACTAGCAGATTAAACTAGACGGGGTTAATTGGCTTGAGGGATATTAACTCAAATCTACTGAGGTAATTGTGCACTTTTACAAATCACAGCCTTTACATCCATTGTAAATGACCTAATTCCAAAGTCTCCTTGTTGAAATCATAACAGGAAAATAATGATTACAATGATTTACAATTTGAATAAGAATTTAAGATGACATCAACAATTAGTGTATTTTTTGGTCTTTTTATTCAACTTACATTTTTGTTTCAATCTTTCAAGTAAAACAATGTGGAATTACAAGGGAACATAAGGAATGTAACAAATTAGAATAGACAAATCGAAATGAAAATAAGACCATCACCATATTCTACTAAATACCCCCCAAACATCTTTCTGTCCAAAAAGGGCAAAGAAAAGCTATCTTACAATTCACTTGCCTGCCAATGTTCAGCAAAAAAAAGAAGATATTCCTCTTATGAAGTTATTTCAGGTGTTTCCTACCAACCCAGCATCAGTCCCTTCATAAAAAGGACCAATACTCCAGAAGTAAAAATAGCTGACCGTAGCAATTTTCACTGGAGGAGAACTGATTTCAGTTTTGGTTGCACAAACAGAAATGGCGTTGTTACGATGAAGAGTGGAAGAGCTTATTACACTTAAAGCACTACAGATGACCAAATGTCTATACGTTAACATGGATCCTTGTATGGATCAACAGGCACTCTCATTTTATCAAACTCATTTAGATTCTGTGTTTGAGAATACATTTGTATGTGTAAAGATGATCATGACGAAAAACACTTTGGGAAAGAGATAAGGAAAATAGCAAGATGTTGTCTCCCACTTCTGTACTGCTATAAAGCAAATGACAAGTAAATTTCAAGATTCATCACAAGCTCAAGAGATACACATACTTTAGAGCTTACAAAATGCAGTGAGGTACCAGTAAAGATGTACTGACAAGTTGATGTTCTGAAAAGAAAAAAGAAAAACACCTAAATCACAATGGACAACTCCAATGTCTGAGACATTTTAGATGTGCCAACGGGGGAAAGCAGGCAGCAGCAGAATTTAAAAGTAATGGACTGAAACATTACAAAAGACAGGTGGATCTAAGCAAATTGTAACTCCAGCATAGTGCAGGGGGGGGGGGGAATCTAATTTTTTAGACCTGCCCACTTCTTCATACCCTGGAAGATATAGAAGATATTTTTTGTAATTCATCAACTGACTTAAACAATAGTCAAAACAGCTGACAAACATTAGTTAGAAGGCAACGGTCTACAAACTTTACAATTGTACAATCCCCACTAATCATTTCAATGTAGCATTAATGAATTTCTTCCTCATCAATACCATTTGTAGCACTAGTAAAGTCTGTAAAAAGTGTACAATCTATGCAACCAATCTTATAACATATACTTCACATAGTATTTCCAGTCTTTATGATTACAGTACATAGTGTGAACAAATAATAAATCTTGCCTCTTGCCCAGCTACTTTGAAGTTCCAAAGTCTTTGTGCCAGGGTAAAATATTCTCTGGTTTTAACTCAAATTATTAGGACACATTTTAAATAGGTGACCAACTGATCTTCATAATTGTCCTGCATCTACAGACCCTTTACACACAGTAAATGGCTTGACATAAGATAGCTGAGTGGCAAAGTCGAGGTCAGATCTAATTACAATGTGCAACAGATCCCCCCCCCCCCCCCCCCGTCTTCTCTCACAGCTAAACCATGGCCTTAAATAAAATTGATCCCCATTCCTCCATAAAATCTGCATTATCTCCTTGCTGAAATTGTCATCTAACTCCTTGTTTAAACCTAGAGATGATTTCTCCACTCCATATCACGTCTTGGAGTGCCGGTGTTGGGTGGATGAAGAGCGAGTGTTGCTAGCTGGAGTACGTGCCTGAGCGGCTGCCAGTGCAGCTACACTCCTGAGAACCCTGTCCGGAGTCCCATCACTGGACCCGGCACTCAGTTCAGGTTTGTCATGCTTCTGGGACCTCTTCTCTTTCCTGCTCTCCCTGTCTCTGCCTCCATTGCTCTTCCGCCGAATACTTTTGCCTCTCTCTGTATCACTACCAGAGGAGGCTGCTCTGGAACGGGAGCGGGTAGGCTCTGTACTCTGTGAGCTTAGACTGTGGGTGCGCTGACTGCTGTTGCTGCTACTCCGACTTCTACTGCTGCCTGCTCCTCTTTCACTGCTTATACTACTGCAGGCACTATGACCTCTTGAAGACCTGGTCTCTCTATTTTCATATTCACCTTCCTTCTGATCAGATGCTTTTTTCTTTTCTTCTTTCTTAAACCTTTCTGTTTCCAAGGGGGGAACAAGGCTGCCCGGTCGCTGCCGAGTGGATCGAGCAGAAGAGGAGGACTGTGGTGATTCAGTTGTCTGATTGGGGGTTTGCCTATCACACTCTGCTTTACTGTTAGACATCTTAGGAGAGTCCTGTCCTGTTTTCCCCTTGGGTTTACTGCTTCTTTCAGAGGACAGTGCTCTGCTTTGCTGTACAGCAGTCTTATTTTTGGGGCTAGGACTGGGTGTGTCTGGTCCTCTTCCCCTCATTGCAAAGAGCTTGGCTGCAGCATTTAGGGCTGAGCAGCGTTTTCCCAGTACCTCAGGTTCAGGGGAAGCTAAAGTATTGGATTGTGGGCCAGCAGATTTCCGGGTTGCTCTTGAACACGTTTCACCACTGGACTCCCCTTCTGTGGTATTGGTGGTTTGAGCCTTCTTGTCTGACCTCCCCCTTTGTTTATTACTGCTCTCGTCATTTTTAGCAATTGTGCCATCTTTCTCCAACTTCTTTTGAGCTGATCTTGTCAGACATCTTTTTATACTATTAGAGTCCTCAGAGTCTGAAGAGGAAGAGTTGGACTGGTGCTTTCTGTCAGACCCTTCTTCAGTTTTCCCCTTTTCAGACTTGATATCATCCCGTTTCCTTTTTGAAGGCCTCCTACTATCTCTAACCTTTTTGGACTGTGATGATCTTGTACCACTGGAGGATACAGAAGATGGGGAAGAGGAACGAACTGACTCCTGGCTGCTTTGTCTACTAATACTTCGTTTTTTGGCAGAAGTTCTGGTCTCTCTGTCCTCTCTTTTCTCCTCTTCTGATGGCTTAACAGGTCCATCACTCTTGGGAGCATCATGAGTCTCAATATCCGAATTTGATGAGGCAATTTCAGAGGCACTGGGTGTCTGTTCCTTTGGCAAACTATCCAATTTCTTTCTTTTTGGCTGAGATAAAACACCATCATTTCCTCCTGCATTATCCTCAGCAACATGGTCTACTGCATTATCCTCAGCAACATGGTCTACTTCCATTTTCTCTGTCTCCTCAGTTACAACCTCCTCTTCCTGCTCAGTTACAACCTCATCCTTGGATGAATGTTGGCCTTCATGATTATCAGCCACTGGCATGTTTTGGGGTGGAGAAGAATGTGCATCTGTATAAATTAATGTTGAAAGAGAATCTGATTTTGTCTGAGTAGCTGTAGATGGAGATTGTAAAGATGTTGAAGACATTTTGTTTGATACAGGTGCTGAATCTGCTGCTGCTTCAATGGCTGTAATTTGAAGTTGTGAGGTAGGAACAGAAGTTTGATCATACTTAGGTGTTGACTGTTGGACTGTTGATAGAGTCATTGTAACCGAAGCCTCTGGTGCCTCTGATTTAGATGAAGATGATTCTGGCTCAATCCCAGAAGTCAAAGCAGGTGGAAAAGGTTGGGTCGATGACTGATGAGTGGCAATAGGAGATGCAGCTATATTGCACATGGGTTCTACAAAGGTTTGTGAAGATTCTGCAGTTGTACTGCTTCTGTGTAAAGGCTGTGAAGTGACATGAGTTGATGTATTTGAGCACTGCAAATTATCTATTTGTTGGTTAGTTGTAAGTGAATTTTCCTCAGCCTCTACAGCAGTCACTGAGGCTGAAGGTTCGGAAAATGCTGTGATTTCACTGGTCTTAGAAAGTACAGGCATTTGGGTAAGTTCCTCTGCATGGATGAGGGACAAGTGGGTACAAGTGGGAGGCTCTCTGAGGGGACTTGGAAGCTGTAGTGTAGGGGAAGAAGCAGTACAAGTCTGAGAGACCTCTGCAGTAGAAATCTTGTGTTGTGAAGTTTGAAGTGTGTTGGTGTCAGAGTCAATGCATGCAATTACAGGGTTTGGACTGGTGTGAGTATCACCTTGTGAGTCTA
This sequence comes from Siphateles boraxobius, assembly GCF_051911475.1. Classification (NCBI taxonomy): domain Eukaryota; kingdom Metazoa; phylum Chordata; class Actinopteri; order Cypriniformes; family Leuciscidae; genus Siphateles; species Siphateles boraxobius. Next base: position 11,114,588 of record NW_027509097.1, read on the forward strand.
CACCATGTTCTGATGTAGACGAGGACATATTTTGAGAGTCTCTATGCATAGAGGACAGTAAAACAGACGTAGTGGATTGATTTGTTTCTGAATCAGGTTTAGAAGACGACAATTCAGCAGCATTTGAGGGTGAAGTGGGGTTGAGTGTTGGAGAGCTTATTGGTGAAGTTTTACTTACAGCAGGCAAAGTCACGGGCATAACATTGGACGTTGACAAATTAGGCTCTTGGGAGGAAGGAGCAACTGTAGAAGGAGAAGATGGTGGTGAGCTTGTAGTTGTGGTGGAATCTTTACGTGGACGACCCCTTTTCCGTTTTGGTGAGTGAGGGGGACTCCGCTCAGGACTGGTTTTCTGGGTTACTGGTTTCTTGTCTTCTGGCAACTCTGGTGCCCTTGGGGGTGTTTTAGGTGGCCTGCCTCTCTTGCGCTTCACTGATATAAGATTGGTGACATTTGAGTCACTTTGAGCAGCACTGTCCTTGTCTGAATTAGTTTCTGGTTTCTTTGGTGACAAAGCAGATCTCCGATCCACCGCTCTACCTCGTCCTACAAATTGCTCTCCTAACTGTGCAGCCATTCTAGACTCTTTCTCAAGCCTTCGGCGCACTGGTAAGTTCCGTAGGACAGGCATATCTGATGAATAGTGTGTTGGGGAACAGGGGTGGTGCCCTTTCCCTGGACTATACTGTAATGGAGAGGAGGCCTGTTCCTGCTCTCGTGGTGGTGGTGGTGTTGGTGACGAAGAAGCTAAGAATGTCGGGACTGATATAGGAGAAGAGTATTTAAGAGTTTGACTTGCTCCATCAGATGAGTGAGTGGCTGGTTCTTGAACTGGTTCTACCTGTTCAGAGTCCTCTGATGAACCCTCGTTGTGCGCTCCTCCACTTCCACTCATTCCCCTTCGTCTCCTTTTGGGCTCTTTCTCTTCCACCACCGTGATTAGACGACCTGGAAGCTTTCGAAGGACTTTGGCTGATGGAGAATCTTCTGGAAGTCCCTTGAGAATTTCACTTTCAGCAGACTGCCGCTTTCGTGGTGAACGAGAGTTAGGTGATGCAAGAGTAGGAGAAAGGGAGAGCTGACCATCCTGTTCAGAATGATGCTCAGGAGAACAGATGGAGTCTGATGATGCAGATGCTCTCCTATCTCTCCTGCTACACTGTACAGTTTCAGACACTGCCTCTCCCCCCTGCTCTTCACTGTCCTCTCTGCATGCAGCAGAAGTGGAGGACTGATGGCCACAATTGTTTCTGTCTATTGCAGGAGATACAGCAGCTGAAGGCACAGAGCTTGATGGCGAGATGGGCTGCAGGTGGGGGGATGGCACATTTCTAATATTTTGGACTGAGCCCTGCATAGCAGGGGACAAGGTTGTTGAATCTGAGAGCTGCTGGTTGGTTTGGACTGTCTGGTTTTCTGATGACATGTGCGATTCAGATTCTTTTGTTGTCCCTCGGCCGCGCGGACCACTGCGAATCTTCTCAGGCACTTCTCTGTATTGGGGCGACTTTTGTGTGGACCCAGGGGTTTGGCTTATACTGCGCTCAGAGTTCATCCATGCCCCCCTCCTGCCTCTTTCTGGAGACAGCCGGGTTAGGGGTATGTCATCAGCAGGTGTACCTCTGAGCCTGCCACTGACCCTTGTAGAAGGAGCACCTTTCTCTTTATGCTTGCGAGGGCGACGGGTTGGAGTAGGGTCCTCGGAACTGGGAGGTATGGAATCCTCTTCATCACTGTCAGATGACTGATGCAGTTTCAAACCTTCTTCCTTTGCCTGATCCAACCCTTTCCTTGCAGCCTCAACTTGCTCCTGTAAAGTAAAGATCAATCTTGTGGGTATGACTGCTAAAAGTTTATTCAACAAGAAAGTAATCAAAGCTTGGTTATTGTTTTAATTGTTACCTCTGCCTGCTTCAGCTCCTCTTTGCAAATATCTTCAAGGGAAGCCTCAAGGAAATTCATGGCATATCGTTCTATGGGAGTGAGCTGTTAAGAACAGGGACAATTGAAATTTAGTGGAAAACAAGATAAAACAGGTAAATTCACATTCTATAAAGAAAAACATAAATAGCATGACTACCTGTTCAACCAGGGCATTGATTTCCTGCTCAGCTTTGGAAAGCTCCTCCTCTTCCTGGTCTCGGCTGTCACCATCATCCAGAGGGATGTTCTCGTTAAACTCTGCAAGCTCAGCCACTTGCTCAGCCTTGGCTTGAGATGCAGCCACAATATCCTCTTCATCCTCAGCACGACACAGGGCCTAGTATAAAGAACACATATACTGTAAATGTACAATGGTTTGTAACAAATGGAATAAATTTCTAAGAAACAAACAAATACATGAAATTCACAAAATGGATATATTTAAAATTACCTGTTCCAAAATGGTGGTGTGTTGTTTATTGATGGATTCATCATCATCTGTCTGAGGCACACTCAGTTCAGCCATTTTCTTCTCTCCCTCTGACACATCAAACAACTCTCTGATAGTTTGCTGTGGGAAAGAGAGTTGGGCAATCAATCCTTCTAAATCTTATTCCAATCTAGGATTTCACTGTGAAAACTACATTAAAATTAAAGCATACCTCCTTAAAAAAGGCAGTGGTAAAGTTTCCCCCTTCAATGGCCATATCTCCCAACATCCTTTTTTGATTGGCTTTTTTCAGAATATTTTCTTCAACTGTGCGTTCACTGATTAGCCTAAACAAATTACATTTTAAAATGTCAAACGTGCTTGTACAATGTTAATCACTTATTTATTTAAAAATGAACAAAAATTGGTCCTGTATGTTAAAAAAAAAAAAAAAAAAAAAAAAGGAAAGGTTTTGCCGTTACCTATAGATGTGGACATCTCTTGTCTGTCCAATTCTGTGGCACCGGTCCTGAGCTTGGGCATCCATGGTTGGGTTCCAATCACTGTCATAGAACACCACTGTATCTGCCCCTGTCAGGTTAACACCCACACCTCCACTGCGGGTGGACAGGATGAAGCAGAATATGCGACGGTCTGCATTGAAGCGCTCCATTAGAGCCTGAAAGGTAGAACAATATTCCAATAATGTCACAGCTGAGAGACAAAACACATTCTTTTGAAAATCACAATTCGAGTACTTCACCTGTCTCTGTTCAACACGTGTACTTCCATCCAAACGCAGGTAGATGTGCCCATGGTAGTTGAGGAACTGCTCAAGTATATCTAACATACGTGTCATCTGAGTGAAGATGAGGACTCTGTGCCCCCCTGCCTTCAACTTTCTAAGTAGGAGGTGGAGTGTCTGCAGCTTACCTAAACACAGATAAACAGCCACAAAATATTTCTTGTCCATTTATTTTTGTATTGTTGGTACAACATACATTTTATGTTTATTACGTATAAACGTGGTAAACTTAAGTACAATGAAATACTAAAATGCACACTCTGGGGTCCCAGTACTTACCACAGTCATACTGAATAAGCCTCAAGTCAGGGAAATGTGTCCTCATGTTACACTGGATGCGATGGAGCGTGTGTGTAAGCGGGGAGAGACGGGAAGATAAAACAGAGGAGAAAAGAGATTGCTGGTGTCTGAGGGAGGGAGGTGGGTGGCAGCTGTGCATGGTGATGGGCTTTGCCTCTACTGGAGGAATGACAAAAGTGAACCTGTGGAATCAGGGCACACATTTAAACGCAGTGTGACACTATTATTTTCAGATGCAGTTTTTATACTTCATTTCTAAATCAAATAAAAGTTTAGTGCTTTATGTATGTTTGTGAGCTATACCTCTCTATGACCTCAGAGAGAAGTTCAAGCTTGTCCTCTGAGTTGTTGATGGCTTCCTTCAGGACTTTGCTCTTTTCCAAAATACTACTGATATCGTGTGACTGAGCAGTAAGGCAGGAGCTATAACCCGAGTAACTCCAGTTGTTTACAACTGGACGTGGCGGAGATGGAAAATGGCCTGGGAGGAAGGTTAGAAAGTCCAGCACCTCACGGCCATACACAGGCTTAGCACTGCAGTGCAGCTCATTGATGCGCATGATTTGAGAGATTCTGTCGTCTCGCTGAGCCTTTCGCCTGTCTGCAAGCCATGACTGTCAGAACCAAAGTAACAAATAAGTAAGAGCTACAGAAAAAGACAAACAACTAAAAGGTCACAGAAAATGTACCTAAATGCATTATGATTAGGGGTGTAACGATACACAAAACTGACGGTTCGGTTTTCCCACGGTTTTGACGTCTCGGTTTGGTTTGATTTAGAAAGCTAAAAAAAAATTGTAAACAGTGGTTTAATGAAAAATGGTGTGTTTGTCTTTAAATGAATTCAATTACAATTAAACATTTTGCATTTTGATTAAAAATCTGCTAATGCTGTAAACTATATAGGGAGCTGCACATTACTATAACATTAAAGGTTAACAACAGAGCCTAAATTCAGATGCAATTTATTTTTTAGATATAATAATCAACACCCAACACATTGTATGAAAACATGTAAACTGAACATAAGGCAGTTTTTGCATTAACTTTACTCTAATTTGTTATTGAAATATAATAATTTAGACAGTTGCTGTCATTTTCATGAAAGATATTTTAAACGTACATTAAATAATCAAGATATAATTAACAGGTTAAGTAAAATAAATATATAGGAAAATATAGTGCATTTATTTAGTGCAAGAGTTAATTTCTCTAGGAACCAACAAGTTGTGGACACTGAATCACTTGCCTGCTGAGGTAAATATAATTCTAGTGACAAGCTATGCAGTTTTATTGACGTCTTTACGCTGCTGAAACACTGATTGAGCAATTACACGAGTTATGATGCCTTTCAGTAAGTATACTGTATTTTTTAACATACCTTGAGGTGTCCATTCATGTTTATTCTGTAACTGAGGAAGAGATGATCGCGTTTACTCGCGCTCCGCGCTCCCACTTGGAATGAGGAGCTAGTACAGTGATCTGTCACGCCACATCAAAGAGCGCCAAAACGGCATTTATTGTTTGATTTTTGTGATCAAATAGTCAGAATTTGAAGATTACACCTTGCTTATTATCGAAAGTAATAAAACACGGAGCTTGTTATTTGGTGTTAATGGTGGTTAGGCTACAAAACTGAATTCGTTGTGTACACATTCCAGGTTCAATGAGCCAGGCTGGGCGGGGCCAGGGCGGGGCGTGTCCGGTACGCCATGAGAGTATCCCGATTCGAATCGTGGTTTCTGTATCACGGTTCTTCGGTTCGGTTCGAATATCGTTACACCCCTAATTATGATGTAGTTACTGATGCTTGCATTAAGAAGCATCTATATTTGCAACATATTACACACTCAGATGTGGATTGTCATTAAACTGAGATTTAAAGAAAAAAAAGCGTTATGCTCCCTTTTGAGTTAAAGAATTCATCGATGTGAGATTAACATTCCATTTCTTACCACGTAAAAGGGGGAACGTGGTGGTGGCGGCGGCTGAATGCGGGGACGCTGAGATGTTGACCCACTACTCTGAGATGAGGATGTAGGCTTAGGAGTGCTCATGTGCAAAGTTATCACATCATTATTACGGTCCTCCAGTACTGAGGATGAATTTGCCTTCGTAACTGAAAAGTACAGAGTATTGAATGCATAATTATTCTACTTAATATTCTTTTTTCCTTAATATACTGATTAAACTTCTGTCAAGTAAATTCTCAAAACCACATATGGGCTCAACTTACCTGGTGGTTCTGGGGCTGGTGGTGGTGGTGGGGGTGGACCCTGTACTACTCTCAGCACAGGACGAGTGGGTGGAGTCTGGGAGGAAGCAACAGTTCGGGGTGGAGCAGCATAAACCGGAGGCCGGTGTGGAGGCTGTGAAGCAGCGGACGCTCTTAGAACAGGGCTTGGAGTGCCATGTGGATGAAGGGTGACCGACTGAGGAGGAGCAGGACGAGGAGAAGGAGGCACGGCCAGAGTAGGGATTGACCCTCCTTCTTTACTTGGTGCCTGTCGTACAACAATCTTTACAATTCCGGGTCCACTTACCATGGATGTTGGGACTGGAATTAAAAAAAGAGAGCGAAAGAGTTTACTAACTACACAAGTATTTCGCCTGGAAAGAAAGTTCAGTTAGACTGGGCACCAGACTATTGATTACAGTAGCAGAGCTATCAATACAACGTCTTGCATTTATCACATACACCACTGCTCAAAAGTTTAGGGGTAAGTACGATTTTATATTTTATATATTATATTAAGTTTTTTTGAAAAAAAATTACCTATGCTTAAAGCTGCATTTATTTAATTTAAAAAAATGCAGTAAAACAGTTTATTTGTGAAAAATTATTACAACAGACTTCAGTGTCATGATCCTCTAATATGCTCAATATGGTGCTCAAGAAATATTTCTTATTATTAAAAATGCTTCTTAATATGTCTGGAAACACTTATGCATTTCTTTCAGGATTTTTGATGAATAGAAAGTAGAAAGAAGATGAATAGAAAACAGAAAAGATTTATTTGAAATAAAAATCCTTTGTAACATTATTAAATGTCTTTACTGTCACTTTATACATTTAATGCATCCTTGCTGAATAAAATATTAATTTCTCCCAAAAGAAAAAAACTATTCTGACCACAAACTGAATGGTAGTTAAATTCTTTAGTCTTTTAACTCTATAGAAGAATGGACAATTAAAACTTCATAAATTTAACCTGCATACATTAGACCTAAAGGAACAGAATATTACAAAAAATGAGAAATAAAGAAAAATTCCGAAATGAGAACAATTTCATCCACTAACTACATAAAATAATGACCAAAAAAAAAAAAAGCAAAACAAACCAAACCATTTCAAACCTCATGTACCCTCTACAACATTTGAATTAATATTTGCAGTGTGGTTTGCATTTATCTTTTTTAGATTTAAAATACTTAATTCAACCGGACCTATTAAGTAGCCAACAAACCATCCAAAAAAGTTGTCACATGCAGTTAGAAAAAAAGAACCAGTGCCAGAATACCCGTGCACATGCTCTGCTGAGTAACAGGTAGTTTGGTACCCAGGATACAGGCTGTACCCAAACAAAAAGGAACTCAAGGACAGCACCAATACCTTGAGTAGCGGTGAAAGGTAATGCTAGTCCAGAGCAGGTTGGGGTTGTGCTGGCTGGGTAAGGATTTGCTGAGCTGCTACCTGTCTGACTAACTGTATGAAGAACTGCCACCTGAGCTGGCTGACTAATAAGGTGGTGCTGCCCACTACTGGAAACCAGATGCATTACATTTCCTAAAGGGCACAACCACAGAAGAAAGTGTTAGGCTACACCATACACTCACAGAAAGACTGAAGGTGTGCAGGAAAAGCGAAACCTATCCAAAGCAGGCAGTGGATTATTTCCACAAGCAGATTTTTTTTCTTCTATTTATGTGGAAGACAGTGGATACCTTGGATGGGTCGTGGCTGTGGAACAGGGACCTGGTGCAGCGGAGTCCCAGAGAGTGTGAGCTTGTTGCCCTGTAGCTGGAAGGTTACTGGTTTACTGCCTTGAGAAGACGACACAGGTCGGCCAGCCAGGGAGGCCAGCTGAGCGATACTTACAACTTCACCGGCTGTACACGTGGGATATAAATGAAAATTATTTCACTATGTGCAACTATTGTTTCATGGCGATAAACAATGAAGGTAAACAAGTGTGATGCAATTAACTTACATGGCAAACGAGCCTGCATATCTGGACTGAGCAGGACCCTTTGAGTCATAATGTTGCTTGGTGGTTGAGGGGGAGCGGACACAGTTGTGATGCTGGAGGGTGCTGAGGGACGCACAGTCACTGGCTGGGGGGCTGGTGGCCTGACTGCAGGTGCAGAAGGGACGCTACTAGAAGCCACTGGAGCTCTTAATGTAGTGACAGGAGTAACAGGACAAACTAAAATAAGAGTAAAATGTTATTCTCTTCCCAATTACATCATTACATGAAAGACACTTGCTGATCAGGATGTGAGGCTTGGACCCTTGAGCTGACCTTGAGGTGCTAACTGGGAGGGAGCTTGTGAAGGGATAACCTCTGTGATTAGAGGCTTTGGAGACTGAACTGTGGTTGTGGTAGGACACGCTGACCGAGGGCTGTTCACTGCTGAACGCCCATCAGACTTAGGAAGAGGCTGGAGCATCCTGCAGAGAAGCAAGCACATGCCGAAACTTTATTAAAAGATACAAACAAAATCACAAAACAAGTTTGTTTGTTTTTTTACCATTTATTTAAGTGAATATATTATACATCAGATTTGTGTGCTTAACCATTTTAAACAACATACCTGTTGACCTTCATGCGAACAGGCTTCGGTCTGGGAGGAGGGTCAGGGGACTCCATGATTTCCTGAATAAGCTGATGAGTCACTTTCCTCTGAGGCAGGAAAACATCTGCCTGGTATCGAGACACGCGCTGCTCCAGGCCAACCAGGTCAAATATGGACAAGTCACAGCGCTTTGAAAAGAATATAATTTTTTAATTAACCTTCACTGAGGGTTCGGAAAAGAAAAAAGAAACAAATATGACTTTAAAAAAATGTCTGAACACAGAAATGTGTAGAAACCAATAAAATTTTACCATTCATACCCCCTTAGCTATACATTAATGTGATCAATGGACAGGGCTACATTATTGTTATCTACATATGAGAATGATGGGGAAAAAAAACATGGAAGAATGTGAAAATACAGAGCTTGAAGACTCCCAAATAAAGTCAAGATAAAAAAAATTAAAAAACATTTATTTTTGTAGTGCTTTTCACAACACAATGTATTTTTGGGAATACTGCCCACCCCTGTCTGAAGACAGAAGAAAATAATCAAGGGGTCAGAATCAGATCGCTGTAAGGTGGAAAAGGACACCTTTGGAGTTTAGCTCTAATCCCAATTAAACACGATCCTGGATGCCAGCCGAACTTAACCCCGCCCACAACATTTGAGGATGGGAAGCTCGGTCTGGACTTGATCGTTGAGAAGCAAGTATGCCCGAATTAAAGCTGTTCGGACCAATTAAATTGTCAGGGCGGGTTTTATATGATGATGGACAGATGATCAACAGTAACGTAATTATCTACATCACCAAAGAGCGTTTGGGTTGAATTAATTTACAACATAGAATGGCTGCCGCTGGATAATTTAGATGTGTAGTTTCAGCCATCGCGTCTGCTATAGAAGATGTAGACAGCGCATTCATTTTTAAAAGAGGAACAGAGAACCGCGATCAAGGCATTTGTCGATCCAATTGAGTGCAGAGGCGTTTTCTTTCTTGGTTCGGTTGAAACACACCCCATAATCAGAGCCCAATGGAGCAGTATCAGACTCACATTCTGACTAGAATCTGAGTATGACGACGTCAGGCTAATTAAACACACCTGAACCAACTAATCAAGGCTGTATCCAAAAAAGCCCCATATTCCCTGATTCACTATTCGCTAAATTATTCTACTAATACAGTCCACTGAATGAGTAAATGAAAGTGACACTGTGAACCAAAAATGCAATGGGTGGCATCACCTGGCAAGACATGGGAAATTATGCTGCGTTCACACCATGTCGTAATAACCGTAGTCTCAAGTCTCAAGATGACATGTGACGTTATATTCGGAGCTGTTCACGTGCTCGGACTGTAAATTATGCGTTTCTATGGCAGCACTATCAATGCCTAAATTAATCTGCAGCGGTCAGGTGGTACTGCAGTCACATGATACAAGCGGGAGCTCTCAGACAATTCCCATTTTACAAACTGTAATTACGAGCTCTACGAGGATATGAATGCTTTTTCAAGTTGAAATCACATAATTGCAGTAATTACAATATGGTGTGAATGCATCTTTAATGTGCAACACTCACAGAGCATGGGTATTTTGTAGCGGCTAGCCATTGAAGGTACGTCGGTTATACACTCGTTATTGAGGTGCATTGTGGGATTAATCATAGTTTTGGACTGCACTACAAATGGCTGTCCCTTCAAATAGTGCACTACATTAGGGTATAGAGTGTGATTTCAAATACAGCCACTGTCTTCAGGATTACTATAAACTTCGATGCAAATGTGTTGGGGCAGGTTGGAGCTAAATTCAGCAAGACATTGGCCCTCCAGAAGCAGGACTGGACACACCTATTATAGATAAACAAGCAAAATTAGAGGATAGTGAAAGTTTAGTAATTGCTGATCTTCTACCATTTACCTCAAATGGTGAGGTCTCAAGAGCCCGCTGAACCAGTGAAGCAGTAGAATAGATGATGGCCTTTGTGATGAAGGGAGAATGTATGGGCCTTGGATCAAACAGGTTAGGGTGATTACACACTTTCCGCAGCTGCATCAGGATGTTGATGACAGACATGAAATGACCACTGGCTAAAGTCTCTCGTGTCCTGGGTGTACACGGGCACAAAAAAAGACACAATAAGTAAAAGAAAAAAAACATACCATCTGAAGTATGAAAAAAGTTAGCCAATTAATTATCATCCAAGGCCTGTGCCCGGTTGCATAAAGCACCTTAAGTTTTTCCATTAAGTATGATATTTAAGGGGCGATTTGCCTTTACCTAAGAGAATAACTGAAGGGTGTTGCATATAATGGACTGCATTTTATATAGCGCTTTCACAGACCCAATGGCCACTAAAGCGCTTTACATATTTGCCTCACATTCACCCATTCACTCACTCATTCATTCATATGCCGACGGGGGTGTCAGCCATGCAAGGCGCCATCCAGCTCGTCGGGAGCAGCTGGGGTTAGGTGTCTTGCTCATGGACACCTCGACACTTGGTCAGATGGAACCGGGGATGGAACCACCAACATTCCGGTTTGTAGACAACCTACATGAACCACTGAGCCACTGCTGCCCATAATCTCTTAAACGGATATCTTAGGTAAAGGAAACATTTAAGTGTTTCACGACAGCGATCCTGGATTCACGTTATAAAAGTCTGTTGTATAAATCTGCAAAACACTAACACTAGCAATTTCATCAAATAAAATAGGCTAGGATATCGGAATGGATAAAGAAAACAAAAAAAGAAAGCCTAATTGGACAGAGGAGGAGAAATGCGTTCTTCTTGACGAATATGATAAAAGAAAAACAATTTTGAAAAGCTTACTAAATCCCAATGTAACTGCTGCAAAGAAATAGAAACAGTGGGAAGAAATAACGGAAAAAACAAATGCAAGGAATCTTGATGGGAAGAGGACGGTTCAGGAAGTACTTAAAAAATACGAAAACATCTCTGTGGTCGCAAAAAAAGATCTGAGCGCTTATAAGAAAGAAGCCAACAAAACAGGTAAGATTAAGCAAGACTACGCTTTTAAGATTGGAAGGATTCTCCCTAGGGTTGCCACCCGTCCCTTAAAATACGGAATCGTCCTGTATTTGTGAAATAAACACCGCGACCCGCTTTGAATCAATACGGGACGCGGTTTGTCCCGTATTTCCGATAGTGTTGCCACCCGTCCCGGTTTTTCCGGGATTGTTCTTCTTTTTAACAACCTGCACGGCAGAGAGGTAGAGAGCGTGAGACCTTGCATCCGTGTGCATGTGTGGCTCATGAAGCGCAAGTAAATTACACTTAAGGTGCTTTATGCAACCGGGCACTGAGCTTCAAAGTATCTTCCTCAACCCATGTCTGCTTGCCACGGTTACTCACGAGGCCTGGGCCATGAAATCATCATAGAGAAAACGCTGTCTTTTCGAGAGTCGACAGCGCACAACATGCTCATATTTTTTGGGCATTTGTTTCTCCACATCTGCTTTTATTCTTCGCAGCAGAAAGGGTCGTAGCACCTAGAAAGAGAGGGAGATGAAGAAAGCCTATGTAAAGCCAAATGCATAAATGCTTCCCTGTAATATTACAAATAAACACAGTTCCCATGTTTCTCTTATGAACTTTGCCTGTGTTTGGGCTACATCCAAAAATAGAATAGATCAAATAGAATGTCCAACATATTTCATAAACTGGTACTACCTTGTGAAGTCGTTTGATCAAGCCCTCGTTGTACTCCTGGCTCCCTTCAATCATGCCAGTGAGTGGGTTTGAGAACCACTCCTTGAACTCACGGTGGGACTGGAAAACGTGAGGCATGAGGAAGTGCATAAGAGACCAAAGCTCCATTAGACTGTTCTGGAGAGGGGTACCTGTGAGCAACAATCGCCTTTGACTGCATGGAAGACAGAGAATTGAGAGGAAAAATTGTAAATAAACTCATTACACTCTACATTATGGGCTTTACACATAAAACATAAAGAAATTAAAGTTAGAATGGGACCTGTAGTGATAAATGATCAAGTGCATCATAGAAACGACTGTATACAAGTACCTGTTAAAGTTGAGCAAGCTTTGCCAGCGCTGAGACTTAAAGTTCTTGATGTTCTGGGCTTCATCCAGAATGAGGTACCTCCAAGACTTGCGTCTAAAAGCCTGATGATCTTGCAATACTAGCTTATACGAGGTGATGCAAACATGGAAAGCATTGGGTTTGGTCCAGCCCTGAGAAATGATAAAAAGAGAAAAAACAATTCTAAAATCACAAGGATTGAAAGGCTAAATGAACACAATAATTGCTTTAGAGTTAGAGGTGTAACGATATTCAAATCGAACCAAAAAAACGCGATACGGAACCCACGATACGTATCGCGATACTCTCATGGCGTACCGAACACGGGCCAGCCCCCTGCTACCCCGGCCCAGCCCTGGCTCATCGGATCTCATGTCTTTTGTGTAAACAACTAATTCGGTTTTGTTGCCTAACCACCATTAACACCATATAATAGCAAGCTCCGTGTTTTGTTACTTTCGATAATAAGCAAGGTGTAATCTTTCAAATTCTGTCTATTTGATCACGAAATTCAAACAATAAATGGCGTTTTGGAGCTCTTTGATGTGGCGTGACAGATCACTGTACTAGGCTCCTCATGTCAAGTGGCAGCACGAGTAAACGCGATCATCTCTTCCTCAGTTGAATAAACATGAATGGACACCTGAAGGTATGTTGAAAGATACAGTATACTTACTGAAAGGCATCATAACTTGTGTAATCGCTCAATCAGTGTTTCAGCAGCGGAAAGACGTCAATAAAACAGCTTAGTCTGTCACATAGGATTGTATTTACAGGAAGGCAAGTCATCCAAAAGGACTCTTGCACTAAATAAATGCACTATATTAGCCTATATATTATATTTTACTTAACCTAATGATATCTTGATTAATGTATGTTTAAAATATCTTATATTAAAATGACAGAAACTTGTGTAAATTGTTATATTTCAATAACGAATTAGAGTAAAAACATGTTAATGCAAAAACTGCCTTATGTTCAGTTTACATGTTTTCCAACAATGTGTTGGGTGTTCATTATTATATCTAAAAAATAAATAGCATTTGAATTTAGGCTAAAAGTCTATGCTCTTTTGTTAACCTTTAATGTTATAGTAATGTGCGGGCTCCCTATATAGTTTACAGCATTAGCAGATTTTTTTTTTAATCCTTGCAAAACGTTTAATTGTAATTGAATTCATTTAAAGACAATGACACACTTTATTCATTAAACCACTGTTTAAAAAAAACAAATAAAGCTATTTTAGCTTTCTAAACCCCACCCCACCGAACCGAGACGTCAAAACCGTGGGAAGAACCCAACCGTCAGTTTTGTCTATCGTTACATCCCCCTATTTAGGTATTTTTTGTGTTTTTAAAATATCTTAAATTGTAATAAATATGCTCATTATTGTATTAATTACTTGTCGCTTGAGTTTGCGCTCCTTCTGGCTGCCATAGTAGGTGAGGATTTTGAACCCTGGGCACCAACGCTTCAACTCCATCTCCCAGTTGAGCATTACACTGGTGGGCACAATGATCAAATGTGGACCCCAGTTACCTTTAAGAGAAAAAGAGAAAATGTTTGTCGAACTGCATGTATATCGACTATATTTTCAAAACACATCATAGGGAAATATGTATTTATTTTTACCCTTTACACAAGCTAGATGAGCTAACAGAGCGATGGTTTGGATGGTTTTGCCAAGCCCCATTTCATCTGCAAGTATGCCATTGAGTTTCTTCTCATTCATGGTGACTAACCAGTCCAGTCCAATGTGCTGGTACTCACGCAAAGTACCATGAAGCAGAAATGGAATCGGTGTTTTGACCTTATATTAAGAAGAAAACAAACAACTGCAGTTAATGATAAACAGAAACGGTGTTCTTCAGCCATTGTTTCTGAGGGTTTGTGTTGCTACCTTTGTTGTTGCCAGTGTATATCCCTTAGGTTGAAGGCTCTCAGCAGTAGCAGCAATGTGGCTGATTTCTTTCTTAGGTCGGGGAGATGTCGTGACAGTGGGACTATGGTCTCCTTCTCTCAGCAGAACCGCCATTCCCTCACCTCCATCATCATCATCATCCTCACCCTCCTGCACGTCCTCATCCACCTCTTCTACATCACTGTCTACAGCCGCTTGGGAACCTGAATATTGAGTGGATCACAGTGGGAAAATCTGATGATGTGCTTTATTTGGACACTTCATACAACAATTCATAAGATTCAGTGGTTCTATCACCATAAATGTCAGCTCACCTGAGGAAGAGCCACTATCATCAGCACTGTCCTCTCCTTCTGTCTCTTCCTCTGCTTCCTCCTCAGTTCCCTCTGATTCTTCTGAGGAATCTGGTGATGCTGAGGGCTCCTCAAAATCAGAGGCATACGCTCCTCTGTACTTCTCTAAGAGCTCTTCCATGCTCATCTCCCCTATGAAATAAAAGAACCCACAACTAACAATATGACCTCAAGAAATTACTGCTTAAGTAATAATTAAACACTTTGTAATATTATTCAAAGGTTTGGAGTTCAGTATGATTTTTTAAAAGAAATGAATACTGTTATTGAAACCGATGAAAAAAATGACAGTAAAAACTTATGATGTTTCAAAAGCTTTCTATTTCAAATAAATGTGATTGAGCTTTCTATTCAAAGAATCCTGAAAAAAAATAAATGTACCACGGTTTCCACAAAAATATTAAGTAGCACAGCTGTTTTAAACACTGCTAACCAAATCAGCACATTAGAATGATTTCTGAAGGATCATCATGTGACACGGAAGACTGGAGTAATGGCTCCTGAAAATTCTGTTTTGCCATCACTGGAATAAATCACATTTTGAAATGTATCAAAAGAGAAAACAGTTCTAAATTGTTTCATAATATTACTGTATTTTTGATCAAATAAACGCAGCATTGGTGAGCAAAAGAGACAAAAATAAAATAAAAAGAATAATTGGTAGAGATCCCAAACTTTTGAACAGTGTGTTATGTGTATTTAAATTATAGTGCTAGACTTAAATATATTTCAGTATTTCATTTACCCTCTTTAGCAAGGTCATCCAGTTCTTCTGCATGGTCTCCCTCTCCTTCAATAACTTCCTGGGCTGCAATAGTGTCTTCTTCATCTTTCGCTGAAGCAAAGCATGGAATAATTTAAGCTATATCTTTCTATCCAAATCAATAGGATACCCATGTTAAGTGTCTGTCTATATAAATAAAACTCTACTAACCATCTTCTTCATTGGCACTGAATTCTTTGTCTTCCTCTTCAACTGTAGAAGATGAAGCATCTGAAGCCTCTTCTGATTCAGCAACCTTTGCAAGGAAAAATAAGTCTATTTAAATATGTGAGAACTAAAAAAAATTTATATATATGATGCCATACTGAAACATTTGATGTGAACAGTGATGGACCACATTAATCAGAGAATTCTGACTAGGAGTCAATGGCTACGTAAACACTAATAGGTTTTGGAGGTGACAACTGCATTTAGGGTGTGTTCACACTTGTAGTTCGGTTTGCTTGGTCCGGACCAAAAAAATAATATATATTTTCAGCGATCTCATTCCTCTTGTTTGGTGCGCACAACGGTTCGGATGGCATTCATGCTTATTCAAATTAACCGCACTAACAGAGCAATCTCACTAGGGTTTGTTTTAATCTAACCAAACATGCCAAGTATGAACACACCATTAAACAGTATTTAATGGGTTAGTTCACCCAAAAATGAAAATTATTCACTGATTTATATAGAGAACTGGATTGCTCATGACATCATATAAAGAGAATCCACCACGCCGCCATATTAGTATTCGCTAGTAAGCTCACGCGTTTTATTGAATTAATAGGAAATTATATGATTTTACTGAGAAACATTCCCTAACGAGACACCGTTTTTATATCTGATAACGCAAACATCCTAAGCATGTAAATGGTTATTTGTTTAAATTCGTGAATTTCCCCTACTTATTGAAAAGTTATGTTCATATCCATTACATAGTGAACATCAGCTCGGTGGGCGGATGAGACACCTCAGCATATGTAGTGTACTACAAAATCTGAAATCGTAATAAAGACTGCAAATGATACTGCATGTTTCAACAATGAACAGCATGCATTTCGAAGCAGTTAATGATTTAAACGATGGTTAAGTTAATAATTACTTAAACAATATATAGCCTACATAACACTTTACTCGTATGGAAACTGTAATTCTAGTAAAACGCCATAGAATTTGAGCTGTCTTCAAGTGTCTGAAACAGATGTTACTCAATCAGGAAATAAAATACACGCATCATAACTTATCCAGACAAATAATGCTGACTGCTTTATTTCCAAGATGATGCATGGTAAACAGACATGTTCATGTTTAATATTTCCTACTTCCTAGAAATATATTTTTGTGTGTTAGGTCAGTTACCTGTGTCAGAAGTGTGCAGTAGACACACCCACACTTATCCTCTCAGAAAAGACCATAAACATTACATATAACATCTGAGGTAACAACAGGGTTCGAAAAAATAATCAACTTACAAATAAATACAATAGAACAAAGAAAGGCTACAAATGAAATAAACAGTGTTTTTAGAGTTTTTCGGGTAGATCTAACAGGTACAGAAATTTTGAATAAAGTAATCAAATGTGAAAAAATTGCAAATTCATTACTAGACAAATTAAATATAGATGGATCTTTTTGTGAAGTTGAAAAGGGTAGCCTATTTAGTCAAGAGCAGTGAGTAATTTATTTGTCCATTGTTTGATTAACATGAAAACAGCAGTGGGTTTGTTAAACTGCTGCCCCTTTAAGACCGAACGCACGGACCGCATTTGAACATGGCTACTTCACTTGAGATATAACTGACTTTGTTTACTAGGATACTCACCAAGATGGCCGTTTTTACATAATTTTGTGTGAATTCGTCCGTACAAGCGCAAGACGTGAAAGACAATTTAATTCAGTATTCGCGCGCTGGGACGCTGGTTTGCGGGCCGCGCGCTGATGTTTGCGTTCATGGAACTATTTGACTGTAAACGTCCAGTAATAATGTAGAGAACCACTCGTTATACATAAATCAGGTAACAGTTCATGTTTTAATTTACTTATATATACGATTTAGTTTTCATCCAAATAATACGTGTTGAGTGTACGATCAGCAATCAAGAGCATTCAACAGAACTGCGCTCGCTCTCGTCAGTTAACGTTAATAATAAGCTACATGCCTCGTTTTACTTTCTTTGCCATTGACATCCGACTGAACTACAAACCTTCCACTGACGTCTGTTTAAAGGGATGTGCTCGACCAGCTCACGTGCCTGTGCCGCTGCACGCTCAATCCACTGTGCGGTTTTCTCTGATTAGCTCACGCACCACAGCTATGTGTTACTATACAGTACACACGCTGCCTGGTAGGCCTATCGGTTGTTGGTATTGGAGCATTTGTACGAGTACATGGGCTTGGTATCGGTGCATCCCTATTTGTAATAATTCAAGCACTTTTCAAGTACCTCTTAAAAAATATGTCTGTTTTCAAGGGTTTTCCAGGACTTCAATTTCAAAAAGTCAAATTCAAGTTCTTCAAGCACTTTAAGCACCTTGTATGAACCCTGTAACAATTAATTTCCATGCATATATCGTAAAACTAATCCTATGAGAGTTATAAAGGTATAAATATGGATTTTATTTTTTTATACAAAAACACATCGCTTCGCTTCAGAAGGCCTTTATTAACCCCCTGGAGCCGTATGGATTACTTTTATGATGGATGGATGTGCTTTTTTGGGCTTCAAAATTTAAAGAACCATTCACTCCCATAATAAAGCTTGAAAGAGCCAGGATATTTTTAATATAACTCAGATTGTGTTTGGCTGAAAGAATAAAATCATATACACCTAGGATTGCTTGAGGGTGAGTAATTTATGGGATAATTTTAATTTTTGGGTAAACTAACCCTTTAACTAGAGTGCATGTGACCAATGTGTGTTGGAGTTGATCCTGGGAGATTGCTGTACCTGGGGGAGAGTTAAAGTACTGAGTAGCTGGTCCAGAGGCAGGGTTCCCTCCTCCCTCAGTAACTCTATCTCTCGCCTTTGTGTCTCAGCATCATTTCCCTCTTGCTGCTCCTCTACCTCTATGGTCTCTTCATCATCCTCTTCATCACAAGGTGGCTCAAAGTCTCTATCTGCAGCAGAAAAAGGACAATTTATGAATTAACTTAAAGTGTAAATAATATTTTCCTTAATTGTGGTCAAAACATAAACCATACTGCACACAAAAACACTCACAAGAGAAGATTTTCAATGCACTAAAATTATTAAAGCACAATCTTTATGTGTACAGTGGCCCCACAGATTTTGGACAAATTTGGACACTTGAGCCATGTTTTTTTTGAGACAATACCATTGCATTACATAAAATATAAAACCAAAATGGCACAAGCTTAATATAATAAAGAAATACCTTGTTTGCTAGGTTTTGAATGTAACATTAGATATTGTTAAAAATGAATATTGCATTTAAACCATATCAGTCTCTCTGTGGAACTGACCTCATACATTCACTAAACAAATTTTGGTCAACTAAGCCAAAAGTGACGACTAAAGTTTAGTCGCCTATTAGGGGGCATCCCTAGTTAATTCACTTCTAAGATACTTAATCTGAACAACAACAACAACACAGTAAAACAAAAGTCAGTCCTCACCATCCTCATCAACAGCATTCAGCTGTGGTTCTTTTGAGACAGCTACAGTGTCTGAACTGTGTTCAGGAGCGGCATGCAGGGACTGACTTAACAAGTCAGAATAACGCTCTGTCTGACCCACAATGAAATCCAGCTGGAGATCTAGGGCCTTCTTCCGCTTCTCCTCCAGTCTGGACTGTTGTTTATACTGGACCACCTGTGTACAGCAATGGGCGGGAAACAGTTCAAGTGTGAATCATTTACAGTTTTAAGTACAATAAATCAAAACAACAACAAAAGTCACCTTCTCAACGCTGCTCCAGAAGGCACGGACCTCCTTGGCAATAGAAGAAGCAACTCTCCTCAGTTTGGCCTGCTCCTCACGTTTCGCTCTCTCTTCCTTCTGCCTCAGCTCCTCATGGTGGCGCATCACCATCCGTACTACCTGAAAATGAGTTCAGACTGGTGAGATTTTCAAAATACAAACAGCATGTTTCAAATAGGATAGCCTGAATGTAACATTTACCTTTCGGGCCACTCCTCTTTTCCACCGCCTCTCTTGTGCAAAGTCTGCAGAGAGCCACTGCATTTCCTCACAGAGGTAATCCCAATGAACTTTTGGCCGTACTGGTTCGGTTATACGAGACAGACGTTTTAGGGACCAGAAACCTTCTCGTTTCAGTGCAAGGGTTCGATGTTCTATTTCTGCTTCCTGTTTAAAGTTAAAAAAATATATATATTAAAAAAACAAGAACAAAGTCCACTTATGAATGTAAATCACTGTTTCAGAGAGTAAATGATGTAATTTGTCCTTCTCTCACGTGTTTTGCCAGTTCTGCCATGTCTGTGTGCTTCGGGGTGGATTTCAGGGTGGTTGTTTGCTCTGACTGAGAACAGCATCCAGAACCCTGGGAGGAAGTGGAGGGCATGTTTTTGCCATGAGAGTTGAGTACAGGTGAGCCTCTGCCTGTGTGAGAACGCATCCAGTCACCGGATGAGGGAGATGGAGATGGACATGGAACGGGGGAGGAGGAAGGAGTAGAGGCTGCTGTAACCTTGCCTGCAATCCACTGGCAAACCTTGGGACAGACAAATAAAACAGTGTATCTGACTGTGACAGCACAATATTATTCAGCGTAGAGTACAAAGGAGAGATAGAGTGACCCAGAGGAGATAAAAAGAGCTTCATAAAAACAGGAAAGTCTACAAGGACATCTTGGTGAGCAAACATCTTACAAGATTTCTCCTTATTTCTAAATAATACATGCTACTCTAGGTGATAAAACAGTTACATACACTCAGCTCTATTTTCTTTCCAGATTGTACTTAAAAAAAAGGTATAAATGTAAGAAAGTGAGTTGAAGCAGTGACGGACCGATATATATTCCAGGTCAATTACCTGGCTATTTTGAGAGTTTTGGCATCAGTCAGAAACCATACCAGCTTGGCCGATTGAACACACCTTTACTCTCACCCTTTTTGTGAATTTAAATACTTGGTCAAATATATGTTCACTTTAATGTCAGCATATTTGTTAAGAATAAATTGTATTAGCCTACATAGTACATACCGAAACCTATATCGGTCAACCACTAGTTTGAAGAAGAAGGATCATCGCATCAGCTTGCAACGATCAGATTTGAAGGATGCCTGACACCTCTTACCTTCAATAACAAGCCTTGTCTGTCTGTCCTGCTCTGCCCATGCTGGAAAACACACATGGCTTAATATACAGCCAAGAAGTGCACTAGCATCAGACTATGGCTTCGAAACTGTTATGGACTGTGTACACGGGCTATCTGAATTATAAAAACACTTTTGCTGACTACCTCTGATTGCCTTCATTGTGACTAAACATGAACAATGATGCAGCAGTGATCTCAAGTCTAATTTGTTGTATTTGATGTACAAGTCATAACAGTTAATAGTTTGGTTGCTTTTACCTTGTTCGCTGCTGGACTGGACATAGCATTGGTATCCTCATTCTGGACCTCCATAGAGCTGTCAACCTCTCCGTCGCTGCTCTCTTCTACAGAAGCATCAAGTGGCTCCAGGATGGTGTGTTGAACATTTTGCATTGTTGAAAAAAGTTTGTCTGGTAACTGCTGCTGCTCCAACTCCAGTTCACCTCCCAAAGACATTGAATCTTGGCATGGTGTAGCGGCTGATGATGGTTTACACTGATTCCCCTCCGGGACAACACTGGATACGGTACCGCACACATCTCCAGTAGATAGAGTAAGGTGGCTTTGTGAGTTATGGAGTTGTACTGAAGCTGATAAAGTTTTAGCAGAGGATTCATTTTGAAGCATCTTGCCAGAACTATTTGATTTATTTACGTTTCCTTTTACAGATCTGTTCTGTGAAAGTACATTAGAAGTGGAAACAGTCTGAGAAGACAAAGAGAAAGTGTTTGAGACAGGGTGGCCAGCAAGTAACGTGACATCTTCCTTTACTGTGGGAGATGCAGCTGTATCAGTTTTAGCAAGGCACTCTGAAGCTTTATCTAATCCATCACTGGGGGATCCAGCCTGGACAACGGAGTTCTGATTGGTTGAGATCCTAGCTGACAGAGAAGAAGGTTGCTTAAGGGCAAGGTTGTCACCCTTCTTTAAGATCAATAGCTTTGGGTCAAACGTGCCACAAGACAATGAAATTAATGACACACCTTGCGTGTTTTCCACTACATCAGATTGTTGCTGCTCTTGCACAGAGTTAAGAGTGACATCTAACACTGTCGATGTTAACCCTGTTAATGTGTTCGCAAGATCAGCGGGACTTGAATCATCATGTTGCTTGACAATTATAAATCCTTCTTTTTGCATAGAAGGTATGGTCCTTAAATCTTCTGTGGGTTTGAGTGCATCAGAATGAGTCCCTAGATTTCTCCGGGCTTGTGAGGCTTGAGTCAGTGTTTCCATTGGTTCCTCTTCTTCTTTGTCAGTTAACAGGAGCTTAACTTCACTGTGAATGGCAGCTGATGTAAAGCAGGGCACGGTGCATTCATATACAGCAACAGTTGACTGGGATTCGGGGCACTGCACCAGAGACTCCTCGCTGACCTCCATCTCTGCATGCTCAGAGTGCCCGTCTATCTCACTAACAACCAGCCATGTATCCTCCAAATCTGGCTGCATTAAAATACCTGCATCAATCAAATCTTTCACCTTGACAGCATTGAGAGCCTCTGCACTAACTTCCTGCCTTTCTTCCAAAGTCACGAAATCTGGGTTGTCATTCAGGCATATCTGAATTTGTGTTTGTTTATGATCTGCTGGAATGGACTCTTTTACTTGTTGGACCATAGAGTCAGAAAGATTTCGCTGATCTAATTCTTGACCCTCTAAAGTCACACAGTTTTCTGTGTGAGCGAGCAGCATGCACCTATCCTGTTGGTGATTTGAGGACATAGATATTTCTATTGGATTGGCACTTTCATTCTGCTTCAAAATCGCATCAGAAGAGCCGCAAAACATAACTTGTGACCTTTCACTCACAATGGGGACCTGTACATTGTCAGTGCATGTCATATGCCCAGACAGCTTTGGTTCAACAACAGAAATGTTGTGAAATACTTCTTTAGCAGCCACGTTACAACACAGATCTCCATCCACAGGGACTTTCTTATTGCCTTGTCCCTCCCTTGCACTAGTCTCTTTACCTAACAAAAAAAAATTGGGGGTTTCACTTACATGTACATACTGAGAGCTTAGCTCTTGCACACACTTTGTAATCTCAGGCGGTGTGGGCACACCAGGTGTTTTATGAGGGGGGCTTGTCTTTTGTGTAGCCCTTTGTGTTTTACTGCAGTCCTCTGAGGGATAACAGCTGCCCTTATCGGAGTAATTTTGCATGCTATTTCCACTCTCAGGGGTAATGTGCTGCCCCCCTTGTTTTGATGATGAATATCCTGAGCAAAGAGAATTTCCGCTAATACCTTGTTTTGTTCCCTCAGCTGACAAGTTTTGTCTACCTGGACTAACGGCACCGTCTTTGTTTGTTTTGGGCAGAACTTGTGTAACAACTTCCATAGCCTCCTTAGAGTCAAGTTTACTAGTCTGCTTCGCTGAATTTGTCGTATTTTGTTCTTGTAGGACGTCAAATGCAGATGAGGCGGCAGTCTGATTTGTCTGAAAAGGGGGAGTTGCTTGAAGCTGCTCCATGTCTCTGTCTGTTGTCTTAACTGCACTCGAGACTGGTGGTATAACTTCTGTTCTTGGGTCACAGGGGCTTTCTCCAAGTGTGTGCTTTCCACACATGTTCTTGTAGTCCAATTTGATTGTCTCTGGAGGCAAGGGTCCCTTTTCTGCCTCAATAGGGGCAGAGACACCCCCTGCATCTCCAGGGTGTTGGCTCCAATCTTGGCAGTGGCCTGTGCTGGATCCTTCCGCCATATCGGCTTCCCTGTATGCAAGGCTTGATTTCTTTGTGTTACACCCGTAAAGCAAATCCTGTTTTTGCCCAATACTATCAGCCCCGCTCTCAAAAAGTTTGTCTGAGGGAGTCTGACCCTCCAATGCGTCTGCAAGCTTTTGTGAGTTTTTATCAGTAGCTGACACCAGTCCTCTTTGGACCGCCAATATCTCCTCGGGTTCCTTGATGTCGCTGCTTCGTTGAATGCGAGCGATGGTCTGTTCTTTACATGCAGCCTTTGAGTCTCCTTTCTGCTGCTGAGATCCAGTGCTGATGTTAACCGATGACGGTGGTAGAGTGGCAGCTGCGACTGGCTGCAGGGCATGCTGGGGTGGCCCAGCCACATTCTGCGCAGCCACGGAGGTGCCACCCAGCACAGCCACTGCCGGACAGGTGTGCTGCTGCACCGCCTCTTCCACAGACTGCCCTGCTTCAGAACCAGCAGTGCTACACACTGAACCTGAAAGAACAGTGAGACGCGTCATAACTTACCCTTTACAAAACTCAAAAATACATGACATGAATGTTGAAATAAACATCTAAACTAATAGAACACCTATGTGAAATCTGCTGACATTTTTTTGTCAAATTTTCTGTTTTGTTTCAAGATAATTGTTTCAAGCAGTATTTAAACATGGTGTTATTAAAGCTGAGAGAGCTAAAGCAAGGGGTGGAAGATTTAAAGAATTTTATGGGTGACAGACATTCATTTTGTGGAAAGTGTGTAACTCTACTACAGCTGCACATTCCGAATGGGCCTGCATCTAACTAAAAAGGAATTAAATGAATAAATACCTCTATGTGATGAAGCACAAGTCTCTTCCGTGATTTCCACTTCCAGGATGCTGAGATCAAGGGTACCACTGCATTTGAGGGTCTAAATATAAACATTTAGAGTGAATTTCATGAATGTAACATAAAATCTATTGTCCTTAAGATACAGCAAGTGCATAATGCCACATGAGATAAAAACGTGTTATTAGAATAAAAATTATAGATGAATTAGCAGAAGGACTATAAAATCTCCTTAAAACCATATCTATTCTACGTGGTCGGTAGTTAAAATGCAAGTGCAGAGAAATAATTTAAAGCAAACTCGGGTAAATGGTGTTTGTTGGTAGTACTCTCGTAGAACTATAGGAGATGCATAAGTATATTTCGCTAATATTAATTATTTTAAACTGCCGGCTTCTATCGAGCATATACTAAACGAAATAAAATATTGTAGTTTTGAACAGGAACACTAACTGCCCAGAGCTTTTAAAACACATCTAATCACTTAAAAGTTAAAAAGAAAAACTGTTGTATAGTCGGACATATATTGCCGGACAAACAGTCTCATTCAATACAATAGTGCGGGTGCTTCACGTTCAGCTAGCCTTTAGCGACGAGTTACAGATTGTTCGGACGTTATTTTCCCACGATTGTTCGTAAACTTCAGATGGTAGTATGGCGGTTAACGTGTAATATAGAATACAGATAACGAATGCAGCCGGCAGTTCTGTATACATGAGGCGGGCGCACACACATGGGCCTTCAGCAGGCTAGCAAGCAATGCTAATCGCTTATAGACGTTGCAATGGAACCGACAGACACGATAACGTTTCATTTATATTATATGCGTTTAAATGACAGGGATAACGTATATATCCCTTGACTGTTTTGTGTAATAGTGTGTGAGAGGGTGTCTGTTATTATCTAATTATCTGACTCATATATAAATACACACACCGTCTCAAGCTCTCACGCGCGCGCTGAAAACACTGCTCGGGCAAAGAGCGCGCGTGTATACATCGGCTTCCATAAGTTATGCAATGATCAAGAATAAACTATATCTCATCATTATCCATATAGATGGTTTTTGAAGACTTCTAAAAAAACATATTATTGGATATTTATTATACACCCATTACAGGAACGACGTCACTGCGCGAGGTCACGCTACACAAAAATGCCAGTCAACTAGCGATGCCCGATTCGCGAACAAGTCGTTCTTTTGAGTCGGATCTTTTCGAAATGAAAGTTAGTTTCATACCCGATTGTTTAAAAAAACAAAAACAAAAACGTTACGTAATCGTATTGGAGTTTTATAACAAGTATCCGGTCCCTTAATTGTTTGACAGTTCGATCAACACGCATACGAAACATTTATTAAAAATAAAAAGTGCAACTAACATTTTAGCATATGATTAACATTTGTAAAATATTTGACAAGATGTGAGTGCATTTCAGTACTACTAGCATTACTAACTATTTGAAGTATGCAATATTATATTTAGGTTCCAAATAACTTGCAATTACAAAGGTAATAAGAAAAGGGTAATAAACAGCTAAATGTGCCAACATGTAACTTAGCTTTATTAGGAAAGTTTTTAAGGGACTATTGGATGACAAAGAGTCGGTTCCTGAGCCGGTTCTTTGCTCGAAAGAACTGATTCGCAGAAATGAGTTGGAGTTTCCACACTACAGTTAATAATTCTACAATCTGTCATGCTTACTATATACTGGATTAACTTTATCTTCATGACTCATAGCAGTGCATTGGTTGACATGAAATTTTATATGAATAACTGCTTTAAATACGGACACTTTAAACGTACTGGAGTCTGGAGGATAAAGTAAAACGCACATAATAACAACTTGGTTGTTGTTGCACTCGCAGTGACAGACGACAGTTTCGTTTCCAGCTTGCCCCCTCAAAAGTGTGCGGTACAAAGGAAACCGGAACCCATCTGACTTGCAACGGATTTGGGTACAATTCTGTATTTTGCAATTAAATTGGATTATAAGGAGGTAAGTCCAATGATACAGATATGCAGTTCATCCAAATCGAGTCAGTTCAATAAAGGCCGTACTTTACTCTTCTCTAATCTTACACAACCCATACTTTAAGCACCCGACCGCTTGAAAGTCAACTTGTCCCGCCATGTCAAAATCCCCCCCAGTGACCCCCTTACCCTCCCCCCCCGCCCTCTTCTATCACTTCCTCCCCAGCATTCCCCCTCCTCTCAACACCGCCATCTTAAGTTCCCACCTACCTGAAATTTCCGAGCACTTTTCTTTTACTAAATTCTCGCTGAAGGAGTCGCCATCCGCTTCAAATCGTACTCAATCCGTGTTGAGACTATTCCGAACTGTCTCTCGGTACCCAGTGAGGTACTGGCAGGTTCGTAGGATCAAGTTAAAGAACGGTCCGAGAGAGACTGGGTCCGGAATCGCTGAATCTAGCGGTTGCGGGGAGGAGACTTTCGACGCAGCGAAATGGAGGAACGAGCGACTGCTGCTGACCAAGTTGCGGAGCGAGTAGACATCTCGCGAGACGTGCTTCAGCGCGCACTTCACTCACTGCAGGCTTCTGAGACTGCAGATACCTCAGCCGTTACTAAAAGTTCACTTTGTTTTTCTATTTCTAACAAACCCATGACTTGTTAACACGGAACTTTATAACACATATTTTTTTCAAACTAGTTTTTACAATATTATCTCTCACTGCCTGACTGGCACCAGTTTGACAAGGTAAACGTTATTGATATGATTCTATTCACTAATTTTAGATTCATTTTAAGAAAGTTTTTATCCAGACACTAACAAACATTATGCTAACAATTATGACTCGAGATACACTTTCAGATCTCCTGAATTTTACTTATGGTGACAATTAACGTTTAGTGCACATGGGCCACATATATTAATTAAAAGAACATAATTATGCAAAGTTTAAGTCATAATTTGGCTCTGAAATCTTGAGAAAGGACAGTAATTATACCATGCATCATTTATACTTGCGCAATGAATCAATACAATAACACATGTAAATAACCAACCATTTGTTTAATAATTAATAAATGTTTTGTTTTGCTTTTCAAGAGGGTAAAGGACATATTTAAAATGTATAAAATTGTTTTGCTCAAATAATTAATCCAGAATTTCTATGAGTATTTCTAATCCTATAGTTTAGCTGCAAGTACAAGACGTGCACTCCTTTTGTCCAGTCAACAGTTGCCCCATGCCACTCTGTGTGTTTGGATGATGGTTGTTGGAGACTTCCAAAGGCTTCAACTGTGGAAAACATAGACATCTCTCACACACACACACACCTCTCCCAAAGTATGAAGATATACAATTCTCTGAACTGTATAGGCTGGCTTTGATACATCCTCAGTACATTGAGTTTAACATAACCAGTATATTGGAGCAAAATATATCACTGGAGTGCTTTGCTGGACAATAATCATATCTCTGACTTATTTCAACAAGTGAGTGCATTTGGTAAGACCTGAAACATGACATAACATAAACAGTGAATATATTTATTATGGAAGGTAATTAATGTTAACAATAATTATTACAAAAGCAATATCACTATTCTACTATACTCTGGCCCGGCTCTTGTACCGAGTCAGACTAATGAATGGGAGACAGTTTTTTTCCCTTTAAATTTTAAAATATTTTCCAACAAGATGTACATACAGTTCATAACTTTTTTTTAAAGAATAAAATAAATCTTAAGTTCATTCTGATGTTAATGGAAGTTGTCTGATGGATGACTTGAATATTTAAAGCAGAGTGTGGACCAAGTGTTTCTTTAATTCATACATTTGTCAACAGTGCTGATTCAGACAATGAGAAGTACTTGATTACTTCACCCAGGGTCTGATTTCTCTTTCTTCAAATGCAAAGCGGAGGACAATAACTCTACAATAGGGTTTCCTTGAGTTCACTAAGACAAACAGGATTGCAATTTTTCAACATAACTTGTCTTCATATTATTAGTAGCAATGAATTGTCTTTGAGCATCCACAGGCCTCTTTTTAAAGAAACCCCTACATAAAAATTAGGCCACAGCAAGAGAGTACCTAGATTGCACCAACATAACCACAGTGGATAAATGTATCAAACAGCCCTGGGAAGTGTCTCCGTTCCCTCCCCAGGTTGTTTCAACACTTGTGTATGGTCATTGAAGCTTAGCTCTTTTTGAGTGTCCTACAGAACCTTGCCATGTGAGGAGCAGTTTTTTTTCAGCAAAGTAGTTCTGGACGCTCCTCAAGCTTTACCTAGTACTATCTCGACTCGCCATCTTTATGAGTGGTAAAAAGGGCCAAGTCTCCAGCCCCGCCAAGTCTGGAGCCACGGGGAGGAGTAGAAGATCTGTTAACAGAAGGAATGAGAGGTGGTGGAGCCCCAACTGACAATGCCCCAACTAGACCTGGATTCTTGGTTAGAATGCCATTAGGTACATGAGAGTGTGAATGCAGAGGTCCAAGTCTAGAGTAGAGGCCAGGGTGATGTGATGCTTGTGCTCCAGCTGGATGGAGATGAGAGTGAGACAGTAGCCCTGCGTGAAGCTGTTCAAGGTGGGCAGCATGAGACGGGCTAGGAAGGTGAGGGCCAGACAGATGCGGATGTGGATGCATCCCAAAGTACCGTGCTCTCTCAAAGTCTTCCCGCAGTATCTGAGCACGTTGTTCCTCATCAAACGGGTTGGGCATCAAACCAAACTCTGACCTGCCTGCTGAAGCAGAAGACGTAGAGGTAGGTACTTGTGGATGGTGCGGGCTGTTCGCC
The DNA here is from genome assembly GCF_051911475.1 of Siphateles boraxobius. Taxonomy (NCBI): domain Eukaryota; kingdom Metazoa; phylum Chordata; class Actinopteri; order Cypriniformes; family Leuciscidae; genus Siphateles; species Siphateles boraxobius. The sequence continues at coordinate 11,143,544 of NW_027509097.1, forward strand.
ACAGCTGCCGCTACTGCAGCTCTCTCAGCCTCCAAAAATCGCTGTACCTGCTGATGCTGGAGAAGTCTAGACAAGTGTTGATCAGAGCGAAGTGCAAGGTGGTGATCTGACCTCAGAGTCAATACTTCCCTGCGTTGCTGCTGTTGTTGGGCAGCCAGATCCCTCCAAGGGTCCCAGGGAAAGCTGTGAGTGGCTTGGGAATGACCTTGCGGAGGACCATGTGGATGGGGTGGAAAACGTTCAGCTGCAGCACCTAATACCAGTCCGGCTGAGCCTCCAGCACCACCAAGATAGGCATCAATGGCCCGTGAACGATCTAAAAGGGACAGATGATGATGATGATGATGGGGAGGGTGTGGAGTTGTAGGAGGAAAAGACATGCCAGGTGTAGGTGTCAATGAGAGAGTTGAGGAAGGGGTGGATGGATGGTGTGTTTGTCGACTACTGGGCCGTTCAAAGTTGTGTTGAGGTATGGCTTGATGCGGTAAGGAGATGGGCACTGGCTCAGGCTCCTCTTTACGCTCTTCTTTGACCTTGACTTGGGGGAGGAGCAGCCCAGAGGTTAAACCAAGTACAGGCTTGGATACGGGAGTTGTGGTCCGATCAGGTTTCTTTACTGGAAGCGAACTAGAAGAGGAAGAGGCTGGACCATTGTTCTCTCTTTGTGAAGAGTGACTTGATTCAGTGCTGAGTGTGTGTGGTGGCTGTCGGTGAAATAGATCCAGAGGAGAAGAAGCTAAGCGGACATTAGAAGGAGAGGTTGTGAGAATAGAAGCTGTTGAAGATCGAGGTCTGTCAGGTGCTGTGGAGGAAGCCGACGCAGGTGTCCTGGATGCAGAATGTTGTCTCTTGTCTGACTCTCTTTCTCGTTCACGCTCTCTGCTTTGGCCATCTGAAGGGACCCCACCTATGCTCAGTGGACCCAAACCATTCAAATGTGAACTGGGGGTGTTGCTGCGGTGCCTGAGGGATGGGACACCAGGTGACATTCGCACTGGTGGGCGTCCATACATGAGATTGTCTCTGTGTGAAACAGTATTAAACCATTTAAGTATGTGTCAAATTGAGAGACACAATACATAATTCACATTTGATCTTAAAAGCCTCTAATGTCAACAAACCATTTAAAGTTATAGTGAACATAAATGTATTTTGTTGTAATGTCATACCTGTCCTTTTCATCTTTTATATGAGTCAGCTCTCTTTTCTCCACTTCCTTTCCTCGATCATCTTTTTTCTCTGGTCCCTTGGCCCATGACGATCCAGAGGGGAAAGAGGCAGGGGTAACATGCAGACGATTCCATGGATCATGGGGGTTACCTAATCCTCCAACCGCACTTGCTGAGGGCTCGGTCTTGTGTCCAAAAACACTGGCCGCTAAAAGGAAAGGTATCAAATTTGATTAGTCTTTGGCTGAGAGAAGAATGTGACTGATAAAGCAGTACTTAAATTAACATTTGAGAAACCTTTTAATTAAAATGCTTAAGAAATGTAATAAAAACACATTAAGGTTAAAGCAGTGGTTCTCAACCAGGGGGCCTCAGCAAACTTCCAGGCGGGCCTTATGATGATTTAAAATGGTTTAAAATGAGACAAAACTAGCATTACAATGACACAAAATCTAAAAACACTACAAATAAAGATACATCAGATTTTGATTCACCCCGCAACAACTGTTTGTTTTTTTTCTTTAGAGAACCAGGATTTCCTTGATGTTTGGAATACATCAAGGAGCCTAATTTGAAAACTAATTTCTCAACCTGGAAATGTCATGTAAACTGGTGAAATCTTAACTTTATGGGCATTTTATAAATTAATATCCATAAAAATCCATTTTCTAGTAATGCCAAGCTCTATAATATTTTATTGAGTAACAATTGTGAGTCAAACTTATTTTTTTTTTTTACAAATCTTTATCAAATGAATCACAAAAAAGTGATTTTCAATATTTTTGACTCCAGGGCTAAGAGCAATCCTACTGATTAATATATCTTCATAAAAAAAAAAAACAGCAAGACAAACCTATTGTGGGGCTGCCTAGGCCTCCAAAGGCACCAGAACCCAGGGCTCCCAAAGAGGAGAAGGGAGGTGAACGAACATATGGTTCTGCAACAAGAAACGTAGCTGTTAGTGATGATGAAATCAGACATCATTGCTCTACTAAAAGAGAAAATGATGCTCTACAAAGCTAGCGAGTGAAGCAAGCCTGAAGAACAGAGCAACAAGAGCAGCATGGGTAACATTGGCTTTTGATGCCCCTACTTTCTCAGAGACCGTCTCTTACCCAGATGTGCTGCTGGGAGGAAAGTGTGGGACGTTGATGGAGACATGAATGGTGTGGAGGACGGATTGACTCCACCTGAGAAGACATAGGTCAACTCAGACAAAAGCTTAAACACCCATAAATGGACTACCATTGAGTGTTGACATTTAGCCAAGTTTGTGCCTTATATACTTCTTAAGTCTAATTTAAAACCTTTGTATGACAGCACAGTAGTGCTCAAAAAATCCTTCAGTAGTGCTGTCGAAGTGTATTGTATCTGAAAACTATTATTTAGGTGGAAACAACTCACTTCTACAGCTTAAGAATAATCACAGGCTTATGTCACCTGCAAAATTCCTGAATTGGTTGGAGCAAGTGTAAGGAGTATCACCCACCAGCTGCTGCAAATAGGCTTCCTGGCCTTGTAAGATCATGATTTGGGGTAAGGGGACCACCAAGTGGTCCTAGACCTCCTAGTCCACCAATACCAGGGCCAGGGAGTCGAGGCAATGGGTCATTACGGAAGTCAAGCTTTTGTGGATCAGCGTGCATAAGCTGAGGAAAATGGTGACAAAGAGAAGGTCAACAGGAGTCACACCACTGTCTAAATAACATTTATAAAATCAAATGTTTCATTGTCAAAAATTTGATTCTATATTAATATACATTTTTATAAAATACTATTAAATATTTCAACCAGTTGATAACCCATTTTTTTAAATGAAAACACAGATGAACGCAAAAACCTTGACTTTTTCTTGATGCCTTAGAATCATCCAAGCCACACGGACATGCATAGCGCACCATTTTCCAGGTTTCTGTAAAGAGACCGTCTATGTCCAGTTAGAAAGGAATTCCCCGCTACTCATTTAGAGGTCAACAACTAAAATAAATCAAGTAAAAAAACAAAAGAGAGTAAAACTTACATTACTGACTTTTGGTGGAGGTGCAAATGGGTCAGTTAGCTGTGGACAGAAACACAAACACCATACATTATTCAAACTAAAGTTTCTTGATAATGATGTATGATACAAATGTACATGATACAACATCTTTACCCTTGCTTTAGGTTGCAGATGGGGCGGTACAACTCCCAAACCAGAAGTCATCTCTGGAGCAGCTCCCTGAAGGGCAACAAGCTGTCAATAACAACACACTATTCAAACCCACTTCAAGGAGTCACAATAAAAACAGGGCAAAAAGTGGCTGAATTGGTGCCATTGCTGAAGCGGCTGAGAAGGGTCCGCTGTCATTCTAAAGGCAGAATCACTGATGCCCCGTGTTGTTTGTTTTGACACGCGAGGCTGCGCGCTTCACCGACAGCACATTACGCAGAGAGCGCTGACATTTCAGAAGCGCATTTAAAAGACAGACAGCGAAATGGTATGAATACAGAACACTAGATTCTGCAATGTCATTATAAAGGAATTAATTTGCTGACTAGATGCTGCATTAGCAGAGAAGGAACAGCAGTATGTTTGTTTGCCGTCAAGGCTGAGAGGACGCTAACATTAGTAGTACGGTATTATTAGCGGTTAAAACAGTGTGACAAAAATAAATCTAATCCGACCCAAATGTTTGTCCGGCTGGTCACTTTTATGCATTTATTAGCCGGTGAAATCGCTATTTAAATCTATTGACGTGAGAAAGCAAATTGATATGTTCATGCAGCCGACAGAAGAAAAAAAAGGAGGAAAAAAAAATCAGAAACGCATTCGATTTCAGTTTTTTTTTATCATCACTGCAATACATAGTTTGTTATTTTGATTAGATAATCATCAAGTGTTCTAAAATAGAAGCAGATTAAGTGCGAGGCTATAGATGTAATATTCATTTATGTCATTTCAATGCTATGGCCTTTGTGTAGATATTTAAAGATGGCCATCTTTAAGCATGGTGGATTTATATGAAATGGCAACACTTTACAATACGATTCTATTTGTAACATTAAATAAGGCTAATAAATGATGTCCAAGTATTGTTCATTGTTAGTTTGTTAATTTCAACATTTACTAATACATTTTTAAATTAAGTTAATTTTTATTTGATCTGTTAACCATAGTTAATGCGCTATGAACTAACATGAATGAAGGTACAATTATATAGCTCAAAAATTAATACATGTTGTGAAAGTGAAAGTGACACGTGATGGCCAAGTATGGGTAACCCATACTTGGAATTTGACCTCTGCATTTAACCCATCCAAGTAAGTGCACACACATTAGGAGCAGAGTAGGGAGTAGTGAACACACACAGCAAACGTGGATACACGTTTGCAGCGGGCAGCCTTGAGTGGCGTCGGGGAGCGATTGGGGGTTATGTGCTCAAGGACACCTCAGTCATATTCCTGCCGGTACTGGAATCGATCCAGCAACCTTTGGGTCACCAGTCCAACTCTGTTACCATTAGGCCATGACTGCCCCCAAAAAACACTAGTTCATGTAAGCTAGCGAATATACATCCTTGTTAACAACTGGGACTTGCAAAGTGTTAACCATGACATTTACATTTAGGTTTCTAGGTTATATAGCTAAAGAGAAACACATTTGACCTGTAATAGTATTTTTGTTTAAATTATTTTCTGTAGAACTTCTCATCTTAATATATTCATATTTATGTATTTATTTCATTTAGCACATTTTCATGGTTCAGTCCTGTTTTTGTTTTTTTTGCTCACCTGAAAAACAAAGCACAGTCTATTTAATTTGTATCTTTGCTCTATAGCAATTGGCGGCCCGGAGGCAACCTCCGAGTGGCCCAGCCTGTGGTCCTGCCAAAAACGCACATTCCTACGTAAATTCATACAGTAGTACAGACCACATAGCCTAGCAACACACAAACAATGCAGTGTGCCGGTAGTAGCCTAGATTACTATCAATATGTCTTCCTCAACACTGAAACGTAAAATTGCCAATGAAAACCGTCAGTTTAACCCTACCTGCTGGGCTGACAAATACTTGTTTATTTTACCGTCACATCCATCGCCAAACCGATGTGTTTTTAATTTGTAATGAGTGCGTTTGCAGTATTCAAAGATTACAATGTGCGGAGGCACCACGTTGAGAAACACCAGACTTTCCACACCAATTTTCCCAAGGGATCTCAAGAGAGGGCTGCAAAAGTGCAGAGTTTGATTGTATCCTACAACTGGAGTAGTACTACCATGGTGCGGTCATTCACAGCCCAAGAGAGAGCTACCACAGCATCCTTTCGTGTTTCCTAGATACTGGCAAAAAAAGAAAAGGCCATTCACAGACTTTGAAACCATGAAGGACTGTATGCTGGCTGTCGTAGATGAAGTGATAAATGACGATAAAATTAAAACGAGCGTTGCCATGGGCGTCGGAAGCAAAAAAAAATGTGGTTGGGACATCCTCCAGATTTCTTTTACTGGAGTAGATTTAGGGGTGTTCCCGAAGACAAATACCTTTTCTAAAATCTCTATGCAATAATGAGTGAAGTGAATGAGTGAGTAAAAATTAAACGAGTGCAAATCCATCTATGCGTGCATCTCTAAGAAAGCAGAGCTTGGCAAGAGTAATATACACTTAAATAGGCTACTACATCATATATATGTTCTACGATATGATATTGTAAATTGTTGTATGTATATTTAAACGATTTAAGCCTTGTACAATATGATAGGCTACTCGAATGAATGGAATAAGCACAGCACCGTCACAAATCAAACAGCGTGTTAATTGCCGTCTCTGCACATCTCCGTCTCAGCAACCAAACCAGCTCTAATAGCCAATAATCAACTAAGATTCATTTGCATTAATTAATTACTACTTAATATTTATATTTAAACGTTTTAAACTTTGTATGATCTGTATTCTAACTGTTAGTTCCAAGTTAAACTGGACCTTTTCGCAACTGATTTGAGCACAGGCCGAATGCTGCATCTCCCGCACAAATCACGGATGTGATGACAGATTTCATTGTGAGGTTGAAAAAGAACTTTGCTGGTCGATTGGATGGATTTGTTCTGCCCACAGAGGTGGCTGTTTTTGTTCACAGTTGCAATAAAAGGGGACTTATCCGCCAGAGCAAAGAAAGTGGTCCCTTCCATTGACGAGGGGAAATTCACACTCAAACTTGTTGACATGCAGTCATCTGTAACCATGGCACAGGAGCTTTGCACTAACGGGCCTGCAATGTTTTTGACTGATGTCAGCGTACATCAGTTCCATAACATTAAGAAAGTAGCGATCGTCATGCTCAGTATGTTTGGATCAACAACATACACATGTGAGTCAAGTTTTTCACACATGAACTCCATAAAAAGCAACTCTCGTTGCTTTTTATTTTTATACATTTTTATGTTCCTGGGTCAAATTTAAGCAAGATGTTTATTTTGTTTCAAAACGAAAATTAATATTATTGCTAATAGCCTACTACTGTGCACTATTTTGTTTTATGCTCTTTGTGATCAGATAGGTCCGATATGTAACCTAGGTAGGCCTAAGCAAGAGGTGCCTAGGTCAGTGTTTTTTTCTTTTGTAAGGGACCGTTCGGTATTTATGGAATGGACCACCGGAGGAAAATAGGGGAGGGTCATGTCTTTTTATTCTTTGTTGAGGGGAGGCTCATCCAACTTTTTTTATTCTGGGGGGAGGGTCACCCAACTTTTATATTCATGAAAACAGCAACATTTCAAAGTGGCTCGTTTGGTGCATATTTTTCCATGTAGCTCCATTTAGCTCTCTCAGTCTCGGCCCCCCCGTCACTAGCAGATGGGAAAGATAAAGTCCAGTTTGGCGCTGTTTGAAAGTGCGCGCGGGCACCATGTCAGAACAGAACGCCAATGAAATGTTTACCCTCCAAAGCTTTAAAGTACGATCAAATAATTAACTTTTGTGATTGCGAATAAGTGCATTGTCCTGTGAGTGTAACTCTACCGCTGCATTAACATGTGATGTGAACAGTACGTCGAGTTTTACAGTATCGGGACTTAAGCTTTGTGTATACTTTCGCCTGGCTCCGCAGCGCGAGCCTACGCTACCTGCACGCGCTCCTCCCCAAACGGACGAGGCGTTTATACTTGACACGCTCGCCGTTGTACTATTCTTTGAAACGACAGGAGGCGAATTATGGCAAGCCGTTTTAACTTTTATTCATTTTCAGGATATGAATTCTTGATATCAACAATTCAATTTTCACTAGTTAAAATAATGGTTATTAATATCAGGAATTAGATTTCTACTAGTAACAATGGCAATTTTTGATAGAAATTACATTTCCACTAGTAACAATGCTAATTCTTGATATCCACAATTAAATTTTCACTAGTTAAAATTATAATTCTTTATATCAGCAACTGAATTTTCACTAGTGAAAAGTCTCCATAGGCTGCCATTCAAAATCAATTGTGGATATCAAGAATTGATTTCTTACTAGTTGAAATTCCAATTTCACATATCAGAAATACAATTCTTACTAGTAAAATCCTTTATTTTTGATATCAAGAATTCAATTGTCACTAGCTGAAATGTCTATTCTTGATATCAACAATTGAATTGCTACTAGTAACAATGTTCATTTTTGATATCAATAATTCCATTTTCACTATTGACAATGTTAATTTCTGATATCATGAATGTAATTGTTAATAGTAAGAAAGCCATTTTAGATATCTGAAATTATATTGATATCAGAAATACATTTTCAGATATCAAAAACTAACATTTTTACTAGTAGCAACTAAATTGTTGATATCAAGAATAGACATTTCAACTAGTGACAATTGAACTATTGATATCAGGAATTCATTTTTACTAGTAACAATGTAATTATTGATATAAAAAATTATATTTCTACTAGTAAGAAATCAATTCTTGATATCAACAATTAATTTTGAATGGCAGCCTATGGTGACATTTCACTAGTGAAAATACAATTACAGATATCAAGAATTTGATTGTTGATATCAAGAATTCTATTGTTGATATCAATAATTAAATTGCTGATTTCAAAAAAGTAATTGTTGATATCAATAATTAAATTGCTGATATCAAAAAAGTAATTGTTGATATTAACAATTGAATTGTTGATATCAACAATTCATATCCTGGAAATGAACAAAAGTTAAAACGGCTTGCCATAGGCGACTGAGTAATTGCCATCTAGCCGATCCAGGAATCAGCGGTGAGAAGAAGTACACAGGTGAATGTTTATTTTAGTACACTTCACCAAAACCACACTACATTGTGTAAAGCAGTAAACCTCAAGATTATTACTTGTTACATTAGAACAAAATAAATGAATTTGAGAACATAATTTACAACTAAATTAACAATAACTTACATATTTTCTAATTTCACTGAACATTTTCATTTAGTCTCGAGAATTTTTTTTATAAAACATGGACCATAATTAAAAGGGCTTATGTCTGCTATTGTAGGCTCATTTTGTAAATTTAAGCAACTACTAGACGCACAAATTGTGCCTGTGATGAGACGTACATCCTCGGCCAGATTTGGCTCGAAGTCGTGCATCTTCAGATGCGTAGCCGCGCGCGCAGTTACAAAATCTGCCGTGCACACAGCCAAGCGAAATGGGCCCTTGCGCTTGTGCGAACGGGGTGAATATAAACCAGAAGGCGCCAGAACTGCAGCTGGTAGAATGTGCGCTGTAGCACGATACTACCATATTTTTTCAAAAGCAGATTGTGGAGACATTAAATCATCCACGATCAAAAATCGTGATATCGCATAAGCACAAGTATAAAACGACTGTTATCATGTCTGAAAACAAACACAAGTAACGGAGTTTACAAAACTCTATCGCACGCAGTGGTAGCCTACATTTATTCATCGCACAGACAAATCTTTTCGTAGATAAATGTCGCACTGTACAGCCCTGTACAGGACCCTTTTTAATGAACGTTTGGTGTAGGTCTACTAGGCATAGAGATATCGGAACATCTTTGCCAAGCGCAGACCAGTTCATAAGTTATCAATAAATTAACGGGGAGGGTCATGCCTTTTTTCACAATCATTTTGGAGGGTCATAGAAAAATGTATTGCTGGCGAAGGGAGGGTCATGTCTATTTTGACTATAGATCTCAAAACTCCAATTCTGTTCAGTTAACTCTTTTATTGTTTTTTTTATGCACCTTTTGTGCATAAACTGTGCAAACTGACCAAAGTTAAAAGAGAAACAATGAATAAACCTTACATGTTTTTCAATAAATTAGTTTGTGTTGGTTTTAAAATTTCGCCGCTGAAATGACTGGCCCAGCTAACCTTCTTGGTTTGAAAATCTGGCCAAACTGAATTTTGTAATTGAATAGCCCTGCTATTTAGTATTTATCTATGATTGCAATCTGTTTATGCAGATGCACTCCCCTACAAAATCACCCCAATCATTCTAGAATGATTAATTATTTTTAATGATAATTACATCTGGCAAAATTGTTTGAATCACGCCATATATTGCAGAAAAACTAAATATTGTTTTTTTCCAATATCGTAGCCCTACTTCACAGGTGGGTCATTAATAAATTCCTTTCAAAGATGCAGTTTAAAAATGGCCAATTAAAGAAAGAGTGGAAAATGGTATTTTAAAAACTACATTTTGAATGTTTATGCCTTTATGTTACAAATCACGAGACTTTAATACTGTATTTAATATTTTAAATACTGATGAACCTTATTTTAAGATAATTATAAATGCATTAAATACCACTGAACTTGTGTGACATAAATACTATATTTGAACTATGGTACAAAGCCATTTATGATGTCAACCGTTCATTTGTGTAATAACTTTCATGCTAAATATATGTAGCAACAGTGAAGGAACACACTCAAACTGAAATAACCATGCATGCACATTACTGTTCAAACGTTTGGGGTCAGTAAGATTTTTCTATGTTTTTGAAAGACGTCTCTTATGCTCAACAAAGATTGCAATTAGTTGATTAAAAGTACAGTAAAAAAAATAATATTATGAAATATTTTTGCAATTTAAAACAACTGTTTTCTATTTTAATATATTTTAAAATGTAATTTACTTCTTTGATGGCCAAGCTGAATTTTCAGCAGTCATTACTCCAGTCTTCAGTGTCACATGGTCCTTCAGAAATCATTCTGATATTTGGTGCTCAAGAAACATTTTTCATTATAATTTACCAATATTTAAAACAGCACTTCTTAATATAATACATTTGTTGGGGATTCTTTGATGAATAAAATGTTTTTAAAAAAATGTGACATATCTTTAATGTATGTCACTTTTGACCAATGTAATGCATCCTTGCTGAATTAACGTATTAATTTTGTCTTTTGAACAGTAGTGTACATTATAAGCAAAATATGCTACTTTTTTTGCAGTGGGCAGATAGAACATTATTGGCTTTCCATGATCACTGGATATTGTGGTAATACACAATCATTCTTCACCTGTTTTAAATATTTATACACAGAGCTTTAAGGTATCAATATTCAAAACACGGACCAAATGACAAGCAACTCTTACCTTAGGCTGAAATGCTCCATGCAATGAACTGAAAGGTCCTGTGGGCGGAAGAACGGGCTGTATTCCGGGCACAGATGGTGGGTACTGAGGAAAAAACTTTGCAGGAGAGGAAAGAAATTAATAATAATCACAAACTAGAAATAACGTGTGTTTTCTAGAGGCCTTAAACCCTGCTATATTCACCGAAAGTTTGAAAATTGCCCCACATACAACACTTACTGGGTGTCGAAAGAGACTGTCTATTTTGCCTGGATACTTCTCATACTGAAAGACAACAACCACAAGAGAAATGTCAAAGTATGAAATGCCATAATCAACCACTTTCTGAAATTAGCCATCCATGGGCTATAGTTGACCCCTCACCATTGGTGGTGGTGCAGCTGTGGGATGTAAGAAGTGTTGGTGAGTATGAGTGTGCTGGTGCTGGTGATTGTGCTGATGGAACTGGTAGGCCATTGGTGGGATAGACGTCTGGGCCTGCGAGGATCTGCTACCCGTCCCAGAGCTCGAACTTGAAACAGACGGTCCTCCAGCTACAGAGGCAACATTTGATTGTGTTAAATCCTGATCTGTTAATTGAATAGAAAAGAAAGAACTTCATCGTTCTTAACAAGAACATACACGCTTCGTTTCTATGAAGATTTTACCGACACACGTGAAATAACAGCTGTTAGCATTTTATAACTATCTGTAGTGTATCGGTTAGTAAACTTTACCTGATGACGGGTGGGGTGACACCTGCATTAGTGGAGGAGGTGGGGGAAGGCTGGGGGACGGTGTGAAGACGGCACCAGGACTTGGTCGAGAGGATGGTCTTACTGTCCCCACACCCCCTGGGCCTCGAACTAGGGACACACTTGTAGCAGGAGTCGGGGGTCTGATTGATGAAGAAGAGGCTGATGAAGATGGAGGCTTGCCTGAGGTACTGCTCCTGATGGAAAACCAATGTCACATAACATATTTAGGGAATACAATGTCTATTATATTAATAACTTAAGTCAGAAAAATAACTTAAGTCAGATTGCAAGAGCTGTGCAATATGATAGGGACCATCTAATGCATGTAAATAAATAAAAAATCACCATAAATTCGATGGGTGATAGATTGATGCCTGAAACATCAGTATTTATCAGTATCAATCATTCTGCATAAGTATCAATTATTTATTTTATTTGGGGCCAGTTATATTTTCTTATGTTTTTGAAAGAAGTCTCTTACGCTCACCACAGCTGCATTTATTTGATCAAAAATAGAATAAAACAGTAATTTGTGAAATATTATTATAATTTAAAATGCCGGTTTTCTATTTTAATATATTCATTTTAAAATGTAATTTATTCCTGTGATGGCAAAGCTGAATTTTCAGCAGTCATTACTCCAGTCTTCAGTGTCACATGATCCTTCAGGAAATATGTTGATTTGCTGCTCAAGAAACATTTCTATTGTCAATGCTGAAAACAATTGTGCTGCTTAATATTTTATTTTTCCTGAAGGATCATGTGACACTGAAGTACTGAAAATATTTTTAAAAAGTACTTATCCATGCCAAACGCATTAAGTACAAATGATTTAAAAGATGTAGGCCTACACTACTTTTCAAATGTTGGGTTGGTAAAAGTTTATGTTTTTCAAAGAAATCTCTTATGCCCACAAAGGCTGCAATAATCAAAATATTTGATAAAACATGCAATAAAAGTAATATTGTAAAATATTATTACAATTTAAAATGACTTTAATACATTTTAAAATGTAATTTACTGCTCTGATGCCAAAGCTGAATTTTCATCAGCCATTAATCCAGCCTTCATAATAAAAGTGTGCAGTATCAACATAATTATCTCGTAAACATTACTTTGTTTCCAGGTGGACTGGAAAAAAACACCCGTGTACCCTTTACGGAAGCTGTGTCGAGCCAGGCAAACACATTGAAATATTTTGTGTACAATATGGATTAGAACAGTGGTTCTCAAACCTGTCCTAGGGACCCCTCGCCACTGCACATTTTGCATGTCTCCCTCACCTAACACACCTGATTCAACTTATCAGCTCATTAGTACAGACTGCAAGACTTGAATTAGGTGTGTCTGAAGAGGGAGACATACAAAATGTGCAGTGGTGAGGGGTCCCTAGGACAAGTTAGAGAACCACTGGATTAGAAGTAAGTGAACAGACTGTAGGTGTGCCGAGATTATACTATTAGCTTCAACAACATGGTTGATTTTTAGAAGGCTTAACACATTCAAGTTAAAATACACAGAAATGCTGTTTCACTACACTGACCTGTTGTTGCTTCCCATTGAGTAGATCGATTGTGACTTTCCATGGAAAGGGAGGAAAGGCTTGTGTTTGTGCTGTGGTGGGCTAGGATCATGGCGGTGATGGGGACCACCATTTCCATTACGCTGATCAGGAAGTGAGTTGGAGACAGAAGCAGTGGAATGGGCTGCAAGGCTAGGCAGAGAGGATGAGGTAAAGATGGGCTCAGGGTAAGGCTGCTCCATGCTCCTCTCCTGACTTCTCTCCAGGCCAGAGACCCGGGGTGTGACTGACAGAAGGGGTATTGAGCTATTTGATGGCAAGAGAGGGCAACCGTTGCCCACAGCAGCGCTTGCAGAGTTGGAGTTAACTGCTTTGGAAAAAGAGAGAGCTACAATGTAATCCATGTAATACTGCTTTCCATGCATGACAACAAAATAATCCAACAATTTTATGCAAGAATACACAAAAGCATTGTTCTTCATGAAAAAATATCTATGTGTCATTTAAATTGCATATGCATTTTAATTCATGATGAACACCATTGCTCAATTCGAATCCTTAAAACATACAGTATATATTAGGGGTGGGAATCTCTAGGCACCTCACGATTCAATGCAATAAGATGATTAATGCTAAAACACTTGCGGGCGAGACCGCACATTGTAAGCGTAACATCGAGCAAAGTACATATCCTGTGCAATGAAGCCCGCGATTGCACTTGTAATTCGCTTCAACCTTTTCAAACTTTATAGAAGATTATTTTATGGAAGATTAGAGGGTTTTTGTGTGTGTGGAATAGAAATCAAGCAGAATACAGCTGTTTCTAGAGCGCACACAGTCCCATCATCACGCATTTCCAGTTAAAAACGAAACTCAGAATCAATTCAAATCGTCAAAGAGAGAATCGATTTTTTTCTCCCACTCCTAGTATGAAAACCTGCCCCCCCAGCAGATATTTACCTTCTCTTGTGCAGACGATGAATGCTGGCTCCAGATTGTCAGAAGCCTAAATAATAGCAAGAGAAATGTCACTAATAAAAACACAACAATCCATAAACGCAAAATCAGGTAAACAAAGAAAGGTTTTTACCTTATCTCCCGATTCACTCTCTGTATCGCACTGTGGGTTAAAAAGAATTAAGTGATAGCAGTACAATGATACATTTCCGTGTTTATGATATAATTTATGACATGCAAACAAACCAAAACATACACTACAGTACACTACAAAAGTTTGCTTTTAGTTGGCTAAGCAATCAAATACACAATAACAACTAATTTGTATTCGATAATATTTATTTCCTATAATTTCCTTATGACAATTTTATGATTCATGTATGTACTACAAAGACTTGTGCAGTAAGTCATTATGGATTATATACAATACAAATATATTTTAGTTTCTATACTGTAGTAAAGGCTTTGTCAATCAGCACTGCATTATTCATATACTTTACTATATTAAAAATACCCCGAGATGGCTTGAAAAACATACAAACCATGTATTGTCGCAATCGTTTATGGTCTTAATGTTTCATCAGTCTAAAAGTTTCTGTTTTTTATTCAGCTACAGCAATATCTGGATGCATTTTTTAAAGCCACTTGAAGGCATGCCTACAAGGTTAGCAAAAAAAAGTGTAATGCCTGCAAACGCTGTGGTACGCAGGGAAGGAGATCAGATGCCCTTTTTTTTAATGGATGTCAATGGAGGAGAGGCTTCACAACGTTGAATAAACAGCTTTTGTGGGAAAACTACATTAAATGAATCAACAGCCCACCGGCTAATCTTCAACACGTTTGATCTATTTTTTGGTATCCGCAAACAATGCATTGACTGTCGCACAACTATGAACAAAATTCAATGATCTCAGTACTGTAATGTGATTGGTTATCAAGGCTGTAATGTGATTGTTTATCAAGGCAGCTTTCTCCAATGGTAGAGCCATGGACCCTGTATCTCCCAATAATAAGATCATCTCCGTTATTACTTGTATGAGTCTGTTTTGGACTTTCTACGAGAGAGCGCCCTTCGGCTTATAGTATGAATAATAAATACTATAAGGGGATGAATTTATGTGGTAGTGGTAATGGTAGTGCATGTGCAAAATATATGTATTTTAAAATTCTGAAAACATTTCAGTCACATTTATGGGCAGCAAGAAAAACACAACACACGGGAAAAAACAACTTACAATGTATCCTGTCTCCATGTGATTCCCAGATATCTGAAACCGACATTTGGAAAAGTCAAACCATGGCGAAAAGAATACAGTGTAGCAAATAAATATATTTATTTTTATCTTGCATTAAAAGGGTCGGCTGCTAGTAGTTAGTTACAGGCTGACACATAGGTCAGACTAACTAATCAGCCGATATTTGGCCATTATGAGATTACTGCAATGGCTGATAACCATGTACACTTTGATTAACAGAAGTGGCAGTTCCCCCTGGCATCATTTCTGAAATCGACACATTGCCAATTTTTGCTGCCTTTGAATAGCATAAATAGACACATGTACACACACTGGCCAGTGGTTACCCTACTCTCCAGATATCTGTACAGAGTCTGTACCGCAGTCTTCTAACAGCTACTAGGACAGCGAGAAGCATATGCACATGTGATGCAAATTTTGTTTAGACAAATCACTGAGTCTAATTTCCTGAGTCTAATTTCATTACTGCTAAATATTAAAAACGTTTTTTTTAATTATACCCAACTGGTTTATCAGGTCAGAAGCGCATCTACACAGGACTATTCTAGAAATGTTTGCTGCACCATAAATATTGCAGTGATATTTTAATGGGCGTTTTCAGATACTGGATTTTTTTTTCTCAACTAAGGTGTGCTGAAACTGCAGTACTAACCTTAGCATCTCTATTTCTCTTCAGTTTTGATTTGATCTTCCTGCGCTGCTCCCAACTGTTGGTGTACCTAGCAGGAGGTCCTTCCTCCGGCTCTGACAGAGGCCCTCCGTTTTCATCTAGACCTCTCTTTCTTTTGCTTCCTCTACCCATCAACAAGCCAGATCGCTCTGGAGGCTTTAGGTTACAGTCCATCTATCAAAGTAACACAGTAAAACATGTTAGAGCAGCACATTTTCAAGCTCTGTACTTTGACTGCTTTAATTCAACCCACTGTGCTTTTATTTGTTTGACACAAATTACACTATCGGGTATTATTATTTTAAGTATACTGTATAATTAAAGCATATTATGTCCAAAACTTATTATGAAAAATGTCACAACTTTTAATCTCCATGCAGTAATGCAACATTTACTATAGAGTAGTGAAATATGGATAAGCACACAAACCTCCAAGGCCTCCAGGCTTATGAAGCTGGCTATGGCGAATCCATCGATGATATCCTCCTCGCAAGATACCGATTCTCGCTTCCTCCGACGCGGAGGCCGGTGTCTGGCCCCAGGGAAGCCGGGTCTGCATTCTCCTCCGTTGGCACGAAGCAGGGAGTCTCCTCTGCAGAGTTCTTGGTCCGAGGCCGAGGATGGCGACGAGGCCCTGTGCTCCGCGAGATCCGCTCTCCTCCGCCGCCGCTCTCGGTCACGCTGCGAGCGGGAGCGGCGGCTCTGCCTGAAGCCTCCGCTTCGACTGGGACCATCCATGTCAATGTCCGTACAAAGGCACTTGTTAAAAACACACCCTGGTCCGGCCTGGGAGACTTTACAACTGTTACTGAATAAAAACCAACGCCTCCAGGACCAGTGCTCTGGATCTCAGATGTAATTGTGGTTTAAGGTTTCTGTCTTATAATTTAATAGAGTCCAGTGGAAGCTGTATGGTGCGAGCACACTGCAGTCTGAGTTCAGTCATGTCTGGGCATCACCGGGCCTGTTTTATCCAATAACACAGCGATTATGAAAGCCTCTAGATAATCCACTTACTGTCTTTCTGTCAAGACATTGTCACTTTCATCTGGGGAAGGAAAAAAGGAGAAACTACCCATGAGTGGCGCAGTCGGGCTTTTAAAGATCCAATATGGCTGTTTAAAACTAAGAAAATATGTTGGAAACAACTGGTTTTCTTTATATAGAACATTCACTAAAAGACTAAAAAAACATTTTTTTTTACTAAAATTACAAACTATAACTATAATATGTTAATGACATGAGAATATCTGCCTAAAAAATATGATACCTTGTAAGTTAGGGCTGAGTTTTCGTTAGTAAACTTTATTAAAAGGTAGATGATCTGTACAAATGCCAACCGTGGCGCAAAAAGATCCTTATAAACTAAAATATTTTGGCCAAAGTCTTTTTTTCTCAATCTGAAGCAGATAAATCGGTTAATGAAGCGACGAGTTAAATCGCTCGATGTTAGCTTGCTAGTTAGCTAACGTTAACCAGGTTAGGATCGTGGATTAAACACTCGCTTTTAAACGACCGAATTCGTAACATTTTAGTTTATTGTACTACACATGACAGTATTAGAATTATGCGATTGAGATGTTGCCAATTATTCAACGATTATTATATATCCGGTGTAAACAACCAGGCGAGCAAACACCAGCCAGCGTTACGTGAACCACCTTACCACATATCAAATGTCATTTTAAAAGATCAATCACTCGTTTTACAATTATCTAGCTCGTTATATCTCTTCAAAAACATCAGTCGAGGGGACCCAAGGCTATTTAATATGGCTCCAATTAAACAAGCTAACCATGTAACGTTAGCCTGTGCTTCGTTGACACCCCACCTTGCACTTTACATTTAAAAAGGAAAATAAACGAATCACTCAGTTCAGTACATTAATGCAACCGATGAATGTAACACGGATCTTAGCCACTTGTTTATTTGCGGATTTAAAAACAAAACCGGCAGCTGAAACAACATACTATCCCTTCAGTTTTCTTTAACGAGCAGAGGAGAAAAGAGGACACTGTGCGATTGGGCTTGAATCTCAACTGAACTATAAAACCTTTTCCCATCTTTTTGCTCGAAACTAACCGACTCCGTCTTGCTTTACTAACGATACTCAAAGGCACAGACACGAACAAAACAACGACAATATTTCCAATTACACCCACCACTCGCGCTGTACAGAGGGCCATTTTCCTCTGGCTTCTGCTTTCGTCCGAGCCTCCATTTAAAACGATAATAATATACAACAGGCCCCGAGGCCTCGGTCTGGAGTTGCTCCGTCAGGGATGTTGAGCGCAGCCCCGTCAGCGCAGGCTGGGCTCCTCCTTCCGCGGCCCGCTCTGTGATCCACTGTGTGCGGTCAAGCTGGAGATTTCGCCGGTGTCCGCATTAGGAGCTATTTTCTTTCTCAAGTGTATCGTGAAAATGGACCTATGAAAGTTTGCTTTTCGTTGCGATCGTCAAAATGGAATAAATAGATTTCTTCAGTTTATTTGGGAAGCTAAAACATACATGAAGCCTGGGTGGATAACCCGTAGCAGTCAAACTGCATTGTGTGCTTCTGTCGGGTTTTCTTCCTCTATTGGTTCACTGAAGACAGGCTGCACTGAATGCGACGACAGTACTGCCATCTACTGTCATTGAAGGTCATGAACGATAGTAAGTGCCTTGTATTTACAAAATTTGCTTATCGTATTTGCTTATGGTTCAGACGTTCAGAAAAGGTCCTGGTCCTGGCAGTAATACACATTTGTTCTCATCATCCAAACCAAGTGTTTTAAGTGTTGATATTCAGATATTTATTTCATTTAAACTTTACCATTTGCCATCCTATTTGATATATGTATCAATAACTTAAACGTGTTATTTTATGTTTTTCTTGGATATTTTACTTTAAAATTAGTTTTTTTTATTTTTGTTGAGATTTTCTTTAATGCAACTATACATGATGTTTTGTATTACTGTGTATGCATTTGTTTGTGTTTCCTAAGTAACATATGCATACTAAACAGTGCAGAATATATCAAATTTGCATTGTAGAATACATCCAGACCAAAATAAATAAATGGTATGTGCAGTGTAAGAGGTTATAGGGAATTTAAAAACATACAAGTGGCATTACAAATGTTTTTTTAATTATTATTATTACGTTAAAAAGTGATTATTTGATTTTACATAAAAAAGTGAGGAAACTCGTTGCCTTAAAAATATTAAGTAACACTTATTTACACTTATTTACTTTAATAATAATTGCCTTAAAAATATTAAATAAATACACTTAATTTGTAATTGAAAAAAATTGAGTTATGTGAACTTGACAGTTCCACATAACTTAATTTTTTTAATTACACATGAAGTTTATTTACTTCATAATTTTAAGGCAATGGGTTTCCTCACTTCGTTTAAGTTAAGTCAACTGATCACTTTTTAAAATGTATTAAATATGAATTATTAATATGAAATGTATCTATCAAATTAAAGATTTTACCAATATTTTCAAGAAATGTATCTGTGATTTCATACGATAAAATAACATATTTCCGTGTAAGAAGAACATAATCAGTATAATCTTGAATTTGATTAATACAATAACAGTACACTTTTATAATAAACAAGTTATAAATGCCCCTTTTTTATTTGAATACTTGAACAGAAATTGCATAACAAAAATGCCAAGGCTGTACATATAAAATATCTAAAATAAATTAAATATATTTAAATAGCTTAAAACTACCAAAAATAAAAATAAATACAGGGTAATAAATAATAAATAAAGTAATTAAAGCATTTTTATTTCACAAAATCTTAAATGTATTAAATAAAGAGGCAGTTTTCACAGCACTTATGTTTGTGCTCTCAATAATAGTAACTATGTAATTTTCTAATTGTTTCAGGACCAGATAAAAAAGAGGTTTCTGATTGCTGAATATGCACAGATGAATATGAAACTTAACAAGTATAATCCAAGATTAATAATGTATAATTACAAAAAAACTAATATAACGGTCATATAGCAATAGAAAATTGCAGAACAATTTGTAATTTTAGTCAAGTTTAAGTTTAGTCAGTCATAAATGTAGGCTACCTGTTGTTTGTTGAAAAGTATTGTATGACGCATTTCCTGTGACGTAGATCTTTACAAAGGAAGTATTGACATTCATATGCGGAAGGAGCTACACTGGGGAAAACAATCGGGTGGATCGACGAACTGTAACTTTGAATAAGGAATAAAAGAAACAGACGACGGCGTGATATTTGGCCTGTTCGAATACTTCTGTCTCTGGTGGACGTTTTCCACATAAAGAAAAGGCAAGGTAAAAACGATAGCGATAAAGGCCTCCAGCTTTTCTTTCTTTTGACCTCATTATTATTTATGTTATTTGGGAAAAGTCCTGGTGAATTATAAAAGAATAATACTTTTAATATGTTATTTTTTAAAGTTTGAGTCTGGTTTATCGGTGTCCTTTCGAGTCAGTCACAGGGTGTAAGTTATAGTGCTATATGGCGTTGTTCATTGTCATTAACAGTATCATGTATAAGCTAAATATTATGGAGTGTTCATTTTTTTCTCTGTCCTAAATTGAGAAGAGAACAATATGACAGCAATTACAGTTGGGGTGATTTTAATTTGAGACTAGCTATAGAAACCACTTGTTCACCTATGACATTCCTGGAAGAATGATGACATAGCATCACGTGCCTGAGAATCACTGTCATTAAATCACAAATGGAAATATGAATTCCTATCTGTGACATAATTATCTTTCTGTATTGTTCTTTGAATAATTTATCTGATTGTGGAAACCCTTGAAGGGATAGTTCAACCAAAAAATGTAAATTCTTTCATTACTCACACTCATGTCGTTCCAAACCTGTAAGACTTTTGTTCATCTTCGGAACACAAATGAAGATCTTATTGATAAAATCGGAGAGCTTTTTGGTTCTCCATTGACAGCAACGCAACTACCAATTTGACGCGTCAAAGTCAAGTCCATAAAGAGATCATAAAACCAATCCATATGAAACTAGTGGTTTAGTCCAAATTTTCTGAAGAAACTTATATGCTGAACAGATTTAATTTAACGTTAGGTTTTATTCACATATAAGCATTAGCATTCATCAACTCACACATTAGTTGTGGTACAGTGGTAAACAAGCTCAAGCATGTTCGCTTCATGTGCGAGAACCAATGAGGTTCGTTCTTGTGTTATGCAGCACGTTTGAGCTTCCGCAAGAGGTCCGTACTCACGCCTCAAGCAGGTTCGGTTGAGCTTCTGTTCATTTTCGCTGATCGATGTTTATGTGTCGTTTGGAACAACATGAAAGTGAGTAATTAATGACGGTGTTCGGTGATCTATCCCTCTAAAATGTATCCGTTAAATTTTCCTTCAAACGCCTAACAATCTGGTCTCTTTTTTTCTCTCTTTTGTATTTGGTCATGTCAGATGGAGTTCCTGTTTGGAAAAAGAAAGACTCCGGAGGAGATGCTCAGACAGAATCAGAGAGCACTAAATAGAGCCATGCGAGATCTAGACAGAGAACGCCAGAGACTGGAGCAACAAGAAAAGAAAATAATTGCTGACATTAAGAAAATGGCCAAACAAGGACAGATGGTTAGGAGAGTTTTAATTTGATATGTCTTTGTTACTGATATGTACATGAAGTGTCGCTTGAGTGCAAGTAATATTCTTTTACCGATACCGACAGGATGCTGTGAAGATTATGGCTAAGGACTTGGTCCGCACAAGACGATACGTTAAGAAATTCATAATGATGAGAGCCAATATTCAAGCTGTCAGCCTTAAAATCCAAACCCTCAAATCAAATAACAGCATGGCGCAGGCCATGAAAGGAGTCACCAAAGCTATGGCCACTATGAACAGACAGGTATATCTGCAATAGCATTCTCAGTTTTTATTTGTCTTGTCAACAGGCAGCTGGTTGATGTGCATTTATT
This sequence comes from Siphateles boraxobius, assembly GCF_051911475.1. Taxonomy (NCBI): domain Eukaryota; kingdom Metazoa; phylum Chordata; class Actinopteri; order Cypriniformes; family Leuciscidae; genus Siphateles; species Siphateles boraxobius. The sequence continues at coordinate 11,165,383 of NW_027509097.1, forward strand.
TGATGTGAATTATTTTTCTCTCAATGCAGTTGAAGTTGCCACAGATTCAGAAGATCATGATGGAGTTTGAGCGCCAAAGTGAAATCATGGACATGAAGGAGGAGATGATGAATGATGCAATCGATGATGCAATGGGAGATGAAGACGATGAAGAGGAGAGGTGAGAATTCCATCAGCTTATTAGGATAAATTCTGAAGGATCATGTAACACTAAAAAGACTGGAGTAATGATGCTGAAAATTCAGCTTTGTCATCATATGAATAAATATGTATAATATATATGTGCGTAGAAAACAGCTATTTTACACTGATTAAATAAATGCAGCATTGGTGAGCAAAGGAGATTTTTCTTTCAAAAACATTAAAAAAAATCAGTACTAGTGTAGCTCCATAACAGAGATGTCTCTATACCAGACTTCACGCTCTCCTGACATGAACTCTTTTTGCTTCAAATGCAGTGATGCTGTGGTTTCTCAAGTTCTGGATGAGCTGGGTCTGAATCTGTCTGACGAACTTTCAAGTAAGCCAAAAAGACACGATAGAAAGAATTTTCTATCGTTCTCATATTAACCCAAAGTCGTTCTCATATTAACTTTATTTCATTCAAACAGGCCTGCCTTCTACTGGAGGGAGCCTTTCGGTTGCAGCTGGGAAGAAAGCTGAGCCGCAGCCTACGCTGGCAGATGCTGACGCTGACTTAGAGGAGAGGCTGAACAACCTCAGGAGAGACTGAGAAAGACTTTCAGTGAAGGTTTACATTCAGATATGTTTGTGCAAAGCTCGCTTCACTGAAATGTAGACTGATGCAAAGAGAGAGGATGTGAATGCTGTCTTTTATTCCGACATTTGACGCTTTAATGCGTCCCTTTTGTTTTTCTGTCCTCTTTTTATGACGTGCTATATAAATGTTACCAAACACGTAACCCAAATGAAGATGCAATGCATCAGACTGCTCCTTCTGTTAATACAAATCCATTTAAAGGTGATAAAATCAACAAAGAATCTGCTTACCCTGCGATTCCAACTTTTCCTTTTGAGGAAGCCTTAACACTACTTCATTGCTATAAAATTTGGCTTATCACACATCATCTCTTAATTCTAATAAACAGATGGTGATACTAATCTTTTATATATATATATATATATATATATATATATATATATATATATATATATATATATATAATGTGTGTTGGCAAAATGGAGTCACTCCAAGGGTATAATCAGAGAATTCTCTTTGAAATACCCGTGCTATTATACTATCATTATCTTCTAATAATATTTTTATTGTGACCTTTTAGTGGTAAATACTTTGATATAATAAATGTGGTGGTATATATACGGTATATTTGTTTCTCAAAGCGATTGACCTCTAGTCCCAGGCCTGTTCAGTGAACTATAAACCTTCATGAACTCTGAAGTTTGTGCAAGGCAACGTCTCACAATAACTTTTCATCTTCCAAAGCTTCTTTTGTGTCAGAATAATCTAAAGAAATATTAGAATGTTATCAATGTATTTATCTCATGGTGAATCAAAAGAGGTGGTATATTTTGGAGAGAAAAAAAAATCTTATTTTGGAATTTTTTTTTTTTTGGTCAATAAACATTTTTCACATTTGAGTTTTGTGGTATTTGGTGTAACACTTGCATTACAATGGCCGCCCATCAAAATGTTGCACGCATGGGTAATTCTCACAAAGTCGTCTCTAGGTTCTGTGGATTTAAAAAAAGTAACAAATGACTTCATTTTATGGTGAAATTAAAATGAATTAATTTATCCCAAACTGAATTTTGCATAAAACACAAGATTAAATTGTATTAAAGTGTTTATATAATACATGAACAAAATTGTTAAAATACTTAAATCATACATCTTTGAACAAATGTGATCTATTTTCATTATCTTGCCCTTGCGGCATATCACATCTTTGTGATTTGGGAAGAAATACTACAGTAAAACCAAATATGGACACAAGACATCAATAACTGCATCAGTTATGAAATCACAAGAGTGAGTTTTATTTACTTTTTATTTTTTTGAAAAACAAAAATTCTTGTTTTGTAAATAATGCTATCAATATATCTATGCTGGACATACAACATTTCTGACATTAAATAAAAAAATAACAGCAACATTTTCCTTATTTACAGCCAATATGTGTCAGCAAGGCTATTTACATCGGTCCAGTTGTACACATTCAAAAAAAAAAATGAGAAAAAAAAACCTTGACGTGTATGGTGTTCACAAAATCAACACATTTACACACACACAAAAAAATATTTTCAGGAAAATTATAAATTTTCAGTTAGAACGGATCTCTAGGAAATGCATTACAAAGGCCCTGAAATGAATCCCACGAGACAGAATTAATGCAAAATTCATAAAGACAAGCAAAACTTTTGGACATGGATGAGGTTTAATGAAAATGGTGGTGTAAAATAAATGTATTTTCAATAAGAATGTTGATCAAAAAACAACCATCAACAGACCAACTAATCGATCCAAAAATAACGTTAAGGGCATTGTCCTTAAACCTGCATGGGATGCTGAACAGCTTCAGAGAACCCTAAAATGCCGTACAAACAAATTCTTGCTACTCCTTTACGAAGGGTCATTCATCTAAACAATTTAGCATCCTCACTCTAATCCTGCCAATATTTTTTCTCTCTAAACGACTACGCTATGCAAATGCTATGCAAAAATATGTACATTGAGGCAGAGGATTTATCAAGACATTCATGCACAATTACATTTTCAAAAACAAAACAAGCTCTTTAAAGTCTTTCGGAACACAACTACATGCAAATGTGCAGCAATACTCCATAACCACAGTTTAGTGCACATTAAAACAGTATTTGCAGTGGAGCCTGCAATAATCAATATCACTAGCCTCAGTGATAGTACACAGAACAGGACTGAGAGTAAAGAATTAAATCAAGGCCACACACTGATTGTGAGGGAACTAAAATAGCTGTTAACCGGGCAGTTGTTGCTTTATCATCACGGCACAATAAAATGAAAACTCAGCTGTAATGCTGCCATTTCCTTCTCGCCCAAACAGTGCTTTGCCTCCTTTAACCCCTTTTTTGCCACTGGACATGAAGTAGCATTCCTCTGTGTGGCATTCAACTCGAACACGTGCCCAGAATCAGTGCGGCTTATTTCCGACAGGTCCTGTGGGGAGTTTGTTTCTTCTGATTTTCAATGCGACATCGACTTCTTTCATCAAGCCAGGGCAACTCAAAATTCCTAGCAGACAACAAAAGTGGATCGACATGTTCACTATGCCTAATCAGTAGTTAAAAGCAGTAACACGTTACACAGAAGATATTTCCAACAGAAAAAAGGCTCTTACTGTGCAGGTATATTGGGCAAAGGCCGACCAAACGCCACTACCGGCAGAAAGGGTGTGACCAAGATGGCCTCCACTGTACAAGGGAAAATTGGTGAAATTATAGTATATTATATGATAACAGCTGGTTTGTTCAAAATACACTATAAAATTGATATTTTATCAAATTACATTTTCTTAGGCTCATACCATTCTCCAAATCAGGATGAAACGAGGACACTTCTGGCTCGCTCTCCTGAACATTTGTTTTTTTCTTCTCCATGCGCTGCTGCAGTCTTTGAAGCATACGCTGTTCACGTATTCTCTGAATGTCCCATCTAACGGAAAAAAACAGCAAGAATTTTAAGAGCTTAAAATGGTTAAGTGTTGTTTTAAGCAGTCTGTAACCAACAATATGTGCTTGTTTAGTTTATGCAGTGTTGAAGACAAACTACCATTCAAAAATTTGGGGTCAGTAATTCCTTTCAGCAAGGATGCATCAAATTGATCCAAAGTACAGTAAAGACTTTTACATTGTTACAAAATACTTTGATTTCAAATACATGCTGTTCTTTTGAACTTTCTATTTAATAAAGAATACTAATAACAGCACATCTGTTTTCAACACTGATAATAAAAATACATTTTTCTTGATTACCAAATCAGCATTTTAGAATGATTTCTGAAGGATCATGTGACACTGAAAATTCAGCTCTGCCATCACAGAAACAAATTACATTTCAACATATTTTTAAATAGAAACCAGTTAGTTTAAATCAACAATATTTCTCAACACTACAGTTTTTATTTTATTTTTGATCAAATAAACCGAGTCACAGTCAGCATAAGAGATTTCTTTCAAAGGAACTATAAAATCTTAGAAACCCTTAACGTTTGAATGGTAGTGTAGAACTTTATCATCCACATGAAACAAACAAAATAAAAGGGTTAAAAATGTGTTGATGCCACAAACACAGATTAGGAAAACACTCGTCTAGAAATAAATCTCACCGTTTTCGTCTCTTCTCATCCAGTTCTAACTTTGCGTGCCGTTTCAGAAAAACACTGTCATCAAGACTCTACAGAAACAAATGATGGATACATGACAATGGACCTCATACTTAAGGTTCTTATGACTTCGTATAATATGATGCAAATGATGACTCTTACTTCGGGGATGTCAACAGCATCCTCCTCCTGGATGGGTTCCATGATGTTTTCCCTCCATGATGGGACTAAGGAAATATTTCTTGTATTAGAATTTGAAAACCAACGTTTATAAACGGCCATTTTGCATTTGAACCAGGCACTTACTTGCAACATCCTCTTCTATCTTTGGACACTCTTCCTGTAACGGAGAGGCTGGAGGTTGCTGCCAACAGCATAGGTACATCTCGGTCGTTGTCATGTACGGAAGCTCTTCGGTTTCCCTGCTGTCGTCTCCCTCTGGATTCAGGTCCATCTGTCCGGATGATTTCACGTTTGTCTTCTCCGGAGTCTCTTTGCTTCGTAGGTCATGCTGACATGGCGACGTCTCTCCTGTATCTGATTTTTGGGGGGTCATTCTTGAGGCCTTACCCCTTGACCTCTGCATCTTTGTTTCCAACATGTTCATCTTTCTAAACAGAGTATTTACAGGTTATATCAGCCAAGCAGAAGCCAGAAGAAGAAAGAACAAGTGAAAAATAAAGGAAAGAGTGACTAACAGGTAGAGCTGCACGATTAATCGTTAAAAGATCGCAATTTCGATTCAAACACTCATTCGATCTCATTCCTAAATGAAACAGCTTCACAAACAGTCTTTTCAACCACACGGTATCGTTATTTCTGTTACAAATATTCATATTATCACAGAAGTACTAGGATAAAAGTTTATAGCTTGGATATAAATACTGATGTCTAAGGAAACGATCAAAATAGAGAAAATCCTTTTGAAAGTAGTTTGACGCTTCAAATAAAGATTGTATCAATTACATCGTTATGGCAGTAGGGGACGACAAGTGACTTAATAATGTACGTAATTGAATCACACATTCAAAAAATTCATTCAAATACACTGATTCATCCAGTAATGAAACAAGTATTATTGAGCGAGTACATTGATTGATCATTCAAACTGATTTTTTATAAGAATTCATTCAAATTAATTAAACATTTTAAATAGACTGCAGCAATTAACATTTTGTCAGAACCTATAGTAAATTACAGGTGATTTTGTTTATTTGTCTCATGTCTGTTCAGCATTGTGAACTCTATTTGAAACAAAAAAAAATCGTGATTCTCAATTTATCCAAAATCGTGCAGTTCTACTAATAGGGGAATTTCCCATTCTTACCTCTTTTGCACTTTTCCACCTGACTTAGATGTCTGAGTTTGAGGGTTGTCCCCCATATCTGATTCCCAAAAGTCATCCGTGTCAGGGACCCATCGCTCTAATGGCTGGAAGAGCTTCTTGTCACGTGGTTCCTTACTTAACAACTGCAAACGGCGCTCCATCCGCTCAATACGGGCAAGCAACTATTTCAAGGCAGGACAAATACATTAGGAAACAAATAAAAATCACTATCCCACAAACCATGAATCTCACACTTCTATTTAAAATTTTAAGGTCTTGTACATTTTTTTTTAAAAGTCTCTTATGCTCACCAAGGTTGCATTTATTTGATAAAAAAATACAGTAATATTGTGAAATATCATTACAATTTAAAATCACGGTTTTCTATTTTAATATAGTAATTTATTCCTGTGATGGCAAAGCTGAAATTTTACTCCAGTCTTCGGTATCACAATACCACAAGATTAGGTGCTCAAGTAACAAGTAGGTGCTCAAGTAGTTATTATTAATGTTGAAAACAGTTGTTATGCTTAATATTATTGTGGAACCTGTGAAACAGGTTTATCTAGTATTCTTTTATGAATAGAATAGACAGCTCAAAAGAACAGAATTTATTTGAAATAGAAATCTGTTGTAACATTATAAATGTATTTTGATCAATTTAATGCATCCTTGCTGAATAATAAAATATTGCAGACCCTAATGACAGTGTATATACCGTGTCTCTGTCTGATTTGAGCTCATCTATTTCCTTGTCCTTAGACTGCAGCTGTTGCTGTTGTTGCTCTATTAAGTCCAGCTGAAGCAGAAGCAGTTGTTTAAGGCAGGTGGCTTGTGCGTGAGGATGACCCGTGATCTTCCTCAAATTTGTCTTTTTACCCTCCGAGTGTTCATGTGACGCCCCCATGGTCTCTAACCCTTTGGCGTTTTTCTCACCCACAGGATCTCTAGAATTACTATGTGAATTCATGGATACAAACTCTGGCTTGTTATCAATGGTGTTGGTCTGTCCAAGAGGAGTTTTACTTTTTACAGGGGTGCCTTCACCCCCCATTTGTTTAGCTTGAAATGACAGTGTTTCTGTGCCCACAGAGCCAGCCTCTGAAGCCACAGCCAACTCTCTGCCAAGCTTTAAAGGCAATGAAGTCCGTTCAGGTTTCCCACCCAAAGTCTTGTCCAAGAACAGATGTTGTCTGGTGCTGTCTAAAGTGTCACCAAGAGGACCACTGAGCTCTTTACAGACACTAACTGGGTGTCTTGTTTGAGATGGGCTGAAGTCACAGTTGTTTGAGTACAATCCCACTTTAGAAAAGCAATCAGGTCGCATATTCATGGCGAAGAGAAACCTCAACCCTCTGAACCATGGCTACTATAGAGTTGATATCAACAATTCTCTTGTCTGCAGACCTGTACCTGAAAAAACATAAAATATTCAATTAGAATCAATTTTATAGCAAAGTGAAGAATATGTAAATAGCACATTATTATTTAAAGATCCCAGTGAATGCAGTGGAAATGTGAAGAAGCATTTCATTCCTGTCTATATATGTTACATATGCTTCTTTTTAAAGTTACAATAAAACCAGTGGGTAAGCAAAGACTAAAAAAAAACACCAAAAACCATCCACATAATATCTCGTATGTTATTAGTTGTTTAGAGGCTAAAATCAGTTGCTTGGTCATAAACAACATATCACTGCAGCTCAATACCGGTTGGACTTGAATAAAGACAGACACAGGTCTATTATACCAATACTAAAGATACACGTAAATCTTCTTACTAAACGCTATGATGCATATTGTTCAAGAGATATGAACCATTTTAACTTGAGCTAATAATAAAAAAGCGCGCCTCCATTTTGATCCTCACTGCTAGCTAGCCGCTGTTAGCAAACGAGGTTATGTCGTTTTCGCTGCACAGTTCAGTCTGAATCCACTCTATGCCGCATTTCTTACATAGTTACGGGTTTGCCCAGGGTAAATCCTCAACGATCAGAAGAAACGCGTCTTAAATAAGCTTTCTACTTTACTTTTATTGCCGTTTGTCCCCCATTTTCAGGCTTGAATCTGCACAATGTCCCAACATTACGAGTGCGTTTGACTCGGTGCGCATGCGTACTGTCGGGACATGTTTACATTCAGAGTGATGAGGGGGTCTGAGTCTATCGAGCTATATTAAGAGTCAGTATGCATTTTTTTTTATCTGCCCAAATATTGAGAGCCGTTACTTTAACCTATGGAAACTGGTAAGGATAGTTGTGGTAGTCCAGGGAACGCTAGTTGTCTGTCGGAGGGAAATTATGAATCGTACCGTGCACACTTGAGGAGAGGACCTTTCAACGTCATTTCCTCCGACGTTTTCGCACTCGTTTCGTTTCATTTTTAAATGTATTTACCGTACCCGGAACCATTTCATGCATGAATTATGATAACCGCAGTCAGGATCTTAGGGCATGAAAAATATATATTTTTTTATTTACACAATTTACAAAGGGATTTTCAGATTAAGTGGACAGTATGCGTTTATGTTTTTAACTGGATAAATTAAACATAATACATAGTACAGTGAGACTGTGTTTATTTAACAAATCAATACATAAAATGCTATAAAATCATGTTGAAACTATAAAATATATAGGCTAGCCTACAAAAATATAGGCTTTAAAACGCAACTAAGTTGGTTCCCGTTCGATCCATAAACTGTAAAAAAAGAGGTTCGATCAGCAGACAGAGAATAACTTCGTACAAGTTGAATGTCACGTGTCTATGATATCAGAACATGACGTGAGTGATTCTATCAAAGATCTCTAATACCAAAGTGTTGAAATCGCTCATGCTCCCTCCAGTCTAACAGAGTAGGCTTTCCCTAATGTCAGCTGATAGCTCTCCTATTTGAGAAAACCTATCTAGCCTGCATATATATATATGATTATCTGTTAATGTTTTCAGACTGTGGAAAAACTCGATCAGGGTGTTTTCAAATTTCATCTGAAATGAGCAGTGTTGGGGGTAAACAAGTACGTGCATTACGTGATCAGATTATTTTTTAATGTAAAGAGTAAAGTAGCCTACACCAGCACGGAGCAGAGCGAGCGTTTTCAATTCATATGGTAGTCGAGCTTCACAAACAAAGGTTTGTAGCTACCAGTGGTTTATGTGCATCGATGCCATCAAAACCCATGCATTAGAAAGAAAATGAAATAGCTTTAATAGCTGTAAGTCCACTCTGGTGACTTGTATGAGTGACTCCCAAATGTTCTTTTTGTCATCAATGTGTTTATTGCAGTGTTTTGGGTTGACTTTTCGATTTTTGTTAAATTAATTTTATCCTCAAACTTTGTTATTAGCCAAAAAATAGTTAATAATTATTTTATTACTATATAGCCTAGGCTATATATTACACCACATAAGAATAATTTAGTTGCTGACAAGCACTTGAATTGTGTGTGTGTGTGTGTGTGTGTGTGTGTGTGTGTGTGTGTGTGTGTGTGTGTGTGTGTGTGTGTGTTTGTGTGTGACTTGTGCTTGTAGGCTATAACTGTTTTGTTGTATTAATAATAATAAAAATATAATCAACATCTAGCAAAACTACTACAGACTTACTAAATAACGGTGCAACTCTTTTATAATGTGTTTATTTTCCTTGGATTTTGTGTGTTTCCTAATATAAACTAAAAAGTAGCTGATTGGGAGAGTAGAATAAAAAATGAGAAAAGAAAATGCATTTCACACTTCAAATTCGCATATTTATCTTTTCTACATTAGTCATAAGGTGTGATGGATAAATGTTGAAATTTGAATTTCACTCGTATGGAAAAATATGTATCACCCAATATATCCTGTTAATGGCTCAGTTCACCTGTTGATTTCAGCGGCATAATATTACATGCATTTACGTGTGTGTAACTCATAAGACCAGCAGGGGGAGATGTAGTACAAATGATTATAATTTTCTAAGGCTGGCAGTGGCTTTCTCTCGTAGCTCTATGTGCTATATTAGTAGGAAAGAGAGGTTTCAAAAAGTGTGAATAATGGAACCCAAATGCAATTATGTTGTTATTTTACAATTAACAGTAAGGCCAAGGAATGTGTCTTAAATGATTGAACAAAAAAATATGTTTATTTAGAGTGACTGACTTTCCCTCAGCTGGAATAGCCTATGATCAGAGGACTTGAGTCAGTCTCTCTCTCTCTCTCTCTCTCTCTCTCTCTCTCTCTCTCTCTCTGTCTGTCTGAGAAATTGAGGGAACTAAAGCGTATCTCACTTGACTTTTGTAAGCTATTGATCTCTAAAAGTCTTAAATGGATCACATCAATGTATGTATGAATGCGTTTTTCTGTGTGTGTCCGCAGGCTGTTTATGTTCATACTGAAACGTTGACGTTCTTATTCATCGAACATGGAGAAAGACATATTCACAGGTAGAGAGAGAAACGTAATTAATGGAGCAGACGCTCTGCTTATCATGACTTATCAAGCTCGACTTGTTTAGGTGCCAAATGTTGACCAAACTTAAAGTTTAATGGTTTTGTAGTAGGCTACTCAACAATAAGAGTGTAGTGTTCATAATCCAGTCAGATCCACTTTTATCACTGTGCTATGGCCCTATATGCCCTGCTAAGAAAAATATGTTCTAAGAACAACTCGCTATGCTAATGGTCACACTATAAAAAATTAAAAAAAAACGTTAATGTTGAGAGAAATCGTGAGTGAGGTGGTGCAGAGGCATTGTGTGAGCTGTGTGAACATGATGGTTGTTGTAGTTCTAGACTAAACGAGGAATTTACTCATCTCACTTTCACAAACCCAGATTCAGTATTCCTCAAATTGAAGACAAACAGTGAAATGCAAACTCAGTATCACGCAAACCTGCAATAATTAAATGTTAAATAATACAAATTCCTTATGTATTTAAAAAGTGTTATTATCCAGTGTCTTTGCTTTTTACCTTTGAACTTTCTTCTCCTACCTCCTAGAATGGCAGCACACCTGAAAGGTTTGTTTGAGCTGCGCACTCTACTGTACAGGCGTGAATGCTTTTCCTTCAGTCTGAGGCTTATTTGTTTCACTTTTGGTGTGTAAGGGCCTTTACATTGCCAAAACAAAAACAAAAAAACACGCAAACAAGCCCATCCCAGGTGAGAAAAAGTAAGCCCAAAGTACTCTAATGCATTACTTTCCATAAAAAGTAACAAAGTAAAACAATTAGTTACTTTTTTAGAAAGTAACATATTACTTTTAAAACTGCATATGAAACTGGTTGCTCTTGTATAAATCTAAGACTCTTGAATCACTAACCTGTTGCTTAAATGAAATCGTTTGTCAAGATTGTGTCTTTAAAAGTACAGAAAAGCTATTTAGGAACACCAATCCCAGATGACTTTACATTTGCTTGTCTCATGTCCATCGCAGCATCTTCAGATCGAAAGCAATCGGTATTGCAGATTAAAGCATCATGTCAATATAGACAGCTACAGGTCTTGTGGCATCTGTTAGTCTCCCTGCTTGTGTAATGTACAAATGGCTCTCCTCCAGTATGTGTCTGCTTGAGTATTGAATATTTGAGCATGTGCATGATTAATTATTAGATTATGCTGTATATAATTATAATATCAGTCAATATTTACCCCACCATATGCTGCAGATGCACAGGGGTGCCCTTCTCTCCTTATCACAATGGCTTCCACACCAGGAGGAGAGAGCGGTCTAACGTTTGGCAGGTATCTCTGTAATGCTCTTAGCCATCTGCCAGTCGCCTGGGCTCTCCCCACAAGAACATAATGTTTCTGATTACTGGGTTAATTTCAACACAGTTTGGCACAGTGGAGGCTCTGCAATCTCTTGCTGCACAGTTAGCATGTTTGGCCGGCAGCCATCATGCTGACAGCCTCCAGCCCGGCGTTGAATAGGTTCGGGTTTAGCCGAAGGGGTTGAATCAGAACAGTGGATCCTGGAGGTTGCCGAATACTATGATCGTCTATATTTTTACAGTCGCTGATTTCTCCTCTACCAGAATCAGAACATCACAGTTTGTTTTATAAAATAGATGAAATTCCTCTGTGTTCCTCTCTTTCTGCTCCTTTTCCATTCATGCTTTTTACTGGTGGATATCTGCTTCTTTAATGTTGCTATATCTCCCTCTCCCACATAGCCTAACTCATCTTGTTTGTCCATCTTTCAAATTGATATCTGTATTGCCCTGCTTTTAGTCTCCATAAGCTCTATTTCTGCGTTCTAATTCCCCAGCCAGTCTTAAGAGTGAATTACCTTGGTGGGTGCATGGGGTGTCAAGTGTAGAAGAGGATAACACATTGGCTCATGCTTTTTGTGAATATCATATCAAAAGCCAGTTAAGCTCAATTCATCCCCACTTTCTATTACATTTGTATAGTTACATCACTTCTGGAAGCATTTTAAATTGTTTAAACTACTACTGCAGAAAGAAAAAGTATTGTGAACTAAATAAATCATAATAAGTTTTGGTTGTGACATCTTGTGTAATGAAGTTTAATTTAAACAAATCTAAACTTTGTGCTTAGCTCTGGCAAATGTGAGTTTCGTAACAAATAATTTAGATCATACTTAATGACACTGACCCTGCCTAAAAATAAATTGTATTTGTCACTATATGATCTAAAAAGAAATTACGATTCTACAAACATAATTACTGTTGTTTCCGGTACCCCATAAAGCCCAAAATGTCTCTTCAGTTCATACATGATTCTGTCCAAAGTATGTATTTCTTTTTGTCATGTCCTAACATAAAAGCCTCGCTATTGCTAATAAAATAGATTTTTTTTTTCTATTCAGTCATGTACAAACTGTTAGAAGGTGTGTTACAAAATTGTGTTAGTCAGGTGTGATATTTCAGCTGAGACACTTCTTGTGGGTCAAGTCACTACATTGCCATTTTTGATTCTGTTTCTCTTCTTGTGTGATTCTCTTTCTCTGGAAAGGCCTCAAGTACTTCCCGTTTAATCACAGAGAGAGCTACTTCAGAAGGACACAAACAAAAATGTCTTTGGGGATATAATCCTGAGGATTTATTCCTTTTTCTGAACTCTTTCATATACATCAAGTTTAGTTTTTTCTTGCTCTGATTGATTGATTGATTGATTGATTGATTTCATTCATTCTTCAATAATTTATAATAATTTATTTAACTTTTGAGGCCTTGTGAACTGAATGTTTCTTTACTAGTAAAACTGTTAATTCAGTAAACGAGTTCACTTAAGCTTCTTTTTCTTTTGGCTCTAATGGCGCTTTTCCATTACCAGTACCAGCTCGACTCGACTCGACTCGCCTTGGCTCGCCTCGACTCGGCTCGCTTTTCGTTCCGTTTTCCATTGCAGAAAGTATCGCCACAAATAGTACCGCCTCAGCTCGCTTAGAACCTCGCCGGAGGTGGTACGAAAAAAAGTACCCGAAAGCAGATACAGGTACAACTTTTACACAGTGGAAAACCAAACAAAGGCGAGTCGAGTCGAGTCGAGTCGAGCCGAGCCGAGGCGAGCTGGTACTGTGTAGTGGAAAAGCGCCATAAGTAACTTTGCAAATACTTGTCAACTAAATCTCATTAGATCATTAGTAGACTGTCTGCTTAATATCTGCTAACTCTTTATTGTGATGCTCCTCCAGCAGACATTCTACTGACTATAAGTAACTTTGCAAGTATTTCGACATATTCTAACCCTCACTAGTCTACTAATACTCTACTAACACTCTTATGAGAGTTAGTAGACATGTAGGTGCAGCATTACTAATAGTCAATAGAATGTGTAAAGGGACCATCAAAATAAAGTGAAACCATTTTCTCCTTAAAACTGAAGTGAACCAATGACAGTCTCAAAAACGTGGTTTGAAATTGCTGGTGTTTCTGATGTCACCTTATAACCAATCACGTCAACGTGTGATCACCTCTGAGCTGATGTGAGTGTGGGGAGGCGGGGCTAATTTGCATATTCATAGAACCTCTTATACTAAATGAGACAAGGGCGTAGAGTTACATTCAAGCTATTTTTTAAGGCATGAAGTTATTTTATTTTAAAGGAAAAAGCTCTAAATATGTCATTTTGGTGATTACATGTGAGTTTAAAGGGATAACAACGATTGGCTAGGGGGATTTTAAGCAAAGAGAACTGTTTGGCCCTATGGTGGAAAAGCATCTTTACATTAGAGTGTATTGGTAATTTACACATTTTATGCAAAGTGATTTTTATAGCAAGCATTTCCTGCCTGGGAAACAAACCCATTGTTAGTGCCATGCTCTACTGTTTGAGCTACAGGAAGGCTTTCTATTGTTTCATCCAAACTTCTGTGGCGTCCTGTGCCATTCAAGCGACTGCCATTGATTTCACTGCGAATGCTGACAGATAGATTTCTCCAGGTATTAGAAACCTCCTTTCAGAAATTCAATTTGTTTTACTCCCTCTTGATTTTCAGAATGACCCAACTCTTTCCACACCTTCAAAACACATCTTGCTCATTGCTATCCGTCAAACTCTCCCCTAGTGCTTTCTCTAGCATGCAGGCGCCATAACATCCCACCCCATATCCCCAGAACACACATTTGTACACACATCCCCTGCTCGCAGCTATGATACCATTTTATCACCACGTCCAGTAAGTATATGGTATTGTGTGAATCATTTGAACTTTTGTGTGAATTGTGTGAATCATTGAACTTTTATTAATTACCAAAATATACATGTGAGTTTGTTCTGAGGGGAGACAAAGGGGTCGGCGTACCTCTTTGGGCAGACAAGCAAATGGGCGAAAAACAAACAAAAAGGTCTCGTAACCAGGCGGAGGGAGTGACTCAGACACAATCAATTCTCCATGAGCTCTCACTGGAGCTTCGAAAGCCATGGAAACAAAAACAACACTCCCAACTCAGGTTTACAGCTCAAGGACCCGTCCTGTTTATTTTCAACCTCCAAAACCAACCCTGTTATTATTCCTGCAGCGGTCGGAGTTGACTTGTAAAATAGTCTGTGTGGGAGGGATGGAGAAAGCTTTTTGAGTTCCATCACAACAAAGTTCACTTTAAGGTGACAAAAGTGCTCTTTTTGCATGCCAACACCTGGCCCTTATCTAATGGCCTAATTAGTCTGTAATAAAGGAGACTAATGGGTCTGTTCATTTAAACTAATGAAGGTGAATCACCTGCCTTTTGGCACCCTATCCCACCCACATTAAGAGTAAATGTTGAGTCCTTTAGTGTAATTATAAATAGTAAAAATTCATTAATAAAGTATGTCAGATATATAAAATATTTTAAGTGACGTTTGAATTGACTAAGAAGGCTTAGTCAAATTCGGCTTGTTTTAAAGTTTTTTTCTGCCTTTCTGCCTATCCTCTCTTCTTCTCTTGGCTCTCTTTAATTTTCTGCCCTTCCATCTATGCTTCTGCCCCTTCTTCCGATCTCCTCTCCTGCAGTGACCGCATGATTTATGCCTCTCTCCTAGTCTGAGAGTACATAAATACATATAAAGGTTGTAAACTCCCACCATCCATAAAAATGATTAAAGCACCTATTTTGGTTAAATCGGTGCCTGCCCACAACTGTGTTTGATTTTCCACCTAAACCAGAGACATGTGACTTTCTGCTCCGGCTTCCAGGTCTACACACACACACACACACACCCACCCACACACACCCTTCTCCTAGGGGCAGGAAATGAAAGCCAGAACAGGAATGGGAATAAAAAAATATTTGGATGTCATCTTTTGAAGATGAGTATTTTCTGATATTTAAACCCAATAGATGTCTGGATGGCATCTTCTAGCATTAGACTGATTGGTGTGATCTGTTACTGGTTATAGGAGACTGGTCTGTTGCTAAAGGTAAGATCTTTTAACACTGGAACTACATACAGATGTTCAGAATCAGGATGCTATCTTTGTATGTGTTTTATATGCAATTTGAACTGGTAGTCATCTCTGTCTGAATATCCTTCAATATGATGCTCTCTTGTAATACCCTCATTAGGAGGAATAGACCTGACCTATTAAAGAAACTGCTGAAGCCTGTATCTATGTATGCATTTTCAATGAATTGTATTTTATGTTTATTTTTGTGTTGTTTGTAAACTGTAAATGTTGCTCAACTACCTTTGTTAAGCGACCTTGGGCTTGTGGAAAGGCGCTACACAAATAAAACTTCTTCTTCCATATCTATTCCTCAATTGGAGCAGATTTATATATCAAAAACTGAGTGTTCTTCTCATGGCTAATTGTGTTTATTCTTTTCAGAGACTCTTATTTTGATACAATTATTATACTATAAACAATTTGTTATAGCCCTTTGTTTTAGTCTGTATGTGGCAAGCTGGGTTGGGCCGAGAGCCGCGGGAACGGAGCAAGTGTCTCATGCTTGGAGGAGCTCTTGATGGATAAAAGGAGGAGTGACAACAGTGAACGACGAGAGAGGACCAGGCCTGGATTTTACGTTATGTTATGTTTTGTTTATGTTTGTCACTGCCATCTGCCTGGGTTGTAGAGGGGCGGCTGCCATCCGATAGGGAGCGGAGGAGTCGCTACCGTTTGGCTGAGGCCGGATCCTGCTGCCGTCCACCATGATGGAGGACTCGCAGGGAACAGGGGACTCGCTGCCCACTGCCCGAACATGGAGGAGCCGTCGCCATACAGCAGGCATCCAAGAGGCTAAAGCGCTGTCCACCGAGGGATATCCAACACCACCGCCGGGCATTGCGGAGGAGTTCACCCAGCTGGTGAAGGACCGGATGGCAGTGCATTTTGGGAACTGGACCAAGATTTGTATTCCTCTCTCGTCTCTGTCTCTCCTCATCCTTCCATCTCCCTTCCTCTCGCCTCGTTTGCCCTTACCCCCAGGTGCTGCAGCCGCCCGTGACTGGACCCCCCAGAGAGGGGAGGAGTAGAGCATAGCCTCTAGGGTCCTGCAATGGGCGATGGGGGTATGTGGTAAGCATGGCATGTCAAGAGCCGGTAGCGCGATTGCTATTGAGCGTCACCTGCGCGCCATGCCTAGAGTGTCTCATAGAGGAGCTCTGGATGGATGAAAAGAGTGACGGCAGTGAAGGACAATAGAGGACCAGCCCTTCACTATTTACGCTGTGTTTTGTTATGTTTGCTTATTTTATGATTGAACTATTATGTTGAACATTCACCGGTTCCCGCCTTCTTCTTCCCTGAACAACTAACCTTGTTACAGTCTATTTATTGGTTATTGTCTTTGTGTATGTGAAGCTGTTGCAGTTTTTATGGCTTTTGTGTTATATCTATTGTGTTCATAAAATGCTGAAATGAGGTCCCCTTCTCTCCTTGCCTGTCTGAATATTACATTACATGTTTTAGCTCAAACTGTAAAGCAATGCTCTAGAATTGCCCATGTCATGGGGTTGATAGCACTGGTTGATACTCAGGAAATAAATTAATAATTAATTCTTATAATTATACACTCTGCATACTTTATTTTGATTCGTCAAAAGCTCCATCTTGACACGTCCTAATATCCCCCCTCATCTATGACCACTGAAACCGGTGGCATGAACAATAAGGTCTGTATTAATTTTATTCTAATATTGTTTTGCGTGTTCAACTTGTTGGTGTGCCTATCTGTTTTTCAGTGGAGACTGTAAGACCAAAGTAATGTCAATGTATTTCTTTTTTTTTTTGTGAGTAGTGTCAGCCACCATTTATGTAAAATAAACTGTTTCCTAATTTCTTAGAAAATGTTTTTTCTTTATAAATTTTCTTTCTAAGCACAATTTTCTCCTATTGAAATATTCAGTTCAGAGAGTGTTTATCCACTTGAATCCTCATATTTTAACTCATTTTTTAAACATAACTTCTGTGAATGTGTAACTTTTTCATGTAAAACAAGGTTATAGAACATGAAGTATTGCTTAAGAAGGCTCAGTTTTCTCTGGAAAAATCAGATGCATACCTTCTGGTGAAAGAAAAGAGGGGGAACACAACTTTTTTTTTCTTTGAGATAAAAAAACATGAGGGATGGAGAGAGGGGGCTTCAGGTGTAAAAGCAGTGGGGGACTTTTGCTTGACTCATGAAGAGTGTCAGCTGGAGTCTTGATGTTAATGTAAAAATCCTGGGTGAGTCCTTCAGGCGAGCCGCTCTCCTTCCCTGTTGAGACGGATCACCAAGGTGAGGATTCAGTATGTTTTATTCCATCAAATAAATGACTAGTTTTACTTTATGTCCATACATGTGTAAAAAAAAAATATCTGCTGTAATTCTCTCCACCCACATTTGAGACTAATTAACGCTTCTGATTATCACTGCTTTAAGCTATTAGACTCTCAAATCACAAACATGTATGTCTCTTTGTCCCAATGTTAGAGAACTGTTAGGGTGGTAGCCACACTTCGCCCCCTTCTTGTATTAGTGCCATGGTGAGTAAGGGTTAAACACCGGGATGAGAAGGCCTACTGTTGCTGGCTAACATGCCCAGTTGGAGGTTCTTTGACCTGGGGTGCAAATCTGTCTTGAATAGGCCCTCTCCAGAGAGCCAGAGATGCAGGTTGGCATATCCATCGTTACAGGGGGTTGTGAGTCTGTCCACAATGCAGATCATGTTTGAAAAGAAAGTCTGAGTGAGGAGAATGTAAAGAGACAAAAAGAAAGAACGAAGTAAGGAAGATATGGTTTTGTGATGTTTTGTATGTTATACATACGTTTTTGCTATTTCTTTTTAGATTTTTTTACATTAGTTGGAGATCCTAAATTAGACTGTTTAATGGCAGGTCCTCATTGTGACAACATACTCAGTGTAGTGTGATTATCCACCTTATTTTTAACATATGGTCTGCGGCGTGCGCAAACATTTGCAATTTGAATGAGCAAGGCTTCTGGTGTCATACGCTGCCAGTTTCTTTTTAGCTGTACAAAAACAGTCCATGCTTGATATTGCAAATTGGTATTTCTTACCATACTATTTTAACCGAGGACTGCAGAAGAGCATCTCTGAATGCTCATGTCGAACCTTGAAGCAGATTTTCAACAGCAGCAGAAGATCACACCAGGTTCCATTCCTGTCCGCTAAGAACAGGAAACTGAAGTTCAGGTTGCTGCTGGTGGTGTAATTGTGTGGGGATATTTTCTTGGTACATTTTGGGCCCCTTAGTATCAATTGAGCATCATTTAAATGCCAGAGCTAAGTTTTGTTGCTGACCATGTCCATCCCTTTATGACCACAGTGTAACAACCATCATGGCTACTTCCAGCAGGATAATGCGTCATGTCACAAAACTCAAATCATCTCAAACTGGTTTCTTGAACATGACAATGAGTTCACTATACTCAAATGGCCTCCACAGTCACCAGATGTCAATCCAATAGAGCACGTGCAGACGTAAAATCTATGGCAACTGCGTGATACTTTCATATCAATATGGACTAAAATCTCTGAGGAATGTTTCGAGGACCATGTCGAATCTATGCCATGAAGAAGTAAGGCAGTTCTGAAGGCAAAAGTACAACCCATTACAACCCAGTACTAGCAACGTGAACCTATAGTGAACGATTTTTCCTGGCCAAATAGTGAAAATGTCACATATAGTTTTTGTAATTGGGATTTTCAAGACTTGATTTGATGTGCCTATCTTGAAAAATATTCATTGGGAAAAAAAAGGGTGACAACCAGCCCCGCTCTCCCTTTTACAGTGACAGGTGGCGTTATGACAATATTGTTAGTACTGGACCGCCGCAGGCTAGGTGAGAGAAATATGTACAGATAAAGGATGAAGGCAGATGAAACCTGAAAACCAACATTGGCTATTTTTCAGCTCTGCAGGGTTTGTTTCCCACCGTAATATCCCCAACATGTCATCCCCATCTCAGAAGCCCAATTTCACAAGCACTTTGAATTAACCTTAATTAGAATCTTGGCTTTTGACCCTTTCGATCATAAAGGATGAGGGTGTGTAAATCAGATTGGTTCTACTGTGATCAGTAACATATGTGAACTGGGAAGAAGATGAATGTGCTAATGCCAGAGTCTATATCAATGAGCTGTGGTTTATGCACCCTGTGGTCCAGGTTTAGTGTTGTGCCAATGCCAGGCCTGTGATTGATGTGTAAAATATAAACTGATGTTGAGAGAGGCAAGAGATTTTCTTTCGTGCTTGTATGTTTTCTGTTAAAGGTGGAAAGCAAGAGTGAAGCGTTTCCTCCCATTTCCAAGATGATTCCAAACATTTGTAAAGGCATTATTTCATGCAGGTATAGGATATGTATTTTATGTTGATGTTCCTGAATATATAAAACAGATACCAGCCAGCGTGACAGGATTTACCTATGCCCTGCATTTTAGAGTCTGAAATGAGAATGTGAATGTTTGTGTGTATTCACATGCTCGTAAATGTCATTCTCTTTCTCAGTATGCTCTATCAAAAGGTATGGGACCTCACATAGCAAAGCACTCAGAAAATGGGAAAGGAAAATATCACTTACGCATTTGACAAACATTAGGTTGCGGTGCTTTTGATCACAAATGTGAGTGTCGAGTAAATCTCAAATAAGAAAGAATTAATTTTCTGAGAAAATGTTTGCTTTCTTTGCAGGGAAATAAGCAATCTGCTGTTTGAATTATATCTAGCTCAGGTGACTGTGTGTGTGTGTGTGTGTGTGTGTGTGTGTGTGTGTGTGTGTGTGTGTGTGTGTGTGTGTGTGTGTGTGTGTGTGTGTGTGTGTGTGGGTGTGTGTGGGTGTGTGTGTGTGTGTGTGTGTGTGTGTGTGTGTGTGTGTGTGTGTGTGTGTGTGTGTGTGTGGTTCAGGAATACCCTAAGTTTTGGGGATTAAATGGGGAATAAACATGCAGAAAGCTTTCTGTGATGAGTAAGTTTAGAGTTATGTTCTGGAATGTCCCCATAAAACATGAAAACCCAACTCTTGAAAGATTTCACCTAAAAGATTCCTCAGTTAATCTCAAACCTTGAACACTGATTGTGGCCTCCTCCCCTTTTGAAGAAAAACAGAACGGTGGAGTAATGCCACCCAAAGTAGATCATGCCAAATTACAGAAAAATGCTTTCAATTTCACCCTTCTGAAGCAATAGATGCTAAAGAAGCTAGATTTATGTCTCATACAAAACTATACAATATTAATTGGTTTTTAGTTTTGTATATGGTCCTTATATGGTCCCTGTTTTATCCTTCATCGGGTGGAAATTGCAAGTCTCATTGCTTAAAAAACAACAGCACACCTCTCCTCAAAAAGCCATATGATTTGAGATATCATTCATGACTGTAGGAATAACGGAGCAGGACTAAAGGTGTCCCTCCTTAGGAACAGGACCATCTTGAGTTATGAAGTTCCTGTGTGCATGCGTGTTTTTAAACAAAATGTCAAATGATGTCATAGGCCATTTTCCTTGGTGAGCATTTTACATTTCTCTCTGTCCTCCCTTTTTTCCCCTCAGTATTGGAGAGAAACAAGAGGCCAAATCCCTCCCTGTCATGTTTCAGACTGCTTGTTCATGCAACAGCATGTGTTCTTTATCCCTCAGGAGAGCGACATACATCATAGTAATACTGCTAACTCAGCACAGAACACTGCTATAGCCATAACCTTATAGCTTTACGCCAGTAAGCAGCCCAGTGAGATCAATGCCTTGAGTCACAGTTTAACAAACCAGCTTAATTAAAACATTTAGCACTTTTGGAAATATTTCAGGATGGTGCATAATTTATTGAGCTGGGTATGGTGAAATTGCTTGACAAGCTCAGTTATCCTTCCTGTTGATTTCCTATAAAACAAATTTAGGCAGTGCATTTTTTTTTTGCTGCGTGCTCTTCAGTTGAAGGTTGCATCTGCAAATCTGTGTGCAACATGTATATGTTTTCTCAGAGAAAGAATATAAATATTAAATGTGTATATCAGCTAAAGGTTTTTTAAAAATTTTGTATGCAAATTGATAGCATCTAAGCTAAAGATGTACTAAAAGACAAAACTCTTTTTTCGCCAGTCTAAGCTTGTCATTAGCTGGTCAAAGTTAGTTATTAAATAGACCAGGCTGGTCATTAGTTTGCACAAGCTGGTCATTACCTGGTCCAAGCCTGATAGACCAGCTAAGACCAGCAACAAACCAGCTACTAGCTAAAATTAAAAGGTGGTTTTGGGAACATGGTGGTCAACCAGCCAATAACCAGCTATAAAACAAGCGAACAAGCACATGACCAGCATGGACCAGCTACAATGACCACCTTAGACAATCTCTCAAAACGTTCTGTTCATAATTTTTTTTTATTTGAATCTTATTTTTTGTTTAATTTAGTTTGTTTTATTTTTTTACCTCTCTAGCATCACCTTTCCATATGTGGTCTTGAAAGTCAAATTGCACTGATGTTCATATTCTTGAATATAAGCTTGAAAATTCTCAGTCAGCAAATGTGTTTGAAGGCATTCAGCAAAGAGTAAAGAAAAACACAACCTGTCAAATATCAAAGAAGTGTATGCATGTGCATGCATTTTTGTGTTAGCGCGCGCGCGCGCGTGTGTGTGTGTGTGTGTGTGTGTGTGTGTGTGTGTGTGCATGTGCTCATTTTCATTTTAGTGACTATTCAGCAGCACTAGGGGGCCCTGCAGGGCTGTGTTAGTGTGACTGTGTGTGTGTGTGTGTGTGTGTGTGTGTGTGTGTGTGTGTGTGTGTGTGTGTGTGTGTGTGTGTGTGTGTGTGTGTGTGTGTGTGTGTGTGTGTGTGTGTGTGTGTGTGTGTGTGTGTGTGTGTGTTTCTATGGACCCACCGTGACATATTTAGTATCAGCCTTGCTAGTGACATTGACTTGAGAGTTCATCTTCTGTTAAAATCCTGACTAACATGACATCAAACCCTCAGTGACCAATAAGCACAATGTGTTCAGTGTGAAGCTGTTTTTACAGAGACTAAAAAAAAAGGAAAAAAAAGAAAGAAAAGAAAATAGGAAAGACAGGTGGACACAACAGTTGCTGCTGTCCCTCAAAGCAATCTGGCCGAAAGCAGAGCACCTGTCAGATGTGTAACTTATGAGGAGAAAGAGAGACGGAGTCTGTATGAGACTCTGTGATGATGAATAAGATTTAATTATTCTTGCTTAAATTACCTATGTCTGCACACTTTATGTGTGAATGATTAGATCTATGTGTCAAGTAGTTTTGGGCTGAAATGTTTAACCTCTCCTAACTTTTTAGAGGACAATTGTATTGCTCAGATATTGCTCTTTTGTAGCTGGTAGGGTTAGAACAAGTTGACATGTAGTTGCAAATTTACTTATGTAGAATGTCTGTTGGAGGATCATCACAAAAAAGAGTTAGCCGATAATAAGCAGACAGTCTACTAATACTTTAACTAGAGTTAGTTGTTGCAAAGTTACTTATAGTCAACAGAATGTTCAAAAGGACAATTTTTTTTTACCGAGGAGTTTTTTATAATTTATTGGTCGATATGGGATATGCTCATATAATATATTTTTACTTTTAGTTTATTTTTGCCATCACTTATAGTTAATCTTTAAACAGTAGTTTACTAACCTAGTTAAATTTAATCTTTAGAAAATCTCAAAATTATATTTTTTTTCATACTGTATTTTAATGTTGTGATGCCTATTCACTTGTAGCATTTAAAAAAGTAGATTTTAGTTTTGTGTTTTATAATATTATCATTTATCAGTTATTGGGCATAATAAAAATAATTAGGCTCATCTGTATTGGGCAGAATTTTAAAATCGCTGTATCTCTAGTTCTCAGTTGTGTACCATTGAGTTATCAACATTAATCCTAAAAATAGACACAAATAACACCAAAAAAATTATAAGAAAAGTTTGAGTTTACATTTTTTGGTGTTCAGCCAGCACTATCTACATCTTCGTCAAAACTCTTGAGACGAAGAAAGACGAAATTCTCAGGTAAAAACAAAACAAAACAAAACTGTGAATAAAGCAAAAGTCTCAATTTAATCTCTTTTGTTTCCCCAAGATAGCAACGAGATGTGATTTTCCATCCTTGTGTGTGTGCTGTTTAAGTCACTTCTCTCTATGTGTTAGGTGAGCTGTACCATTAGTTTTCCCCAAAGCCATGGCGTTGCTCTGTGTGTGTGTGTGTGTGTGTGTGTGTGTGTGTGTGTGTGTGTGTGTGTGTGTGTGTGTGTGTGTGTGTGTGTGTGTGTGTGTGTGTGTGTGTGTGTGTGTGTGTGTGTGTGTGTGTGTCTGCTAGACTCATATGAGACATTACAGGATAGTTGAGCCTCTCTTATGGGCCACAGCTGCTCATGGATGTTGTAGTGCCTGTGTGATGTCATCTTTAATGGACATCCATTTCCACTGGGAAACGGCAGGGAGATGATCTTCATAAAGCCACCTGCATACTGGTGCATGTGTACCACCACTACGTGACCTCTGAAAGAGAAAGAGAGAAAGGTGCATTGGGATATTAATTGATCAAACTGAACTCCTTGGTGGGTTTGTTTCCAGGAGATGATAGCATTACTGGGGAACAGAAAAATCAATGTTTTTTTGGAAATTAATGGGGAGTGTGAGTGTGTGTTGGGAAAAGGAGGGGGGGGGGGGGGTTGCATTCAGGATCGCACCCTTTACACAAACCCTACACCGCCTTGAGTAAAGGAGAGGCCCGCTTGGGACGTAAGGTGAGACATTGGGCAGATGGAAGGGTGACAGAGTGAAGGTGTGTGTGCCTGAATGCGGTCTGGTGTGTGAATGGAAATAGTAGATAGTATACTCATATTTTTTCAACTTAAATGTAGGGTAGGCCATTTTTGTCATAAACACTTTTTGTTATACTGGCTAAACACAGGGGTGGTGATAGGACAATGGATAAGACAAATGCCTTTGGTGTGAGGGACCTGGGTTCGAATCCACTGTGAGACACTGTGTGTCCCTGAGCAAGACACTTAACCCCTAGTTGCTCCAGAGGCGTGCGACCTCTGACCTATATAGCAATTGTAAGTCGCTTTGGATAAAAGCGTCAGCTAAATGTAAAATGTAAATGTAAACATCTCTTCACATCCTGATAGCAAACAATAATAGAAGTGGTCTGTATATATATATATATATATATATATTTTTTTTTAAATTATTATTATTATATATATATATTTTTTTACATATATCTTTGTGGAAGTCTCAGGACCAAACATTTTTCATCCAATCATTGCATTCAGCCCAAATGCAATAATAGGATGTCCTACCTGGCTGTCAACATGTATTTCAATCACAGAGTGCATAAACAAACTGCAGCCGCCTTTTACAGTTCCTCTGGAACCAAAGCAATGAGCTCATTCTGCATTCATGTCATGTCGTAATCGTAATTGCAAAATGGCAACTCGTGCCGTTCAACTCGGAGCTGATTACGTCCTCGGACTCGGATGTGTTTCTCTGGCAACACTATCAATGGTGAAATGAATCTGCAGCAGTCAGGTGGTACAAGTCCGAGCTCTGTAAGTTGTTTACATTCATTATTATTGTAATGTTATGTGCTTTGAGACACGAGGTCATGTAGCGTCGACTCTCGTGATGCTTTGCTGACTCCGCTCTGGCTGTGCTCGTTTATGTGACGCTCTGAATGGAGGGTATGTGTCTACCTGTCTGTCTAAACAGAACTCAAAGATTTGAGTGATGGAGATGGGCAGTGGGAGAGCCAACAGTTTTTCAAAGGAGGACAGAAGGAAAGGAACGAAAATATAAAAGACTCTGGCGTGTTTTAATTATTAAACTCTACAAAAGAACTAAAGACTTGGTCTAAAGGTATTCTATCAAATGCAGACTAATCACTCTGTTCTCTCTGTTCCTTCTCAGCTGGTTGTTTTAATATTGCCTTTCCCTCTGCTCTCATTTCCATCTGTCTATAAAAGGGTTACTTTCTTCTTATCTCCTCTTTATTTCCTCCTCACACAGAATGATCTCCTTTGCTGTGTACGTGCATGTGCAGGTATGTTTCCATGTTTGTAAGCAAGCGTAATTCCACCCCCACCCTCTGCCTCATTAGGTTCATTCTGAAGGATTTGATTAAATATTTAAAGTGTGCAGCACTTTCTCTGGCATCAGGTGTAAGCCACCGCTGTAATCATAGATAACACTCTGTAATTACACTGCAGTTAACCGTACGAGTGTGTGTGTGTGTGTCTGTGTGTGTGTTTGAAATATGAGCACGCTAAACCCTGTAATTCATGTGTACCATCCCAGTCTCCCACACTGTGTTCTCCTTGCTCCTTCTGACACACACACACACACACACACACACACACACACACACACACACACACACACACACACACACACACACACACGAACACACACACACACACACACACACACACACACACACACACACACACACACACACACACACACACACACACACACACACACAAACACACACACACACACACACCTTTTTTCCTGTTTCGTAATCCTCCCACAATGCCTGCATGTTTCCTTTCTCTTTCTTTGATGCGGGATAGAGAGTGCAAAAGCAGCATAGAGAGAAAGAGGAAGATGGAGGGAGGAAGAGATTACACTCATTCTGAATGCAATTATGCACACAGGCATGAATTTCTTAGACATCTGTTTGGATGCTGATATGTGGATGTTTATATAAGCTTTCTTAAAATAATTATACATTTCTTAGTATATATATATATATGTGTGTGTGTGTTTCAGGTATACTCTACGTTATAGGGACAAAATGTCCCCACAAAGATGGCAATATCTGAAATCCTTGTCCTTGTGGGTACATTTTTTGGTCACACACACACACACACACACACACACACACACACACACACACACACACACACACACACACACACACACACACACACACACACACACACACACACACACACACACACACACACACACACACACACACACACACACACACACACACACACACACACACACACACACACACTTAAATAAATAATCATTAGGACACAAATTTATCTAAGGGGATATACTGTGCAAACTGTATAGCTCTATATTTGAAGAATGGCAAAAAAATTATATAATGTTATGCAACACTGTTCTATTGAGCCCAAAAATAAGTCTGTTCTGAATTGCTGATATCTCAGAGTTTCCTGAACTTATGGATACAACCATGATGACTCCCTGTTTCTGTTATCTTGTTTTCTACTGGTCTCATTAAAAATCTTGGTAGAAGCTACCCGCATCACACCACAAACCTGTCAGATAAAGTTAAATATGAGTTCGGGTTTGATGTGTGCTGTTGTTGGTTACCACAAAAATAAAATGTTCTACGAAATATTTGTGTGGAACACAAACGGATTAGAAAAGAATTTCATGGCGAAAGAGAAGGAAAAGAAAAGAGTGGGCTTGAAGATTTAAAATTAAAATGGTGTATGTGTGTTCTTTCATTCATAAGTCTTTTGTTCATCTTCTGAACACAAATGAAGGTATTTGAATGAAATCTGAGAACTGTCTGCCTCCATTAACAGGTACGCAACTACCACCTTGACGCCTCAAAAAGTTTGTGAAACTAATCCATAAGAATTGACCCGTTTATTCCACATTTTCTGAAGAGAATCAATCTCTTTATTCGATGAGCAGACTGAATTTAGGCTTTTATTCACATATAAACATTCATCAACGCACACATCAGTTGTGGGAAACGGAAGCTCAAACATGTTTGCTTGACGTGCGAGAAACAATGAGGTTCATTCTCGTGTGTTATAGCACCTTTGAGCCAGAGTAGTTGAAAAACCACTAAGCTAAACTTCTAAATTCATATAGATTAGTTTAACGATCTCTTTATGACCTTTTTGAAGCGTCAAAGTGGTAGTTACGTGGACTGTCAATGGAAGGCCGATTTCATTTTAAATTTCTTCATTTGTGTTTCGAACATGAACAAAAGTCATGTAATTGATGGCATTTTTTGGGGAGGTAGGTGAACTATCTCTTCAAGGTAATTGACATTTGGGCCCTAGTGTCAAAAGACAATTCATTGGCAATTCATCAAGGCAAACTTTAACACTTTGTGTCAGGAAAACTAGTGACAAAACGCCAACCACACTGAAAGTGTGACTATGACTGAATCGTGTGAAAAATCCATTAAAAAGCTGGATACGATCAGCAATGGATTCAATGTATTTAATTGTATCAAAGTTACTGCACAGTTCTGCATCGACTAATTAGTGAAGAGCAAAGCAACTGGGTGTGATGATGTGTTTATATAAAGTTTCATGGGGTTTTTAAATTTATTTTTTACCATATAGACTCATCAGATGGAACTCTGTGTCCAACTTTAAAGTGCTGAACCAGGCCTATAGCAGAGCTCAGAGGGAGAAAATGGCATATACCAAGAGTTAGGTAGGGGGTGGCTGTGGCTTGTTACCTATGCATATGTTATTAATGCTTATGCATACTTATGCATACATTACTTATGCTTACTTGTTACTTATGCATATGGCTTGTTAGTTAGGGGGTGGCTTGTTACTTATGTTACAGGACTGACCTTTTTCTTCCTCTACATTTCTTTCTGCTTGTCCTTTATACTTTCATTTTTTTAAATTTTCCTTTCGTCCCCATTGTCCTGAAGCCGAACATGTGTTGCATATGTAATGTTTTCCCGGAGTTAAAGGCATTGCTCGGAGGTTGTGCTTGTACCTTTAGATGATGTGCAGACGAAAAGGTGTTTAAAAGGCTTTGTTTCCTCAGAGGCACACACACACACACACACACACATCCCCACACATCCCTGCAGTAAAACCTGATATGGCTCTCTTGATGGAGTCTGTCTTTGGCAGGTGCGGTTTCTTGGCGCTCCCTGTTGCCTGCGGCGATGGGGCTTTTTCGTTGACCGTGCTCTGTCCAAGAGAGCTGGAGAACATTACATCGCACATTATCTCAGAACAATAAGTCATATCCTGCAAGTTTTATTCCCCAACACACATGACAACACACTCTCACACTGAGTCTAAGCAAAGCTCTAGAAGTTGTTCTGGTATATCCTGACTAAAATGTTCATGTTTTTTTATGTCTAATGTGTAATGGATTACTAAAAAATGCGTAAATAAAATATTTCCAACAATGTATATTACAGCTGATAATAATAAAAATGTAAATACAAATATTTACAAAATACATTAGATTTTTTTAATGCTTTTTTAAATTAGAGCTACTTGCTCCAAAATAAACCCCTTTATAACAGAACGTATGAGATTATGAGCGAGTGGCGAGCCAGTACTTACCTCAATCTTTTATACAGCGTATTGCCACACTGTTCTGGCACACAGTTTTAACCTCTCCTAATTGGCCCTTTAAAAGCAGCGCAAAGGGTGTAAACTGTACTAAGCTTGAGCTCTTGGCTTTCTGTGCTCTGTTGAGTCAGTAATATTGATGTGTGATTTCTCTTGCCATTGTCCAACTGAACAGCAGGTGGAAAGCCTAGAAGAAAATATCAATCCTCAGATATCAGAGCCCTGGAGGCATGGCAGTATTGAAAACCACAAGATCTCAGTGATAAATGTTTAAGGAAACATTATTAAAGTGTGCAGTTTTGAAGCATAAGCCCCTATATGTTACTCCGTTCAGTAGGATGTTTGATATATTGATTCTTCCAGTCCCGTAATAGAACTTGGATGCGACGAGTGACACGTGCGGCCCAGGTACATGTGTGAGGTCAATGAGCTGTATGCAGAACTCAACTGTCAGCTGGTAAAGGCACAGCCAATGCATTAACGTGCTGAAAATGCTTGTAAATTCACTCAGCCGTTTAATACAGGAAAGCTCAGAACTGCTCTCTCTATTTCTTTCTCTTTTTTTATTTTCACTCTCTCTTTCTCCCTCCAGTGGCTGCATAACATGGTATTGATTATAGAGATATATGAGAGGTAGGCATTGCATTGACAGTGCTGTTCAGAGCCCTCGCACAAATAATATGTAAAGAATTTAATGTTCATATCCACACCATGACCTGGTAACATAGTGAGACTGATGGGTTTCATTGTGCTTGGCATTTTGCCTGTTTGAGATTGAATGCAAAAAACCTAACAGCAATGTAATGTGAAATCTCCAAAATGTGTGTTTCATGCCAGAGAGAAATTTTGTATTGGCGTTTGGAGTGTTTTAGGTAGTTGAACAGAAGAGAAAGAATGAGAGATTTACACAGTTTGGTTTGACCCTGCCAATGTTTGTGTGCTGTTTCTGCCTGTTTATTTTTCTTTTATGTTTATTTTACGGTTTCTCTGTTACCAAGACAGCCCTCTCCAAAGGAAAATGAATACGAGAGGTTACTCAAGAGATCTTTTAAACCTGCATGCCAAATATTTCAACATTGCAAGTAACTAAAGGATACGGATCTTAACATTTTTGGTTAAGCTCCATGATTGGGCATCAAACTACACAGACCTAATGTTGGGTTGACAAGATCTAGCAGGAAATGTAGTCTAAAATAGTTTCAGTTTAAAGTTTGAAGGTTATTGTGTTAAGATTATACAGGCCTTACAGTGATCACCCAAAAAATGATCATGCTCATGTCGGTGCTTTCTTCTGAAATATATATGAGATATATATACAACATATATAACATTTATGAGTGAACTCTCTTTAAAGCCTGTTATCAAACAATAACCTTCAAATTTTAAGCTGAGACAAAGTCCATTGGGATAGATAGATAGATAGATAGATAGATAGATAGATAGATAGATTTCTAAACTTCTTCTCACTGTATCATGCACACAATCTCGTTTCTCTGTCCCTGTTTTTCCTCCCTCATCTGTCTGGTTATTATTCCTACCTTTCATCTGCTTCCCCAGCCCATACATACACCTTACCCTCTCTCCATTTTCCTCTCGCTCTGAGTGAATTTATCACCCCCTCTAAACCTGTTAAACGCACTGAAAGGAGGAGCATTTTCTCAGGACCTGACAGGGGAGTCTATGCTGTGCCTGCAAAATGTGACTCATGGAAACAGCAGAGAGAGAGAGAGAGAGAGAGAGAGAGAGAGAGAGAGAGAGAGAGAGAGAGAGAGAGAGAGAGAGAGATATGAATGTAATTGATTCTGACCGCTGAGGTGGGATCCAGGTTTCCCGAGGGGGATCATCACAACGAGAGGCCACGCTGTAACACTCCCTCTGGGGAAGGGGATGTGAGGGAGGAAGGAAGGAGAGATGGAATATAGCTGGAGGTGATAATGATAAAATGCTTTTCTCAATTGCAAATTGCAAGAACTCATTAGTCCTGCAAACGGGCGTGAAAGTGAAAACAGAGGAAAGGACGACCGTAGTGATAAATGATAAACTGTATTATTTGCGGCTATTGCATGAACCGTGAAATAAAGAGTATAAAAAGGGGGAGTGTCTTAAAAATACTTGTAGCTTGTAAAGTCGGCTAGGTAAACGCAAAGCACTTCTCCATATCGCTTCTAACATTTTCCCAGCATCCAGTGCGACGAATATGCATTAGCTAATTAACCTATCAGATAAGGTTAAGAGAATTTCAGAGTATGCCGGAGGTAATTGCCATCAAAGGAGCAGAGGAGCATCATCAAAGGTTATGTGTGTGTGAACAATTTCAAGTTCTTCCAGTCATTTTGTATGCATGCGTATGGAAGAAGGAAATGTTGTGTTGTGCATTGATGTCTTAACGTTTTGAACATTAGTTAATGTAGCGCTCACATGCACATAACATCAACATAATATTCATGCATGTCTGTAAGCCTGCGGTATGTCATT
Source organism: Siphateles boraxobius (assembly GCF_051911475.1). NCBI lineage: Eukaryota > Metazoa > Chordata > Actinopteri > Cypriniformes > Leuciscidae > Siphateles > Siphateles boraxobius. The sequence goes on from NW_027509097.1 coordinate 11,196,733, forward strand.
AGTTTTATTTGCGAGTGGAGAGCAGAAAGACGTCGGATTGGGTGAATGTAGGTTATCACTCAGGCAGACCTAATTCCCTAGAGCTCCCCCTTAGCTTTCCACTGTCAGGATCCTCCCTATGGGAAGACACTGGAAGATAGTGGGGGACGGGACAGGGTGAGAGAAAATGCTCTACATCCTTTACTAATTACTCCAGACTGCTCTGGTTAGCCTACCTGGGTCTCATTAAAAGCAATCAAACTTGGAGTACTTTCTCACTCCCCTTTCTAGATTAGTAAATACTGCTCTCATTAGGATGCTAAAGTACTGACAACCGAGAGCCAATTATCACTAATCTATTCCAGTGAATGATTGAGCACTGATTGGATGAGAATCAAAACAGTAGTGTGTTTAATTAACACTTCACACGGATTCGCAAAAATGATTTTAAGACTGAATTATGCATGCCAGACCAGTAGTTGGCGATTTCACTTTATAAAGACAACTATGCGCGTCCGTAGACTGAACATAATATGCATCCTCATGAAATCACCGTTTTCACAAATTGTAGTTTTTTGTAGTTTACACGGAGACAATAACTGTAGATACTACATTTGAATTTGAGTGTGTGTAATATGATTGTAATCCAGACGTACTTCTTCGGTCATGTTGTCATTATCATGTGACCTACCAGCATCAGTTCACTTCCATTCATAAATCCTCTCCCGTGGCCTCATGAGATAGTAAACTGTCCATCGAATGCACACTTCAGAATCTCCCCAAAGTTGTAGTAGGTCATCCGCCTACCAAGATTAGTGTTTACATCATTACTTGCTAGTCTAAAAGGTCCTATTGGCCCTGGGTGGAGTCTGGGCCACCATGTTGGGGTGGCAACACTCTGACCTTTGTTGAAGAAATCAGGAAATGTTCTAGATGAGCAGTTTAGTGGCTCTTTTGTTTCTGTGTGTAGTCATGTGTGTGTTCCAGATCGGAGTTGTGTGTGGGTAGTGAGATGTCCTGGGCAGATGGCTACTGTCCCTCTGGGCGGTCTACTAGAGACCCAGTGGAACAGACTGATTCTGGACCATCTGGACCACACAGCACACAAGAGAGACCAAAAAGCAGCAATGTCACTGACATGGGCTTCGTACTTACAAGTGTCTCCAGGTGTAGTATAAATATATTGCAATATAAAGATGTAGAAACATTCATATTCAGACCCCACATATCTTTTCACAAGCATAAATGGACCACATTGCATAGTATCATCAATATCATGTTCTCTGACCCATTAAAAACAAGTAGGAAGTGAATAGATATAAACGTCTTGCTCATTGCAATGTATTCATTACCAATATTTTTTTCTAGCCAAAATATCCTTAAATCAAAATACAGTTGTGTAGGAAGCTGAAGTGCATAATATATTGACTTTTTTTTTAAGGATTACTTTGAATATATATATATATATATATATATATATATATATATATATATATATATTTTTTTTTACACCACTGGCAAATTTGTCAAAATGGTTGGGGTCGGAAACATTTTTTAATTTTTTTAAAATTAAGTCTCTTATATGCTCCCCAAGGCTGTGTTTATTTGTTCAAGAAAACAGTAAAAACAGGAACATTGTGAAATATTATTACAGTTTAAATAACTTTTCTATTTTAACAAAATGTAATTTATTCCAGATGGAAAAGCTGACTTTTTGGAAGCCATTACTCTTTCTTATTATTACTATATTTCTTATTATAATCAATGTTGCAAACAGTTGCGCTGATTAACATTTTTGCAGAAACCGTGATATATTTATAATGAAAAGAAAGTTCAAAAGATCAGCATATATTTGAAATGTAAATATTTTGTATCCTTACTGTTACTTTTGATCAATTTAATGCATCCTTAATAAAATTATTAAATGGAAAAAAAAATTACTGACACCAAACTTTCGAACAATAGTGTATATTTAGCTAGGTTTACACATAAAACAAGAAAATATGCAATTTTGCAAAATAAATGTATGTTGTTGAATGTTTAGATATTGTTTTACCAATTTGCTTTTTGCATTCTAGTCAATTCCTTGTGGATCAATTAAAGTCTTATCCTACATTTTTTATTATTGAATATCCTCTATAACATCGAATGGATCATATTATGAACAAGAGGTGAGATAAAGTGCTGGTAATCTAACAGCTTTCAATGTTGCTAAAACTTCCAGTGCATGTGTTCATTCACATCACACTCCGGGTCTGTAAATGCAGGTGATGGTTATCTACTTTAGACACACCCATTACTTTATTCATTCATTTTCAGCTCAACATAATCTCTCTATTCCTCCTCCTCCAAACAAACCCGATCGATACAGCTTCTTGCTCCCATTAGTCTCCATGCAGGTTAATGCTGTATTAAAATGGCTGCTTCTTATTTTGGGGTGTGAGAACTTTCTGTCACTGGCTATCATTCTTTTATCAGTATCCATTCATCATAGTTCATGAAGAATTAATCCTCATCCTCCTCATGGTCATCTCTGTAAATGATTTCTCCGTCATTTCTTCTGCCGTTTTTTGTTTTATTTTTTTACCCAGCACTATCTTGTCTCTGCCATCTCCTCCTACTTCCTTTCTCTCTCCCTGCAACCTCCTTTCTTTTCTATAGCCCTACATCCTTCATTTACTTTAAAACAGACACTCTCCTTCTAAAGCTCCATCCTCTAATCCTGTTAGAAGGATGGGCTTTGATCTCCTGCGAGTGATCATGTTTCTAGTGCGAAGGGAGAGAAAGTAGAAGTGAGAAAGTGCCACACAGATTAAAGAGGAATATGCATCGGTGTTGACGTTCCTTCACTACTTGCATCTGAAGTGACTGCACTATTGGGACTGAGAAGTTATGATCATTTAATGTAGGCTATAAATCAGAGGCTGAGCTGCAGGAAGCACTGAGGAATACAATATAAAAAATGTGATAGGAAAAACCTTAATTCCCAATCATAAGCAATATACTTGTAAAATACCAGATGTTGAGTTGAGGTGGGAAAGCCGTTTTTTCCTAATGTTGTTCGAAATGTGTCAATTAATATTACGATATAATGACGACTATAGTGGTAATTTAATGATGCAAGACATTCGAGCAGACATTATAGAAGCATTAGCACTCCTTCAGTGAATATAGGTTGTTGCATAAAACACACAGACTAATATGAATCCATCATGTGTCCAGCTAAAATTGATTTAATTCTTGCCTTACACTGCTCACTGTTCTGTGCAACCTACAAATGAAGTCTTGCGGTAAATGTTTTTGTATGGAATAAGGTAAGCCTTAAGATTCAGCAGCTTATGTGTTCATTAAAGAGATGCTGGAAGTCAGACAGCCAGGAGGTTGTGACATACAATAAACACACAGAATATTATTGTAGTTATATAGTTTTATTTAGGCACCAATATTCAATAATGCAGGGACGACACTCTCTCTTGTTATTTAGGGCTTGGTTTAAGCCAAAAACAGACAAGTTTAACTATCACAGTGGCAGGGAAATCTTCAGAACTGGAAAAGCTACCAGACACTTGTCATTAATGGCTTTGGACCGCAAAGAAAGTGTTGATTAAGCCGTAAAGCCTGAAAAGTATTTTTCCCATCATAAAACAATCCATCACTTTAAATGTAATAAGACCACATTTTAAACAAAACATTTCTTTTCATTCTCTTTAGAGTAAGTTCCACAATGAAAACATTTCAGGGGTAATTTCAACAAGACAAGCAGCAGTTGTCTGTTTGATGACTGATAAAACTGTTGACTTTAGGTTATCTAAAATTTGAATTCAACTGGTGCTTTGGGATTTACAGCTTGTAGTGTTGCCAAGAAAGTAATGTTAGTGAACTTTATCAGTTTACTTTACATAGCACCCGTTCAAGTGGATAACTGTCTAAGGTTTGAACACACTTACTCATTCTTTATCATTTCTAAAGTTCATATTTTTATAATAATTCTATTTGTTATTTCATAGTTGACTTCACTATGTTAAGGCTGGAATACACTACAGTTTTAAAAAAAACTAGGCATCATATACTCGCTGACGATACACTTGTAAATGGTTACAGACGAAAATTGGGCATCATATACTATAAACACAACCAGATTTTCAAGTTGTTACGAACACAACAAACTGTTTTAAAATCAACTCAAAATGTCTAATATATTTTGTATCCTCAGACTAGATGGAATTTGAGTGTGTGCGCATTATACAATATGTGGTTTTTTGTCAAATTTGTCAACTCTGACTGCCCAAAATCTCCATTTTGCCTATAACATTCAGCAACTTGAGTCGACTCCTCCAGACTGCAAATCAGAGTTTGTATTTTAGCTTTTAAGTAGCCAACCTTTGCCTAGATCCCAGCTCTGCACACTCATTTCAATTTCAAGGCCCAGAAAGGTCGTAAAGGTTCAACCTTTATGTCATGAAGCGACGAGAATACTTACTGTGCACAAAAAATCTGAAATAGTGACTTTATACAACAATTTCTTCTCTGCCCAGTCAGTCTCTGATGCTTTTCACGTTGTAAAAACAGCGCAGTGCTTGCGGGTTCTACGTCAGAACGCCGGCTCAGTATTGGCCGGCTCCTGCGTCGTGGTGCTCATGTGAACGGCGTCGCAGACTTACACAGAATAGGAAGAAATTGTTGAATAAAGTCGTTATTTTCGTGGTTTTTCCATACCAAACGTGTTCTCGTCGCTTTATAATTTTAAGGTTGAACCACTGTACCATTTTAGCGATGTCACTACAACCTTTCTGGGCCTTGAATTGGTGATAACATTGCAGTCTATCTGGGGGTCAGAAAGCTTTCGGATTTCATCAAAAATATCTTAATTTGTATTGCGAAGATGAGCGAAGGTTTTACGGGTTTGGAACGACATATCGGGTGAGTAATTAATGACAGAAATTAATTTTTGGGTGAACTAACACTAAGACACTTTAACAAATAAATATATTATTTTTTTTTTTAGGAGAAAACAGGAGGGGAAGTCTTTGTGTAAATATATATTTTCAATTTACAGCTTGTATATAGCATTTTTTATATATATATTTGTAATCTATTTATACAAGTATACATATATAACAATTGAGAGGGTTTTTAACATTCCTTTACCCTGAAATATTTTTTATGAATGGAAAAACAAATATGTTGGAATAGACTGATAATATAAATTAAGCACCACACATTTCACCATGGAAAATTCTTTTAAATATATAACATTTCCAACACAACACAGAATATTTATCGCACGCACGCACGCACACACACACACACACACACACACACACACACACACACACACACACACACACACACACACACACACACACACACACACACACACAAAACCTAACAGTTGAAGATTGGCCAAAGTGAGTTTTATATTCTCAGGGATATTTAAAATATTTATTGTGGACCTGTTTGTCTTAGACTGAAAAGTGGTGGAATGAGGACTGAAACTGTGTGATTATGGTTATGTGTTTGTGGAATGTCACTGATAATTCGTATTACTTTGAATGTTCTTTGACATGTTATTTCAAGCAAGCTAATCAAGACCCATTTGTATTCAGTCTACTGCAAATTTTCAATTTGTCTGAGTGCCAATGTGTTTCTGATGAGCCTTTGTTAGTCTGTTTCACCTGATTCACTTTAGCTGAAGCAGTTATTAGCACACTATGTCTCCACAAACCTTAAAAATTATGATTATCATCCTTGGGTCTTTCATTTGCTGGCAATTGTATTCCATCTACAGCTTGGCCATGGTAATGTTTTTGATAGAATTTGTGGTTTGTGATTTGAATGTTATGGATTATTTTATAATGCTTTTATGCAAAAAACATTAAAACGTTAAAGAAAGAAGACCGAAAATAACAAATAAACATTACAAAATTCAAGCATTACAAAACAACATTTGTGATATTAAAAACCGTGCAAAACAAAACATCAACAACAACATACAAGTCTATTAGTGGATTTTTTCTGTATAAACCACACAATCGACACGTGAAGCAAATAATAAATAACCCATTTGCAGTTAATTTGGCCCATCAGTAGTCTTGTTCTCCCCTTTGAAGTCCAGGACATCCCAAAGAAGGGTGGGATTTTCACAGTTGTGCTGTGCCCTCCAATGCTCAATAACTTCTGATCTCTTATTAAACACGTTACTGCAAAGGATGCAGTTAAAGTGAGATCCCACCCTCAGGGATATACTTTTATTGATGCCCCTTAATACATGGCCCTCCTTACCTACCATTTCCTCTTCTTCCTCCTCCTCCTCTTCTCGACTCTCTCTTGCTCCTTGATGGTGAGAATGGAGGTGGCATTTGAACTTGGAAAAGGAGAAGAACTCCTCATTGCAGGTGCCGCAGTGCACTAGGTTGCGTTTCTCATTGAGTTGCCTCCAGTAATGTGCAGCATGTTTGACCAGCTCATCCTCTGCTTCACGGCCACCGCGCATGGCCCCATCCCTCGGTCGGACCTGGACCTCTTCTCCGTGAACGTACAACAAATGCAGCTTCATGTCAGCAAAGGTAGGTGTGATGGCCTGGCAGCGCCCACACTTAATTTGTAGCTCGACTGGGTCAACACGCTGTTCTGAGGCCTGTTCATCAGCATCTGAAGACCTGCAAGACAAGGAACATCTATGTCAAAAACAAGAAGGCTTTAGCAAGAGTCAACGCTCAAGTGTCAATGTTTGTTACTTACTCTTCTACAGACATGTTTTCTTCATGTTGACTGATGGATGGCTCAACGGTGAGTATTACCCGGTGCACCTCTCTCAAATGGCTGAAGTAGACACCCACATAGCCAAATGACTTATCACAGAATTCACAGCAAAGGCTCTTCCGGGGCCTGCTTTCTGCATGGTGCAGTTTCATATGAGTGCTAAGACTGCCCGAGTGAGCATAGGCCTTCCTGCATACCGGGCAGACATAGGGCCGCAGGTTACTGTGGGTGTTCATGTGGCTCTGCAAGTGATGCTTGAACTGGAAACACCTGCTGCAGGTAGGACATCGGTACAGTGGACGACTTGTGTAAATCACACCTCCACCACCTTTACAATCTGCCATAGGCTGCTGATCAGTAGCTTGTGAAGACTGGGGAGAACTCAATATTTTTCCTGATATCTGCTGTCCTAATAATAGCTCCTGATCAGGGTTGTCTGGTGTTGACAAAGAAGGAAGCGGTACAAGTTGTGGAATAGCGGTTTCCATTACCAGTACCGGCTTGGGACGAATACTACGATACTTTTTGGATATGTCCAGCAACTTCTCTTGAGAGGCAGAATTTGGAACACCAACTGGAGGTTTCTCAGGTACCCTCCTACTGAAAAATGACAAGGATCTCTTCTTCCGGGCCTCAAAGGCCAGAATATCCTCCATGGTTTTCCTCTTTCTCCCACGTTTCTTGCCTGGAGTTTTCTTGAATTGGGTGTTGTTGTGGTCTTGGCTCAGGCTTTCACTTTTAACTTGGCTGTCTATGGACTTGTTGTTGTCTGGAGGGCTTTTCAGGCTGCTTTTGGCTCCACTCACAGCCTGCTTGTCTGAGAACGGGGTGCTGGCAAGGCTGGTTGGTACCAGGAGGGAGTTCTTCACCTTGGCATAGGGCAGGATGGGCAGCTTGCCCTTGGGTGGAGATGGAATGATCTGAACAGCTTTGCTAAAGATAGAGGGAGATAGAACTGTGATGGCACTGCCAGCCGAGGCTGAACCCTCTATTTGGGTTTTAACTGGTGAGATTTTCTTGACAGGGGCAACAAGGGAGGTTCCAGAAGGATAGTTCTGGTTTTTGAGTGGACAGGTATCGCTCTTTTGTTCCATTTTTCGATCCGTCTGTGCACCGGGGAACAATGGTGCAATGTTGATTTCAGACGAAGTAGGAGTGTCTATTATAAGCTGCTCAGATACTGGGTCTGAACTCTGTTCTGATTTCACAGCAGATGATTGAGCTTGAGTGGTTGCAGAAACCTTGGCTGGACTCAGCAACTTGCTACTGCCTTTTTCTGAAGCGCTCTTGCTTCTCACCGGTTGGTATCTAGGAATAGGCAGCTTAAGGTTCTTCTGGATTGGCTGTTGCTGTTGTGTCTGGGGTAAGGCCACTAATGAGAAGGTTCCCTCTTGTCCAGCCACCTGCATGAGTGCATAGTTCTGGGCAGGGACCAGGATGGATTTAGGGCTGACAGCTGTGGATGCTTCTGGAAGGGCTGAGGGAGGTTGGCAGGACAGAACTGCAGATGATGGAACCACTGCTGGGGCTTTGGGTGCAATGCTGCGAAACTGGAGACCCTTAATTTGGGAGTGGGGCCGTGCATCACCTGTCAAAACAAGATAAGATAACACTTTCAACTTTGTCATTTAAGAAATCAGATCAGATCAAATCAGAAAAAAGGGTCTAACCCTGTTATCCTTTTACATTGTTTCTTATACACAAACACCAATTTACCCTGGGGCAAAGAGTTTGATTCAAGCTCAGCGTATTGCTCTTGTTCATGCAGTAGCTCACTAAGTCTTATAACTTCTCATGCTTTCTAATTCACACACGCACGCACGCACACGCAGAAGGAATTACCCTACTTTAAAGCATAAATATGGAGCAGCAGAAGAAGCTTTATTACATGAACAGGAATAACCGTTAAACTATATTCAAAACACATCGTGAGTGGGAACCTTGCACACTTCTGTCTAATATAACGGCTGACGTGAAAAAGAACTAATGGGAAATATATGAAAAAGCTCAGCAGTGATTAAAAAAAAAAGGGCACTGACATTTGGCAGACACATTTATTCAAAGTGGCTTACAATGCATTTAAAATATGCATTTATCAGTTTAAATGCATCAGATCATCAGATTTCTAATGAAGATGGAAAAAATATTAAGGATGGTTCCATGGTTTTTCAGAAGTCTGTATGTGCAAAGCAGGGTCATTCCTAATCCCATTTAGGCAACTATAGAATTAATTAGGTTAAAAAAAAGAAACATCCTACAGAGTTGGCTTTCACCAGGCCTAAAAGGGGAAGATGAGAACAGCAGAAGGAGTGGAGGGTACTCTATTTTAGGTGCAAGAAATAGGGACTTATTTTTAGCCACAGTAATGTTCATGAAGAAAAAGAAGAGCATCACGGACCAATTAGCAGAATGAAAGGTGAAGAGTTCAAAGGTGAGATCTGGTGTTTATGTTAGTAGAAAGGTTACGCTCCGGCCACCACATATATCTGTGTGTATGTCTGTTTTTTTGTTGTAAAAACCAGAATGTGTTTGTGAGAATGAATTCAGTGTGCATATGTGTGTGTTTACACCTCACCCATGCGTAAAGGAATGCAGGCCAGATGTTGGTCAATAGGTCATGGGGACTTACCTGATGGGCTAACGTTACAAAATTGTCTAATTTTGTAGTATAATTCTTTATGACTACTAGGGACGTGCAGTAAACAGAAGTGACTTTTAAAGTGAATTTCTTTTTCCAACTTAAGACATTTCACATTGATATAAATTCAGTAACAGTTACGCACAGCCATAAAAAATTTTGCTCATTTTAATTAAATAAAATGTGTAATTGGTTACAGTGTTATTAATGATGGCTCTTTGTGATCCGATTCATCGGAGAACAATTAGCAAATAAGTGTCAGGATGAAAGGACGTTCACACAGAAAGCATTCTTTATTTTGATGGATACCGTGAGCTGAATGGAATAGAATGTTTTTAACTTTAAATGTACAAAAAATGTTTGTTTGATGTAATGTCCGTTTGATGAACATTAATCAATTAAATGTCCGTATGATGAACATTAAACAATTAAAAAGTACTCTGTTGATTAATCTATTTGAATACTAAAAAAGCAGACAGCATTTGTGTAACTACAACTGCTACAGTATTATTATTTGACCCTAAAAGATGTGCTTCATGAGACTGCAAATTATTATCTCTATACTCACTCTGTGTGTGTGATTTCAGAGGGCTGGAACGGTGCTCTTGGGTTTTCATGTCTGCCACACTGTCACTGAAGATCCTGAACAAAAAACAAATACAGAGGACAGAACCTCTGCTGTGTAATTAACACAATAGATTCTTTAAATTACAGTGTTTAGATGTGTCCGCCTGCGTGTGTCCCCCCCCCCACCTCGCTTTCCTGACTATCTCGATCAAAACCAGAGGACATTCCAGATGTCACGCAGGCTCAGATTAGAGTCGAGGCAAAGGCAGAAAAACAACAGGAGGGGAAGGATAAGGGAGGGAAAGATGGCTAACCAAGGAGGAGGGGACCCTGGAATGAGCCAGGTGAGATGGGAACCAACCGTAATGTGTGTGTGGTAGAGGGGGGGGGGGGGGGGGGTTGTCATTTGGCCTGTACATGAAGGTCCTCATCTGTGGCAGTGAGATAGCAGCCTTGGTGTGCGTGTGTGAGTGAGTGTTGAGGGGGACTATTTTAGGGAGGGGGTTTGTCCAGTACCCTGTAGGTCTGAAAGGAGATGAAAGGAAGGGATCTGTAGGAGATAAGAGAGGTGGACACACACGGTCGTTCTGGCTAGAACATCCATATCCAGCGGCCATGAGCTCTGACTGCCACAGATACACACACTTACATGCACAGCACATCTGTCATATCTCTACGCCTCTACAAACTTCCCGATCTCTAAACACAACACAGGTCTGTCGTACCATATTTTCGCTTGTTTAATCAAGCCTTTGTTGGCTAATTCCCCTGTTGTTCTGGGCAAGCTGTGAAGTCGTTAACACGTGTGAAAATAAACAAAATAGGGAAAAGATGAAGAGACAATAAACTGCACATGCTAAACATTCTAAGCCAAGTTTCTTCAGAGAATTTAACGATAATATCCCAGCTCAAAGAGAGGCTCCACTGATCTGTTTGATATGAAAACAAAAAGAGTGTTATTATTTCACAAATTTACCCAGAGAAAGCATTATCTGATAATTTAGTATTTTAAGCTTTACTTAATTTAAGTACACTACCAGTCGAAGGTTTGGACACACTTGCACATTATTTATTTACAATTTCACACACTTTAGAATAATAGTAAAGTCTTCAAAACTATAAAATAACACAAAATGGAAGTATGAGAATTATGTAGTTTAAAAATGTATATGTAGGCTTAATTTATATTTGTTTACTAATTTTATTTTAGTCATTTGTAGCAATACTTTTGACTGGTAGTGTACAGTGGCCCTAAAAAGTATTTGGACACTTAAGTCATAGACCTATAAGCTTGATACCAGTTGGTTAAAAGTTAAATTCCAAATCCCACTATGTTAAGTTTTGCATCTAATGTGATGAAATTTACACGTTTAAACTCAGTAGCAATACATATTTCCTTCTGTATTGTGACATTGGAGTGAAGTGGAGTTTAAGCAAACTAAATGATTGGAGAAGTCCAGAGAGAATGTCACCAGAAGTCATGTCAGTTATGAGATTTGATTTAAAAAAATAAAAATACAAGCTCAAAAAGTGAAAAAAATAAAAATAATTTAAGATATGAATGGATGATTATTCAAAATAAGATCAATAAAATTAATTTAGAAGATAGTTTAGAAATACTCAAAAAATACTGTCCAAATGCTTTCTGAGGCTACTGTATCTGTGACATCATCCTTAAATGCGTATGAAGGGGTTAGATTATCTTACAGCATTGTTGTTTGGATGTGTACGAGTACAAGTGCGTGTGTTTGAGTGAAAGGTCGGTTGTTTCTCTCAGAAGACGAGACATTTTCATTGAAAACACCACTGTTTGATAATCTGTTTTTAAATTCCTTGTTTGAAAGAGACTGCTTCTCCACAGCAGACTTATGAACACACAGTTTTTGCAGGAACGCGACACACACACACAAACACACCTGCAGTATCTTATCTTGTGACAGCCACAGCAACAAAATATTAACCAGAGGAAATGAAAACACAAACATGCCAGTACATCGTAACACGCTACACACATGCGCCTGCAAAAAGACTGCTCTGCAGGAACAATACAAGAGATGTTAAAACATGTCAGTCAACAAGAGCGCCCTAACAAAAGAACCACATGAAATAATATCAACTGTGCATAACACACGCACAAACACACTCTTGAGTAATTAGCTGTCACCTGAGCCAATCAATGGGGAAGGGAAAAAATCTATTCCAATTTCAAAACTACAGGCTTGCCTGTACACGCAGATGTGGACTAATCAATAAAGAAAGCATCCCACATCAGAAAGACGAGAGAAGACAGAACCAAAATATTCTCAATGACTGAATCATTTCAATGTAAATCACTGGATAAATAAAGGAGTCTCACACATAAATGCTGTTGAAAACAAATACATTTTATAGAATATCCTGGCGGTTCTTTTTTAAATGATGGAAGTGAATGGGAATGAGGACTCTCGAAAAACAACACAAAAGTATTTGATAGTATGATTAATGCAGTATGTTTCCAACGTGTCTGAAACTAAAATGATTTTATTTTGTGAGGAATAGAATGAAATTTGTTATTCAGTGAAAATCATAGCAACTTGCAAATCTCAATCGCTTCTGTGTACATCTAAATATAGTGTCGAAATGCGTCACACCAGTGACAGTGTAGACCTTCTGAATACTACTGTAGACAACTGCAAATAAAACCATTTTGTGTCACTTTTGTGGTGTTTTTTGTTATTTTCGGAGCTTGAAAATTGTATAGAAAACAATGTTACACTAAATAAGCAACAACAAAAAAAGTATAAAATAAAAAATTTATATGAATATGATTTGTTATCCAAATATCCATATTTTCAATAAATAATATTAGCAGTAAACATTTGGATTCTGCAGGATTGCAGGAGCCAAAAGATAACCGTGTGTCAATTTCTCTTGGCAGTGATGTTTTTTTTCTTGAAGACGCTGCGGTGAGGAGCCTCATTTCCGTAGAGCCGACCAGACAGGATGCTGTAAATCAAGGTATTCAACTTTGACCCACGGAATGCAGTCGCCAAGGGCAACTTAGTGTGTGTCACCTCCACGGTGAAGTGTTGGATAGGAAGTGACTGCGACAGCCAAAATGATTCTCAGCACTTGGGTTGATGTTGCACGAATGTCCTCAGTAGGAGGGAGCCAAGTGCTACAATTTTGAATTTAGATGGGTCATTTTAGGTCAATTTTAGATTCTAGAATAAAGTGAGAAGACAGATAGCACAGGATTTGTTTTCGATAATAGCATTCACCCAGATGAAATGATTAGGAGGTGTATGAGGAAGGCCAAGAAACCGTAATGAAAGTGTGAAAGACTGTGGCCAGAGGCTAAGTCTATGTGAGTCACCTTAAAGAACCTTTAAACGACCTTTTGCTGTTTGGTGTGACATTTGTATTCCTTTAGTAGGTCACACAGTAGAAAAGACTGTAAAAACCCTCACACTCCACCTTCAACCAACTCATCTTCTCCTTGTTTCATCATTATGCTGTCATTTCCAAATTTCCCTACACTTCTGTCTTTTTGCTTTTCAGTATAGGGTTGCATAGCATAAATGGTACTAATGCTTGCTAATGCTATCTTAAAGGGATACTTCACCCAAAAATAAAAATTCTGTCATCATTTACTCACCCTGAAGTTGTTCCAAACCTGTATGAATTTCTTTCTTCTGCTGAACACAAAAGAAGATATTCTGAAGAATGCCAGTAACCAAACAGTTGATGGGCCCCATTGACTTCTATAGTATGGAAAAAAATACTATGGAAGTCAATGGGGCCCATCAACTGTTTGGTTGCCAACATTCTTCAAAATAGCTTCTTTTGTGTTCAGCAGAAGAAAGAAATTCATACAGGTTTGGAACAACTTCAGGGTGAGTAGATGCAAAAAAAAATATTTTTAGACAGAAAAAAAAAATTCCATCCCTTTATTATCAGTTGCCCACAAAGAACAATAACTATAAAGATAACTATATGATAACTATATTAGCGTCCACACCAACCACATAACATTGTTTATTCTAAAAGCACAGCGAATGTCCAAGCTCTTTAAGGTCGGCTAGATTCAGATTGGCTGTCAATCGATGTTTTTATTGTTCATCAACTGAGGAAAAAAAATAAGATATCATTCCTCTGCCGTAATCATTATAGAATAAGTAAATTATATTCTCATAGAATAAGAACGATTATTAAAACTTTAGTTATTTGTATTATTATAGTTATCTTTCTTGGTGTGAATGGGCCTTAACTCACCCAGTACCTTTGGCTTAAATTAAAAAAAATAAACTTACAAAGGTACCAAGAACAAAAGAGAGAAAAACAAAGCAAGGAAGCCCAACTTTACAGGAACACAGACAGAAAGACAAAGACCTGCATCAAGTTTTCCTGAGTGATGGAGGGTGTGGTTAAAGATCTCTGTCTTCAACTCTGTGTATAATATCAGAACAGAGAGGCCAGGGAAAAGAAGCCTGCTATAATATGCACATTTTTAATGTTAGAGAATATGAAACTGAGCATCAAAGCTTATGCAGATACTCCTTCCTCAGTACTTGTTCAGGTCTGGAGACCCCGGGGAGTTAAGAGTGAACTCGGGTAGCTTTAAAGAAGTAATAAGACGAGCAACGGTTATCTAGATAGAGTAGAACCAAAAAGAAAGTCTGTTTGCACATAAACACGGTTGTGTTTGCATGCCAACGGTTGTGGCCAACATTGCTTTTATATCCACAGACACAAGTGTATTCTCACTTTCTGCTCTCAGGATTAAAGGGATAGATCACATAAAAATGAAAATGTGGTCAACATTTACTCATGACGTTCCTTGTATGACTTTCTTTCTTCACATTACTCTTTTCTAAATATAAGAAAATACCAAAAGCATCATAAAAGTAGCCTTTTACACAACCACACAAAGTAGAATATAGTACACAACCAATATGAGCTATGAGATATCATTTCTGCCGCTTGACAGCCCCTTGTCAACATTAACCTGCATTGTATAAGAGCAGCATGAACAATCTTACATGAACAGTTTTACCCTCGATCCCTCTGAAATCTCGCAGGAATCATGCACATTGTGTTCAACAAAGGCACCAGTTGTAAATCTAGACTTCAGAGCGTGTGTCATGTGATGGAGGAGCTGTCTCTCATTTCCCTGCCATAGAGAGGGTCTCTCTGATATAGCAGCTGTTTCTCTGATGAGTTGGAGAATCTGGGAAACATTGTCTGGCGAGATCAAAGTGAATCGGGGCTGTAATTACCACGGTAACAAACGGTAAAGCTGTTAAATTAAGCAGGCTCAACCTTCAGTCTGTTAATGAGAAATTTCTCTCCACTCATTAGAGAAGGCATTTATGAGGCGAGTCAAAACCGCAGACTGGGGTCTGGAGAGTTATTTATTGATTGAAGGCATTTATCATACCTAAACATTCAGTAAATAAAGTCTTATGCAGTTACAACGAAACTAATCAGGTCAGAGCTACTCTACATACAAGACTACACTAAAGCCGGATTCAATTAATCAAAACAAAAGAAAGAACATTCAAAATCCCTTCAGAGAAACTTACCAAGGTCCAATGTGCCTGAGAAAATGGAAAAACTACATAGACACAAGGTTCACCAGTGAAGTCTGTTGGACAGCGGTTACTAGTCGACACTGAAAACAATAGTATATTACAAAGAAAAAAATACACAAGATAATATCGTTCAAATTACTGTCGTTTTAACGTTTACTGTGAAGAGCAGGGCGCGAGCCGTGGAAACAGAAAGAGGCCGATGGCGCGAGTGTTAATGAACCCCACTGCGCGCTGCACCAGTCTGGAGTCCCAGGAGCTCTGAAGGATAAGAGGAGGAGTGACAACAGTGGAAGAGGAGAGAAGGCCAGGCCTGGGCATTTAGGTTGTGTTTTGTCTGTATGGGCCACAGTCGGATATGAACTTGCACCTGCCGTTTACTTTGGTTCCCCCTTCTTCCCTGCGCCATTAACTTTGATATTTATATTTAAAATTATTTTAAATAGCACATTAAAAAAACACTTGGAAAAATAATAGGCTATCTTAAGAGGTAGGGCCTAATCTTTTTGTTTTACCTCAGATGCGTTTTCTTCGCGTCAGTCACGGAGAGCGCAGAAATTACCGCTCAAAATACAAACACGGTGCGGGGGTATTTTGAATTAGAGATAAAACAGAAAAGTTTTATGTAAGCTGTGCCATTTCAAACTGGCATAATTCCACTAGAGCCATGCATAACCATATTCAGGATATGCACGTAGGTGGGATAGCTGAAGCAAGCAAATGCCCATTGCAAATTCACTTCAATTCCAAATAAATAACTGAGCTTTAGAATCAGAATTAGAATGAGCTTTATTCATGTGTGCGGCATTTAGAGGCATTTATTATGTGATTTGACTGTTTGATTCATAGATTAAGAGCTCAAATGGATCATACACAAGTCTTTAGAGGGTTTCTTACTTTTAGACTAGTCTGTATCTAAACAGACAGCTGTCACAATTACCGATGCGCAGCTTTAAAACATTTCCTAAAGCTTTAAAAGAGCATACGTTTTTAATCTGTTATTAAATATCATATCAAATTTCCATTTTTTGTTTTGAAAATGGGACTGAAACAGCTGTCTATTTTATAACGAGGTCGATAGTAGCAAAGGGAGTTCTTGGATCTCCTGAGACGCTCCAAAAGGGATTTGTCAATGCCTTGGTCGCTCATTGACTGTAAACACAGGAAATGTACAGCTGGATCCAGAACTTAATACAGTAGACTATGTACTATACATTACATCACCCTAAAAAAAAACATGACTAGACGTTAAATGCAAAACATTCCACTATGTTGAGTGACAAGCATCAATGAATTACAAAGAATGAGACTGAATGCAAAGTAATGACTACAACAACTCCCCATTGAGACTTTATAATGACTGGTAATGAAGCACCATGACCTATCAATAACGGCTTAGCATTATTGCAGTGGGCTGCAGTGCAGGGCTGTGGTAACAGCAGTCCTAGCAAATCTCACCTCAACTGTATCAGCTTAAATAAAGACCAACTGTGTCACTGTGCCACGAGAGAATAAGAATGCTCTAGGAAACAAGGTCAAGTGATTGTTTTTTTACAATGGGATATAAAACTGATCTGGCAGGCGAAGAGCAACAATTGCAATGGCTTCATTTTAACTGTGTGAGCCAGGGGTTTCCAATCCTGCTCCAACCTTAATTAGACACACCTGAACTAGCTAATAAAGGTCTTACTGGGCATACTAGAAACTTCCAGGCAGGTGTGTTGAGGTAAGTTGGAGCTAAACCCTGCAGGACAGTGGCCCTCCAGGACCGAGTTTGGACACCCCTGGTGTGAGCTTTTTCCAGTCGTATGGTCAGTGAAGCACACCCAAGTTCAAAAGGAGCGATCACAGTGACATTTCGCCGGCAACCTAGGTGACCATCTACCGATTGCAAAATCTGTGTGGGGAAATGGATTCCTATTGAAATGACTGTATTTCACCTGTTAAAATGTGGTAAATGAGACTGCACCTTAAAGTTGGCAAGAAACAGAAATTGCAATGAGAATTCTGGACAGAAACCGAAAATTCTGGATGCTCTTGCCCGAAAACCGAAAATGTTTTTAAAAAATATGTTTTTCTCATTTCAAATCAAAATAAAATTTGTTATACATTATTTTTGTATAATTGTATTAATATTATACTTTTTAGTGATACTGAATTTAAAATACAAGCTACACACACACACACACACACACACATATATATATATAAAAATACTAACACTTAAGTTTTCACTGTATAAATTAAATATAGATTAATCTTTGTTAAAGCTATGTTTTGTTGTTTGATTAATATTAATGACTCACCAGCAGGCATTTATTGGCTGTTGTCACAAAGGCAGAATGCACAGATCCAACATAATGATACACATCTGATTTCTTTCTGAAGTGGTGCGATGTGGTGGCATATATTTATTTTCGAACATTGTTCTATTTCTGACAAAAAATGAAAATGGCGTTTATCAGCTGAAATGTTGGTGCATCCCTAATATACAGCTTCTTGAAAAAGAAAAAAATGTAGTGTTAGACTTGGATTTTGTCCATCGTGATTTGACTGGATAGTTGGATTGTTGTCGTTGGCAAACGGCTACGATCTGATGTGAGGGACAGGTTGGAGGAGGGGAGGAAGAACTATGCCACCCTCACACTGGTGTACACGTCATCAGAGAAGAGATGTTGTTGTGAGGGGGAGGAGAAGGTAAGGTTGTTTTTGATTAAAGAGTAAGAGGGCAAATCGATTTAAAAAATATATAATGTGCACGGACAAATAATTTATAATAAACACTGCAATAATCTATAAACAATATAAATTCAAATGATCAACTTTGATTTCATGGGGACTTTTTAATGGAGCATACTAATAGAATTCTGTATGATGTTCAGAAAAATACCAAAAGAATCTTCAGCGTCTCTGTCCCAAGACGGGCCACGATCCTCCTCTTCTCCTTCCACAGCCCTCTGCTCACCTGAAACAACCACAAAACAAACACAGTTAAAGCCCATTTACACTTCGGATCGATCGGATAGCTGTCCAATTGGGTATGCACAATCCATTTACACTCAGCTACATAAATGTGTCTCTACAAATCAGATATAAATCTCATCTACTACTCCCATGCTATATGCAAACATAGTTCACTTCTTGTGATGATGCTAAAGCCAGCCGGTGAAATTTTCCACATCATATGGAATCAGGCTAGTATTTGAGATTTGCGTCCACTCTTTCTATGCATCTCGTCCATGACTGTGTGACTTCCGTGTGCTGTCACAGACTTGTTAGGAGTAAACTTTACATGTGCGACCTAAACAACCAGAGGCATTTACATTTGGTCTTTTCATGATCCTGTAATAATCCAATTATGAAAAAGGATTAAATGAATACCCCCGCAAAGGACCTTTTAACCACATAATGTGTCCAGCACACGGAAAAGATAGTTTGAGACTAAATAAATAATAAGAAATAAATTATTCACTTGACATTCTTGATCCACACTGACTACCCTTGTTAAAACTCCCTCGTGAAACAGGGAAAAAAAGGGATGTGGAAAGAGAAAAGTTTATTCACCTGTACGCTAATTCAGCACAACTATGTCTTCCTCCTCTCTGAGCATCTAAGACAGCTAAGATAATCAGTTCCAACACCTTCTTTTGATTTCGAAACTTACTAACGTACGCAAGTACACAAACATGCTCTCGGACACCATGGTCTGAGAAGTCCACAAACACATGGAACTTCACTGTGAATACTCTGCCTCTTTCAATCTTCAGCTGTAAATTATGAATGTAACAGTGTGATAGACAAGACCCCTGGAGTCCCATCAGGGTAAAACACAAAGCTTACATCCCTCACCTTGTGTGTGTGTGTGTGTGTGTGTGTGTGTGTGTATAGGGGTCAAATGGAGTCAGCACCACACAAGGACACAAGCAGATGCTGAAGCACTCAGTCAATAACGTTTAGCCCCCAGACACCGTTGACCTCACGGGAGGTCCGTATGAAATCGCTCTGTATGACTATAATCTGCTGTACAGTCAAGGGAGAAATGATCTCTTTATGCGATGTATTACTGAGGTTTGCTTATTGATTATTCATAATGCTTCACAAAGTGGCTCTCTATGTCTCTGAATAATGTATAAGAGACTCAAATACATGGTATTAAAATAAAACGAATCAACTTTAGGGCTTTTATTTGTGAAGTTTTAGAAAGTGGGACATCCTGTGTTTTTGTAATGATTAGTATAATGAGCAATGTGAGAGTACGATGTTGGTGTGACAGTGCAAATTCATTAATCATATTAAATTGGCTTGCATTGATCGTTCATCTAAGTGATAATAAGAGCATTTAAATAGAGCTTAAACTTAAGTTCATGTGCCAAATGAGATGAGGCCAAATATCTACCGTGCAGTGCTGGCAGCTGCCATAAATAACATAACAACAAGAACTCTGCAAATGGATTTCACATACAGTGCATGAACTGTGCTTCTATAACAAGAATTTATGGTGAAAAAATACCAGATTTTTATTTTCTGAAGAAAATGTCAGCAGTGCTTGTCATGTATGGTGTAATGTAAGTCTATGAGATTTTCTCGCCTGTTTTATTGTTCACCAGGCGAAGTCCGCTCAATTCTTGCCAGAATAAGTCTGCTGCGTTTGCAAGTGTGGTTGTCTTCAGCAAAGTCTAAGACTGCTTTCCATACAAGGAAAATAAAGTCATTAAATACGCAACCGTTCAAAAGTTTGTGGTTGGTAATATTTTTTAATGATTTAGAAAGAAGTTATTTATGCTCACCAAGGCTACATTTATTCAGAAATACAGGAAAAAACAGTAATATTGTGAAGTATTACAATTTAAAATAATGTTTTCTATTTTACAATGTAATTTGAATTATCAGCAGTCATTACTTCAGTCTTCAGTGTCACATGATCTCAGATACCTCTATGCTTATTTGGTGCTCAAGAAACATTATTATCATCACAGTTGAAAACAGTTGTGCTGCTTAATATTTTTGTGGAAACTAGGGATGCAATGCTAGAATTTTTTTAGGCCGATAGTACCAATACTAAAAAACAACTATTGGCTGATTACAATACCGATATAACTTTTTTCATTAAAATAGATTACTGTTTTGATTATGTTTTAAATTAGAAAAGTTAAATGTGTCCTTACTGAATAAAAGTATTAACTTTTGAACTGCAGTTTTTATATTCATAATTACAGTTAGATAAAAATATTTCTGAAGTATACATTTTATCAATTTAAAACTCAGTCACAATTAGTGTGAAAACCGCATTTACATTTTTTTTTTATATGTAACATGATTAAGCACTAAATAGAAACTCCAGCATTGTGAGCAACATATGACAAATGAAAACTTTTTCTTTACCTTAAAGCAACTAGTGGTCGCCTGTTTTTTTTGTTTTGTTTTTTTACTCTTATGGATGATGTAGCTAGTTTAGTGTTTCACCACAGTATGACACTCTCACCATTCATCTCCACTGTCAATATCACAATCATATCTGCCACTCAGCTCCCATTGAAAAGTAAAAGCACACCCCTCTATTCATGTTTGGAGCACAAATGGTCAAAAACCTGGGGGTTTTGCCTTAAAGAAAATAAAAACTCTGTCATCATTTATACATCATCATGTTGTCAGGTCCTGTTGGTCAGTAAATAATCAATTTTCATTTTTGGGCCTACTATTTCTTAAACAACTATATCCACTCTCACACATACAGTAAATGGCCAATCATTCACACGTACCCAATGGCACAAGGCCAAGTCACCTCCAAATGTAAACAATTACTCTTTGATTAAAGCTTTCCTCTTCAAACATTGCGTAGTGTTTACCCCAATAGAGCTGCCGATAAAATATCAGCAGACGGTCAAGTCTGTGCATGTATTTGTGTTTGTCCACCGAAATGGTTTTCAGTGAACACGTTTATCTCAGACACACACACTTTATAAGCAGTCCTGTGATGTGACCTGGAGTCTGTAATTGCACATATGCTGAACAGTGTGCTGTGTGTAACTCCATACTGCATCATCGCTCAGTGTGGCTTCATGATAAAGACACAGGCTTTTTTTCTTTTTGTCCAACTCCTACCCTTAAGTGTGACTAAAAACACTCTCTTGTCCAATTCTGATTATGTCAGCACTCACTAGCAAAAAAGTTGCTCAGCTTGACTTAAAAAGACTAAAATGTCTTTTTAAGTCCTTCATGTAAATCTGCCATTTGTTACACTGAAAGCTTGATCATGGTAAAGTTTTAACAGCAGTCAAAAATCATTCTGATATTAAAAGCAAAATATTATAATTAACATTTAACATGACAAAACACATTTTTAGTCTTAACATTCACAGTAGAATGCTGCAGCTTTTTCATAGTCTCTCACTGTAATGGCTGTCAGCACATCACTGAATAAAACAGCAGCAGGTGTTTTTGTTGTCGTTTAAAAACACTAGTTTAGCAACAGACACAAACAGATTTAACAGGGTATGGTTAGAAGTGCACACAGCTGTACCCAGGCCTAAATTAGACCGGACTGACTGCATGTCAAAAAGAGAAGCAAAATTATAGCCTTCAACCCTGGACTCTGGTATTAAACTTAAACTGGAGCTTCAATGATGTCATTATTACCAGCCATGTGACCAAAACAGAAGAGGCCCTGACTACACCAATAATGTCTAATGAAAAGTCTTTTAAGAAAAGCAAATGTATTATCATGGGATTAAAATATGGATATTTTTAGGGTTAAATGAGCTTATCATTTGGTCCTAGTCTTCCACGGTTGTGGTCATTTCTAAAGGAGAAGTGTGTATTTTTTTAAACGTTTGAAATACTTGCCAAAACTATATATTATTATAAGTATTTATATTTTTAAAATATGCATAGGTTGACTTCCCAATGAATATATACTATTTGTCAAAATGGGAGCAAACAGTGGCAGGAGTTCTATGGAAACCTGTTCGTAAACAATTCTGATTTATGCCGACAGTGGTGTAAAAATTGGTGTAAAAATTACACACTGCAGTACACCTTATTGTGAATTCATGTTCACAATCTTACTCTCATAATGTGAAAATGATATATAAAAATAATAAAATAATTAATTAAAATAATAATTAAAGTTCATATATAAAAATAATAAAATAATAAATTAAAATAATAATTAAAGTTCATAATTAAAAAAAGAAAATAATTTGTTTTTTGAAAAGTATTTGTAACGCGTCTTAATAAATTCATACACTTTAAATAAAATAGTGTTCACAAATGAATATTTTAAAATAAAACATAAAATTATGCATTCATTAATTTAATGTTTACTTCACAAATAAAGTTAAAAGACAGAAAATGACATAAGTGAAGAATAAAGGAAAGAAAGTCAGGACTGCCACTACGCTGTATGTGTATAGACACAATGTTTTGATGTTATTTCAAACCAACCATTTTATATTTAGCATTTCCAGTACATCTCTGCCTGAACTTGTTGAGCTAAATATGCTCCTGTGTTTTTAAGCAAGAGTGTGTCACTTCTGAAAACTAATCTGAAGATCATTTGTCAGAGTCGCGGAATCTGTTTGACCCCATCATATTACTACTGATTGTAGTGTGGCAATCTCTGTTGAATGGTAATCACCCCATTAGGTCTTTGGGGAAACAAATAATATTCAAATTTAATATTTATTCAATATATATTTAATATATATTAAAACTTAAATTGAATAAAAGGTTGAGTTTTTTTTAGAATAGAAATCCAAAGGGACCACAAGTGGTTCAAGCATAAAAAGTAGACAAAACGACCCAATGAATACTGATTTAGGTACAGGTTCTCGATGCCAACATCCAGCAGTTTAAAAAAAAAAACCTCAGCTGTTAAGAGTCCCAGGACTCAGCAAGACCATTATCGGTTCAAGAGTCAACTCTATCTCTATTGAGGTGAAAAAGCTTAATGGGTACTGTATCTGCCCTTGTTTCTCACACAATGGGCCTACTAGTAGGTCTTTGTAGAGTCACTGGAGATTCATGTCTTTACAAAAAGGCCTGTCCATTTGCACTGTGAGTGCTAACAGCCGACAGCTTTCATTTCCTCACTTTTGTGTGAGTGTGTGCGTGTGTTTGAAAGAGAAGATCTGCAGAGAACAGTATGTGAATAATAGATTCAGGCCAGTGGGTTCCCTTCAGCGAGCTCTGCCTGTTTAAGTGAGAGTAGCCTACGGAGACATCTATTACCCTCCTGTCTGTCTCTCTCCTTCTCACTTGTTCTCAAGCAACACATTAAAAGGCAAAAAAGTTATTTCCCTTTTCAGAGCAAGACAAGGTCTAACAGAGTACGAAATCAAACATCACATCCCTCAGGGAGTTGATATAAAAATCTCAATGCAAATCCAGTTTTCGAAGCTATCTTGATTAGGCCTATATATTTTTTCACTTACAGGAACATTTACTCTTTCACTGGTGCCAGGAAGTGGCAGACTGGACCTAAGAACAAAGGCCCCCTACTGATTGGCCGATTAAAGACAAGACTGATCGGCTAACCACCAGAGAGTGGGTCGTCAACAGATCAAACTGACGCCCGAATGCATCTGGCTCTAAACATGCTGCATTCAGCCAACAGAGAAAATGAAGACAGGAAAGGAGAAATCAAGGAAGAAAGAATAACAGAGGAGAACAGGGAGGAGAAATCCCTGCAAATTGATCCCATAGAGACCCTTCAAGGTTTCATTTAAGAACCTGGATTAAGCCCTACAACAAACCACAGGATTTGAGGTAAGAGAGAGAGAGAAATATGGGGGATGTGAATGAGAGATAATATATCCTCTGGCTCACATGGAAAACCCCACTGCTGATGGAACACCATCCCAGTGATAGAAACGAGGTTACAACTTCATCAATGTTGAAAATAATCCAACGCTTTGAAAAGTTTTCAGGATAATATAATGGCTTAAAGCGTTGTGCAGAAACTCCTCTGCAGAGTCCAGAAAATTAATATTTTAAAGAGTCTCTTTTTTCAAATGCATTTGATTAAAACAAGTGCTACAGACGCCACTGTCATGACAATACAGACCGGAGCAAAGTATTTCGTTTCTAGAGGGATTTTGTCATAGAACAAGATATAAAAGAACTCATAATCTTCTCCATCCAATTAAAGTTTTAGGAGACTTTCAATGTTCCAGACACATCGAATGATGTATAGAGGTAAATATATATAACTCTTAGAAAAAAAAAAGGTTCTTCAGAACTTAACGTCTTTGTTTCCAGGTGGCACTCTGGTAAAAGGTAGAAGTCAGCCAATCAGATTGGACCATGAAATTTCAGCCAGATCTCAACATACTGTGAGAAATATGCATCACACAGTCGGTGAACGGCCGGTCTGATGTTTTCAGAGTATTCAAATGGCTGCAGTTTGGGCATGAGATGCTCTGCTTGAAACACAAAATGTTAGTAAAAACACATGCACCTGAAGGATGAGGAACATGGAGTGAGACTGTGTGAAAAACATGAGCAAGAGGGGGGAAAATAAATGCTGCTGTCCCTTGAGAGCCGTAACACTGATGGACTTCCTGTTGGTGGAGCTCTGCAACACAAGATCCTCATGATGCTGGGGGATTTTCGGTCTAAATTTGTTTGTTTGCCCACCTACAGTTCCTGGGTAAAACCCTTAAAAGCCTGCAACTATGAAATTATGTCATGTTCTGCGTGTCTAGTTATTGAACAGTATGACGTGGTTCTCTGGTCTGGCAGATAAACGCTGGAGTTTGACTTCCTTCAGCACTGCTATGATGGATGGCCGACACTCAACATGAATAACTAAACAGCCTCATAAATTAGCCAATCACTACTAATATCATTACACCCCCCCCCCTCACACTCTGCCAACAACCCACCCACTTATCCGGCTGCCCAAGCTTTTCTGCTGATGTCTGTATTGTGCTTTAGTATCCTGAGCATTTAATCATGACTATTGGAACAGGATTCCACAAACTAAAATCAAATGCATGGAAAACAACAGGGGAAACAATATGAAAGGCATTCGCCATTAGTAAAAGCTACAGGTGACCTCACTGAAGCAGAGAGATGTCACACGCTTAGCGTAGTAAATTGATTGTCCCCAGAGCAGCCACATCATTATAGCTAATTCTCAGTGAAGAGGTGCAGAATGTAAAAAATGAAATCACAATAACAGACTAAGCTGATTATATATATATATATATATATATATATATATATATATATATATATATATATATATATATATGAATGTTATGAATTATTTTACATGAAATAAACATGAATATTACAATTGAAACAAATATGTAAATACTGAAACATTTATGGTTTCGGTAGTGACAAGTTGTTTCGGTATTGGCTGTTTTGGTATTGACTATTCAACTTTGTTTTGCCCTTATCTTAAAATGTGAGAACAGTGAAATGCATACATCAATGACATTGAAAGTCACAAAATGAAAGTTATGAAATGAATGTCAACATTACATTTAGTGTTTTGTAAGTATATCAAGTTTGGTAATGACAGTTTTTAAAATACACGTGCAGGTTTTCTGACTTTACAGCATTTTTTTTAAATGTTAAAAAATATCTACGCACCATGTGATCCAGGGTGGGAAGACAGCTTAATTTGTATTTCATCAATCTAGAAGAAAATTGAATTTGTTTCAGTATATACAAAAAAATAAATGTTAGCAGCTGCATTTTGCACCACTTCTGTAAGACCCACATAAAGATGAAAACCTGCAAAAATAAAGCCCTAATTTCACAGTATGAATAATTTTATCTCATATTAACAAACACACTACTGTTCAAAATTTTGGTAGTAAGATAACTTTGATACTACTTAATTGGCTCACTTAAAAAATGACTTCATTCCGTCATGTTGAAATTAATACGTAACAAACTATGTTTGTTTAACTTAATTGATTTATGTGGGACCAATGTATATGATTTGTAAATCCATGAACACTAATTGGATTTATTTTATTTGGTAACTGATAGATTCAAAAAATCTAATAATACAAAACAAATGGACAAATCAAGGATCGGTTCAAATACAGCTTCACATTATGTAACATTGTATGTAACATAAGTACAAAACAGCAAAGCTATTACAAATCCGAGAGTTTGATTTTAAATTCTGACTGAATGAGGTGTTGTTAGATAACCTATATACACTTCTTTGACCACACATAAATTCAATTCTATATTAATGCAACAAATTGCTCGGGAACAGTAAACATCTTAAACTCAGTTCCGTGTTAGAAGGTCCTCGTCTTGATGTCTGGGCCACCCCCTGCTCTTTATATTGACATTAGCCAGCTCTGCTCACTGACCAGCGAGTAGATTAAAAAAAACAGCATTCACCCCTGTGTTAATGAGAAACTGAAAGCTCCATGTAATGATAATCACTTCCTCTGTAAAAAAGCTGGTGGGATACGGCAGTCTAAAGACTAATGCTGACTCATGACTTCCGCTTTCGTACATGCTTCCTTGTTTTGTCACTGAGTTTTACTGCAACTTCCTGACTGTGTTAAAGCAGCTAGAGTCGGTATGAAAGACTCGGTGAGTGTGAAATATTTCATGGGCAAATGTTAACCAATTTATCTCAATTAACTTTATTATTTGTCTATGCTTAAATTATATTATAGGTATATTATGTATCATAATTTATTTTTAATTGAACCTTCTCTAAGCCACGCCCAAAAATCGCCACTAGGCAATCGGGTCTTAGCAACCGTAACTAGGCGCGGGAGGTCTGGCAAGGTTTCGAGCGAGGGAAACATGCCGAAGCATCGTGCGTATGGATTGTGTTAATCTGATCTAAAAGTTTGGACAGGGGATTGGAATTTTTTTCCCTTCCCGAAAATCTAAAGTCCAATGGGAGAAATGATGGGCGTGATCAGCAGTGTGGGAGACCCCATTCACAACTAAATGTCGACAGGATTAACAAAAACACCTATTGCTTGGAAATTGGGAATAATGACGGTTCTTTGTTAATAATGCATATATTTTAACGTAAAATAAGACGATTAAAGACAAGACGGAGGCTCACTGACATACTTGAAAATATATTTCAACATTTTGTTAATCGACGCCTAACGTTAACTTACTACCCCTGACTGAGTAACTTTAACCCAATCCGATCGCGGCTCTCCCGGTGTTAGTGTTATTCCACAAAATGTATGGATAAACTGTTTGATTTATAATTATTAGATTATTTTCACACTTCACTTAACCTGCTGTGCACGAACATAGCTGTTCCTCAGTTTGTGTGTTTCCCATTTGAATGGTCAGCGTATGAGGCGCTGCTGCTTGCGCTGGGACTATACGTTTGGCTTTAGCTTAAATTTTAATGAAATTATTCGCTAATCGGTTGCATATTATGTAGGGCTGCAGCTATCGATTCTTTTTGTAATCGATTAATCTAGCACTTAATCGATCGATTAATCGAGTAATCGGGTAATTTTTTGTGTGTTTTTAAACAACTAAAACAAATAATGCATAACGAAAATGATGTGGCTGTAAAATGATCAAGCATTTGGCTTTTATTTCTCAAAAAAAAAAAAAAAACTTATTCCAACTCTAACATTTGGCTCCAAAACTAGGCCTATTTATTGCAATTTTTACCCATTTAGTATAAGTGCCAACAATGTTCTATGCTCAATTACTTTGGTAGCCAATTAAAATGTCTTCCCCAAAAGTACGAGTGGATTTGGAGAAGCAGGCTGGGGAATTTCATTTTTTGTTGTTGTCTGTAACTATTTGGAAGACCTGACATACAAACAAGGTCTCGCAAAGACTGCAATACAATATGTGTTATTCTTCCATCACGTCGCGGTGTATACAGTGAATGCATGCTGAAATTATTGTTGCGTGGCTACATGAAAGTTTAAGCATATGTGATGCATTGCCGCAATTGATCTGACTGGCGCGTGAGAGAGACGAGGGTGCATGTGTGTGTATGCGTGTGTGTCTGTGTGTGTGTGTGTGTGTGTGTGTAAGTGAAGGGGTTCACACACCGAACGCAACTTTAATTATTTACGCGAGTAGATTATACAAAGTCAGTGCAAAGACGCGAATAGACGCATCATTCGCGCCGGGCGTCGCGAATGACGCGAACGTCTTCCGCCCACGTTGAAAATTTTTAACTCGAGCGAATGTTTAAGCGTCTAACTAAACGCGATGGACGCTTATTTGACGCTATATTCGCATTCGGTGTGAACAGACCATTAGGTTATGTTTCAGTGACGCTTGGTGAGAGCATGGAGTGGATGTTTTCGGTTCAGATTCTGAATCATTGAAGTCGTACTGTTGTGGTATGGTATGCCAGGTCTACTTCGCAGTAGACACATTGCACCTTGTTCTCTTCCTTTTTAAGTATGTAATGATCCCAAACTTTAGACATTCTCTGCCGTTTATGGACATCTTTACTCTCCGCCATCGTGCCAAATAAATTCAAAATAAATCACGCGCTATAGTATAGATCCGCGTATAGTGAACATTTTACATAGGAATTTAACGAGGCTTCGAGGCAGAGTTTTTGCCTCGAGGAATTTTTGTAATCGAGTAACTCGAGGAATCGTTTCAGCCCTAATATTATGTCGTGGATATATCCCTCGAATGCACACTGCAGTCCCTTTTGTCTTGCCCTCTCAGATATTTCACATGTTCGCCAAAAATTACTAATTATCTCATTGGGAATGTCTAACACCGGTGCATACACACAGTAATAGACGAGCCAGGCGCGAAAGCTTGACAGGCGTAGCAACAGTAACTAGGGAGGGCGGGGCTTAGCGAAGGGTCAATTTGGCTCTTTTTTAAGCCTTGAGTAATCTAGGAAAACAATTCTGGGTTAGGCCAAATATAATCAAGCTTTGGCCAATGAAATAAAGGAGGCCCTGTATCTCAGATTGCTGTCCGGAGGAGTAAAATTCACTGTCGTCAAGATAGACCTCATTCTTCGTCCTTGTAAGAAATTAATGTCTAAATATAAATGAGCATTAGGAAGGAATCTCTTGTCCTATTCTGTGACTGCCTTTTCTCTCTTTGCTTACTATAAAAACAGCATTGGGTACACAGACAACATATGCTCTCCTTCACAATAGAATGTAAAAGGACAAGAAGTTCCTAACTACAATGCAGAATGTGCGTTTGAATGAGAAAGGAAGAGACTCTCAGATCAAGGTGCAGTGTCATAATCACACATGCTGAAGCAGCAGAGGGCGAACATCTCACTGGCTATCAGCTGCTCTACGGCTTTATTTAGCCGTGGGAGTTAGGAGGATATCCGGTGGGTGGCGGCCACTTCCTATCTGTTACCGCAGGTTGAGCTTTGGTCACAGGTTTGTGTAGCTCTGCTCGGAAGCAGGTAGCATACACAGTGTCTCATGTTACTTGGCAGACAGAGTGCTGTATGCTGATTGCAAAAAGAGCAAGACAGCCACAGCGTTTTAATACTGGCAGTTTGAGAAATCTTTTTACAATGCATTACTGATTTACTCATCAAATATATAGAAAAAATTGTGTGCATGGGTAATGCATTTATAATAAGCATTTTTTGTAAAAAAAAAATTGATTTCATGGTGACTAACGACTAGTCTTTCAGGATTCAGAACCAGTTAAATTCCTTAAGATACCCATCCCTAACAATCTAAGGTAGAGACTGTGTACAAAACCTATTACCTTGGTCAAAATGTTATGATTTCTCCAAACACTATTTAAAATGCTTATTTGTGATGCAAGGTTTTAGAGTGGTGCAGGGATGATGTCAAAACCCTGAAGACTAATTCGCCCCTTGTTCCCTAAAGATTTCCCTATGGTGTTTTATAATGGGATTTTTCAAATTGATGAGTAAAATAAGGTCTGTGGTAAACATAACTTGATGACACTTGAACATGTAGTTCTACAATGTAAACTGCACACAATCACACTCCAAACGTTCTGCTTCACAACTGCTTCAAAATTTACATTATGGTTCACGTTGTAGTGAAAACATTGAAGTACCGTCAAGTTATATTTACCACAGACCTTATTTTACTCATGAATTGAAAAAACATTATAAAACCCCATAGAAAAATCTCAAGGGAACCAGCAGCGAGTTAGTCTTCCGGGATTTGATGTTATCCCTCCATCACTCTATTAGCTAAAGTTAAAATGCAATGAAACATAAAAAAAAACACAATCCTGTTTCATATCCGGTTCAAATTAACCCCACCTGTGCAGACAGGTACCTAAAAAACAGAGAAGCGCTGGGTTCATCTCTGTACTGATCTGCTCAGTCAGTTCTGCTCGTTCTGGTATTTGTCTCCGACACAGCAGGGGGGCAGCAGTGACTTGACTCTCTTCGCTGTTTAAGAGGTTTCAGAGGCTGGGAATGATTACTGCTCATGGGGCAATTAGTCAGTACACCATGGGACTATATTTAGAACATCTCAGCAGGTCTATCATTGGGTCAAGCCCAAATAACATCGCTGTTTGTTCCGCTCTGTCCCGGGTTTCTATTTACAAAGACTAGTGGGTTTTTTTGGTCAAACCGGGGGTGATCGCACATCCAAACCTCTCTCTCAATCCATCTGTCAGGTGCTCTGAGAGAGAGAGAGAGAGAGAGAGAGAGAGAGAGAGAGAGAGAGAGAGAGAGAGAGAGAGAGAGAGAGAGAGAGAGAGAGAGAGAGAGAGAGAGAGAGAGAGAGAGAGAGAGAGAGAGAGAAGTTGGAAGAGTTGGAAGAGAATCTGTGGGAAAAGATAGCGAACAGGACAAAGAGGAGGGATGAACAACAGGATTATAAAACACAAACCAGTTGCCTGGCCATACTAAGTGTATTTTATTGGAAGTGTGCAGTTAAAACCTGCTGATAAGACTATTTTCTGACCCTACAAGGATTTTACTGTTGGGAAAGAGAGGCATTATGAACTAAGTAGCAGATTTTTTTTTCTTTTTATTTCTGTAAGCGGTTTTCCCTAGACTCATCTGAACATTCAAAGCGAAACCCTTAACAGGATGTATCGAGTGTCATGTTGAGCTAAACAGTCTTTATCGCTAAAATTGATCACAGGCCACCTCTGCTGTATCAGAGCCTTTCATCTATTGTCATGGTACCTGGAGTGACAGCTCCAAAATCCAATGACAGGCCTTAAAATTCTGGAACATTTCGAAGATGAAATTCACGAGAATTGCCTCATGATAGCCTTGCTCTGAGTTACTGCGTGAGGTATTTGAGGCTCACTTGAGCACTAAAACTTCAGTTTCACCAATCAGCTTGGCCTTACTCTGTGCCAAATGACTGATATAGATTTCTAAAATAACCGTTTTCCCATGCCTGCGACCAAGGAAAGTTAAAAAAGAAACCACGTTTCACCATCACCGTTGTCAGGAGGCAAAACGAGAGAGATTTCTATCCTTAAAAACAGGAGGTTCGCCCACACGCTCACCTGGGATCTCTCTTGGCCAGTGTAAGGAAGCCAGGAGGTTATGGGAGCCTGGGAATGTTTAGTATGAAGAAAATGATCCGAAAGGAGCTGGAGCTGTGGGAATTGGACAGGAAACATGGAAAGTAACCCTTTCCTGTCTTAAGAGGGTGAGAGAGAAGGGGGGAAAGAACCAAGAAAAACAAGGCATTAAGGATTTGACATATTTCCACACTAATGCAGGGTTGGAGGCCTGTCAGCATAGGTACGCCAGCAGCCGGGAAAGAATAAATGCTGATTTGATAAAAAACATGGAAACAGGCTGAGGCAAAAGACTCCACTGTGACCATTTCATTTTCCACACCGTACAGGACACTAAACCAGTTAATGTTTACTCAATTTAAAAGGATAGCGCTTTATTACAATCTAAGAAAATCACCATTTTATTTGTGCTGATTTCAGGTGAAAATCTGGATTTCAACATTGAAAAATGTGTTAAATAAAGCTGAACGTATACTACAGTCTTATAGCTAAATGCACAATCAAATTAGCCAACATATAACAACTTAACTTTGTGACTGACATGCATTCAAATTCTGCAGATCTCTGCGGGCACAGATGCCATGTGGTCCAGTCCATCAGTAATCAAACCATATTATCAGCAACTTGCACTTGAATGATATAACAGTCAAAGCAGTGCAGCGCTGTTCCTGAGAGTTATTTAGAGGCAGAGAACTAGTGAAAGAGAACGGTCACAGGGGAGATAAGAAGACAAGTTAAGCGCTGCAGTGTTCTTATCGATTTTTATAAATATTTCAAATCAATTCATGTCTGCACTGCCCCGAGCATTTATTTTCTTTAACTCTATGGCCAGAGGACATTTCTGCATGATATTGAACGTGACAAACATTACCTATGACAGCTCAGGAAACAGCTCAGCTTCATAAAGCAGTTAGGCAATGATCACAATCCTGCAAACACTGTGTCACATGATCACTTCCTATAAGGGGAAAGGGGCCTATTTGGTAACTAAGGACAAACCATCAACAATCAAAGGTTTTTATTTTATTTTACAGAAAGAACAAGAGCTAACAAAATGCAACATTACAGTAAAATGACAGGAAATAGTAATATTTATCTGTCTGATTAGAACTAATGACTAGACTAAGTCACTCAAAAAGGAGCAGGAGTCATAACTATTAGTGAATGACAACAAATAAATAGTTCACCCGGAGAATCAAAGATCTTTTCCATACAACAGCAATTCATGTACATGGCTGTTAGCTAAGCCTCAAAAATAAAGGTTAAATAAAACTGGGTGGTGGGGGGGTGTTTCCATACAATGATAGTCAATGGTTACCAAAACTGTCACTAACATTTTTCAAAATATCTTTTGTTACGCAGAAGAAAGCAAGTCATACAGGTTTGGAATGGC
Source organism: Siphateles boraxobius (assembly GCF_051911475.1). NCBI lineage: Eukaryota > Metazoa > Chordata > Actinopteri > Cypriniformes > Leuciscidae > Siphateles > Siphateles boraxobius. The sequence goes on from NW_027509097.1 coordinate 11,230,097, forward strand.
ATTGGGGTTGTTTCGAATCATTGAGTAAGTGAGTTTAACTCTAATTCAGTTTTATTCTATTTGCCAACTGGATAACTGGAAAGATTAGGGCTTCCCTTAGACCAGTGGTTCCCAACCTTTTTTTGTCCGAGACCCCCCTTTTCCCCCATGAATATATTTTAGGGCCCCCCTTCACATTTAACGATATAGTGCTCAGGGAGCTTGCAGCAAGGATGACAAAATGTTTTGTTTTTAAACAAACAGTATGTTTATTACTATAACCAGATATGTTTATGCACAAATAATAGCGTATCATTTTGAAAATACTATAAAAAAACATCAGTAGGCCATTTGTAATTTAAAAACGTATGCCTAGGAGTAGCCTATTAATTGGCCCTATTTGAAATGCAATAACAAAAATATAAAAGTATTCACACTGGTGTGTAAGGAAAAAAGAATTAATATAGGCTATTACAAAATGACTGGTGTCTGGGACCTCAATACTTGCATGTTATTTGTGAGGCTTTATCAATCAGTGTGAGCATTGCTGCTGGCAGTGAGTAATTTGGTCAATGCGTGGAGAGATCTTAGACAGGGCAAGACACATATCATCCTCAATGGTCAGTCTGGCCCTGTATTTGGTTTTAAGGGTTATCATGGTTGAAACCCCATTTTTTGGTCAGCCAGGGGATCGTGAATAAAATTAGCTAATGTAATATGATCGTTCTCTTTAAAGCTGCAGTCTGTAACGTTTAGCGCTCTAGCGATTAATAAACATGCGTTTATTAACAGAATAATGCGTCTTGCAAAAGAATATTGTAGCCGGAGCTACTTCTCTCCGTTTATGTCTAAGACGAGTCACGCAGGCACTGGGCTACAACGCAGCGGTACGACCCGAACCAGCATAAAATAGTCCCAATATAAACACTTATAGGTCTACCATAGTGACTCAGGATAAGACAAAAACACGCTTTGGAAAATGGATTCATGATGTACTCGCTCATTATATAAATTTAGTAAATGTAAATTTTGAACATAAAAGAAAGTTACGGACTGCTACTTTAATGCTCACTGTTCAACACTTTTCAAAATATGATGCGACCCCCAAAGAGCTCGCTAAGGCCCCCTTGTGGGCCGAGACCCCCCTGCTAGGAACCGAAAAATTTTCTAGTAATCATTCCTTTAAGCTATTAGTTGACTAATCACACGTTTATATTAATATATCAGATGATGTCACCAACGTCTCCTCACTGACGTCACTCACTTCTAAAACTTGTCTGCCGCCATCTTGAGTACCTGATTCGGCAAGATCGAAACGTCAGTCGCAAAGGAACTAGCTAGCTATGTATTCAATATGTTGTGCGGTGGGGTGCAACAACAAAAAAGAAACCACAAAATATCCTTTTTCAGGCTACCTCAGGACGAAAAAAGACGCCATCAAGAGGGCAGACTGGACACCAACTGCAAACACTCGTCTGTGCAGTGCTCATTTTGTCTGTGGTGAGTGTATGTAAATATATTGTTAACGAGCTAACGCTAGCTTAGGGGTGTGAGATATCACAATTTTTGATCGTGGCCAATTAAAATGTCTCCTCGATCTGCTTTTGAAGAAATATCGTAGTATCGCGCATTCTTTCAGTTGCAGTTCTGGCGCCTCCATCTCAACATAGGCTACAACGCGACGTATATTCACATCAAATGTTAACGCAGCGGAACGGGACACTGCAGTTCATAAAAGTTCATTATTTGCATGTGCTTTAAAGCCTTGCAAACATGTCATTCAGGTGCTGATGTGCGGTTCTAGCGTGCGGTTTTCTGAGCGCATACACCCAAAGCCCACATGCTCTAAGCCTGTCTAACAGAACCTGTTTACTGAACTAAGTTATCTTTCTAGTCTTATTGCGCTAATACTGTCAAATACACACAAGGTTTATATAAACAAAGTTGGTTTTGAGGCTTTCACCAGTGTATGGCGACGGATTATGTACAAAGTATATCATATATCATTGAATGCCAGGATTGGTAGTTTGATAGCAGCGGACAGAGGCTGGAAGTATGCATCAGGTATCGCGTAAGGATCACACCCTAATGTTGATATTTTTTGAAAGTAGCGTTTCTTTTCATGGCAATCGAGGTGCGAAATGTTGTCTTTGTAGCCATTTACTGTATCCGTACGAAACTGTAAATCGTAGCAAGCTAGATAGCTAATGCTTGTCAGTACCATAGACAGTACTCAACTGGAATTCAACTGGAAAAAGAGCGGATGACGTAAGAGGTCACGTGACTGATATTTATGTATTCTGTGCTCAAGCTCACAGATAAACTTTCCGCAAAGCACCAGCAAAAATAACGATTATGAATGTGTCTGAAAAAAAATTAGCAAGGAGATTAATTATTTATTAATCAACTAGTGTTTTCTCAATCAAGTGATCGTGCCGGCACCTCCATGTCATGAAGCGCACTATACTTTAGCTTCCACACTCCGCACAAACACTTGGATATGCGCCTAATAATAGCGCATATCCTGGTTAAAGGTGCAGTCTGACAGCTAGTGGTCGAAATAGGTACTGCAGTCCAAATACAAATAAATAGGATATCGTTGTTTTTTATGCTTTGGTAGAGTGAAAGTTACATTTAACAACTTTAACGTTAGAGCAAGCGGCCAAGTAAAGTTGCTACTTACATGTTTCAAATGATATGCCATATTTGAGGTCAATGAATAATAGGTGAACGTTTGGATTTCCCGCCCAACATACTGTAATTACCACAAGGACCCGCCGTTAATGATCTGTCCCTCACAGACGGACTGCATGCCTTCGCCACTTCCTGTGGAGTTGTTGTTTTTTCTGCGAATAACCGAGTAATAAAACATTGTCTGACTAAGCCTCTTCTCTAGATGGGTTTCAGCATTCCCCAAATTTGCCATAGTTTATGAAATGTGCTATATTAGGGGGAAGCCCTAGAAAATATAACTCAAAATAAAGATTATTTTACTGACCTGGTTGACTCAATTCGTTTACAGAGGTGCTTGAGTTAACAGCTTACTGCAATATTATACTCTCTAACACTACACAGCCGTGTGAAGATTGTTTAAAAATTATCCTTTTGTTTTCCATATAGAACAGCAAAAAGATTTGGAACAACATAAGGGTGAGTAAATAACAGCAAAATTTTCATTTTTGACTGAACAATCCCTTTAAATGCAGTCTCCCACATGTCCCACTCATACAAATTTTGAAACCCATCTAGAATTACAGAGCTTTATGACTTAATCACAAAGATAACATTCTTCCTCAAAATAACATTGAGAATCCAAAATTGGCATGTAGCAGAGAATAATTTTCTCTGGAGAAATCCCCATTAAATATCCAAAGAGGAAACAACGTGTGTAGGAGGACAGAGAGAGAGATTAAGTGAGTGAAGGAATGAGAGAAGAAAAGAGAAGAGGTTACTTTGGCAATCTGACCAGGTGATAAAACAGCAGACATGCTCGATGGACAGCATATAAAAAATGTTTGTTATTTATCAGTCAGCTCGAACGAAATGAAATAACAATCTGCCCTGCTTTACGCTGTTCTGTGTATGGGAAACCGATTCAAGCATATCCTTGGGGTGACATAATTTATTGAAATAAAATTCAGATTACTTTAAATATGTATAACAAACACATCATGAGTAGGGCTTACTGAGAGTACATTGGGTATTATATGTAGCGTGACGTTGGCGCTCTTTTCCCAATGTCCCGACTGACTGAGAAATAAAGCGGCTGTGATAAGAGATGATTCGTGCCGTTTTGTGTCACTATGTATCAAATACGAGAATAATATTTTGCAATGGGCAGCTTGAATAAAACAACTGTAGTGGCTTGCTATCACCACCTTTGCTGTTGAAGAGGATTGTGGTTTCTTTAAAGGTGCAGTATGTAATATTGACAGCTAGTGGTTGAAATGGGTACTGCAGTCCAAATTCAAAATATTGGAATGAGTTGTTTCCACTGCCCCCTCCTCCTCAGACTCAATGCTCATGTAGGTTGCCAGATTGAGGACACGCAACAGGAGCGAACACAATTGACAATAGAAGGCGATGAGACTTAAAAAATGTACGTTTATGAGTTGATTTATCCGTGTTTTAATATGCTCCTGTTCATAGATTTTTAGATGGATGCAAAGGCTTTTTTAGGTCTGGTAGAGTCTGCGACCCAGTTCGTTTGCAGGCTTCCATGTTTTCCGCCAATATTTCAAAGTAGAATAACTGGCTGTAGCATTGTTTTTCAGAGAAAAGAGTATGTGAACTTAATATGTTGGCAGATATTTAGGAATCATGCTATTTTTGTACAGTCAAAAAATTACATCCAGAACCTTCAACTTGTGCATTTCAATGGCCCATGGAAACTCTGACATGCACTCTTTTCTAAGTCCAAGAAAGAGGGAGATATTCTGAAGATTTATGTTTTATCATTTTCCAGTGATATGAGTCAAGCTGTGGATACACTATCTTTTTTTTAGCTCATATCTGAGCATACAGAGCTCAACAATAAGGATGATATATATTCTGCTTGCTCAGTCAGGCCAATATTTGACACTTTCACTGAACCTAAGGCAAAAAAAAAAAAAAGGAAAATAAAATCTGGTTTTAGGCAATAAAAAAATATATAATGCAAGAAGTATTTTTTGTATTGTTAAACATTAAAGGGCACCTATTATGCCTCTTTTCACAAAATGTAAAGTTCACAAGTCGTCTCTGATGCCCCCAGAGTGTGTATGTGAAGCTTTAGTTCAAAACACCCAGCAGATAAAAAATGTTTTACAGCATGTTTAAATTGTCACTTTTTGGGGCTGAGAAAAAATGCATTGTTTTAGTGTGTATCCCTTTAAAGGACGGAGCCTCACGAGCTCGCGCTCAGTGGCAGGACAATCTCATCTCACGGAATGATCATAATAAAACAGAAACACTCAGTAGCGGTGTTCATTTCGACCCGGAGTTGGACAATAATGCCAACATAGCCCGAGAATATATGCTGTATGGAAATAGAACAGGTATAGTTTAGTTAAATTACAGTTATAACTTATTTGTCATCTGCTTTTATCCACTATTAAAGGGGTGGTAAAACACGATTTCACTTTTCTAACTTTAGCTAGTGTGAAATGATGCTGTTTGAGTATAGACAACATCTGCAAAGTTACAATGCTCAAAGTTCAAAGCAAAGGGAGATATTTTCTTTTAAAGAAAAGGACTACAACAAACAGCTGGTAGGGACTACACGACATTCCTCCCGGGTTAGTGACATCAGCAACCCTAAAATGTCCATAAACCCCTCCCTCGGGACACGCAGTCCATGTTGAGAAGAGGAAAAGTTGTTGTATAAGAGTACATTTGTGAGTCAGCTCAAACTTTAGCATCCTTCTTTTCACATGCAATAAAAAGTCACTCTGTGTGCATCTCACAACAGTTCCTATACGAGGGATTAATAGATTGTCATGACAGAATATGCTAATTGAAGATAGTTAACTCTACATCAGCAACATAAATTCATAAACTAACCATTCAGAGACGTCCTGTTGCATTCTACATGTTGTCCCTTCTTCTTGAGTCTCTCCATCTTTGTCTGACTCCGTTTTAACATTAAATGCAAACAGTTTCTGTCATTTTAGTGTCTGCATGAGGTAATCGCTCTGCTAACACACAAGAGCTCTTGACACCCGCCCACTGAGGCAGCTCATTTGCATTTAAAGGGCCAGGCACAAAACGGTGCGTTTTTGCTAACCCTCAAAAAGTGACAAATTTAACATGCTATATAAAAATATCTGGGGTATTTTGTGCTAAAACTTCACACACACACTCTGGGGACATCAGAGAGTTATTTTACATCTTGTGAAAAGGGCATTTTACCACCCCTTTAATACAAGCCTGCTGTAGCAGACCCCATCCGAATGATGGCCAAAAATATACTGATGAGTTTAATGAAGTTTATCACAAAAGATGAAGCTCGGTTTTACTTCAGAAAAATCACTGTAAGAGCTGAATAAACACAGTTTAAGTAGTGCGCATTAAAGTCTTATCCATAAACGCTCTATCTCTCTCTTTCATTATCATCAACATACACAGCGAATTACACAAAACACTCGTTAACGGTAAACAAATATATGCACCTTTTGAGGGGGTGCTTAATAAACTGGAAAACTTTATATCCGTAAAACGACTCAGATGAACTGTAATAAAGTGTGTGCTCTCTCTTCCATTACTGCCATGATCAGTAACGTTAGGCCTATCGATCCGGAGACTGTAAGCTGGATCACGAACAGTTGGTACAGATCCAACCTCGAGTAACAACGAGAGTAAATGAAGACTGCTATGTTCATTCTTAAATCATATAACAAAACACCTAAATCGCTTAGGAGACATTCTTGTCTACAGCTGCTGCGGCGTCGAAACAATGGCTGACTGTGTACAGTTCACTCAGGACTGGTCTATGCTAAAACTGCAGTGTCAGTCAACAGTTGTGGGAAGGGCTTGTGCAAAAGTACATGAGAATTGTAAACCACTAGAATACAACTAAATACAAGACATCTGACACATGAATAAATTCATAAACGCATGACATGAACCCATGTCCAAAACAGAACAGAAGAATCATCTGATGCCCGTGGAAGACCACAGCCAAAATAGAATACATTTTTTTTGTCTTTTATTGTTGCAGTCCAATGTTTTTTTTATATAATCATTGTCTCAAGAGTTTTAAAAAATCTGTTCTTAATATTGGTCGTCACACCACTTAAATGTTAATAAGATTCTGTATCATAACTGTCTGAAAAAACAAAACAATATGAAAATGATCAACATGCCATTATAATCTACATCATTGACTATCCTTCATATCTATTGCAGTATTAAGTTTTACAGCTGACTACTGAACAACCCAGATGACTTTGCTTAATTCATTATTTGCTCAGCTAGCCGCATCTTTCCTGTCTACAGTTAACTGACTTTGCGGTTTCTCCTGCTATGAAATGTGGACTACAGCTGGTCATTGCTAAACTTCCATTCTGGGTCATGTGACCTAGTTTGAAACCGGGATGGAATTTGTTACTGACCCCTCCTTAATCCACTCCTCCCCCTAACATACTCACACTTTGACACAAGCATGGGTGTATGTACAAACACAAACCCACACAGACACGCAAATAAAGCCAGAGAAGCTAGGTGGAGAACATGCCCACTGAAGCACCATGGATGTGTGACCTTTGACATTTCAGAGTGAATCTTACATTATAAACAATACAAACAAGATAGGAGGAAAGGAAGATACAAGAGACCGACACATAGCAAGAGAACAAGACAGCGGAGGAGAGGAGAGGAAAGGTAGCGTCCAGCTCGGGCAGCTGTGTGCTATTACTGCTCTCCCCCACCCCTCCTCCCGTGGCAGGAAATGAGCAATCATTTAGTAGTGACAGGTACACGCCGAACCATGGCATCTCTCCCCTAAAACCCTGAGAATACTCCACCACAGCCGGCCAGCATTAAACCTACAGACCACCACACGCCAGTGTCTGCCTGGGTCAAGTACATGTGATTATTTCTTGTGTTTAACAGAGTAAGACTGGAAAGAAGAATGGTGCCCAAACTTTCCAGCCCACAAACAATCTTTAATCAGATCAGAACATCAAAGTACCATCCAGTCACAACTATGAAATACAAGTTAGCACTTTTGGGCCTTTCACACTTGAGAAATGTTAGCCTAACTCAGGGCCTTTCTACACTCTTGTAACACAATTCATGGTTAGTTAGGTTTTGGGATGTACATTTGTAAACCCTGGGTTATGTGTCCTATTTTGAATATTTATGAGGTCAATAACATTGATTGGACAAACACAGTTTGTGTCTGGCTGGCATGTGACCTGTTAACAGCTTGTCCATCTCTGAAAACGTCACCATGTAGTTAGAAAAAACCTCATTTATTACATTTCTTGTCACCTTGCTGAACCTTTCATCACATGCTGAAAATAAATATCCTAATGATAATGTGGAAGTTTCTGTGACTGTACAAAGATCATGAATTTTTATAAAATAAGAACTATACATTTTCTAATTGGCTGTCTGTTAAAAAAACTCACTATAAAAAATTCTAGCACCTAGGCCTATTGTTTAAGAGTGCACAAAAGATCACTTTTGATCAATTTAATGATCCCTTGCTGAATAAAAGCTACAATATGTAATTTTTTTTCATTAACTTCTTACAATAACAAAGGCGTAGATTGATGACACAGTGATAAGCGGAATCATGGAACTTGCAGTCATGCTGATGGATCTAATGTTCATGGATGAGTGAAAACATTCATAATTTTTAACTGTGGTGTGAAGCAGGGTGTGATTGCTAATGAGAGACAGATATCAGCGCCCACACGTGAGACCCGCGGATATAAAGGAATGAGGACATTTAATTCTACCCAACTACAAGTGCTGAATTACTACTCACATAGGTCAGTTTATTGGACGAATTAAACTTGTGAGGTAACGCAGCGCTGTTTCACTTGGTCTAATGTTACACTATCATACTAAACAGCATTTGAGTGTGTTGAAAGTTATAATGTAATTCTATGTGTTAGTTTGTTTGCTATATGAGACTAGCAGTAAGCTAGATCAAACATTAGAATAACCTACTGATCACATTTTAACATTTCATCATGTTGAGCTATAACATTGATTAGTTGTATGTACATTTGCTCACCTGTCTAATAAAGTACATACAAGAGCAGTGTCTCTGTCAAGTCGAAGTTTGCCACGAAGCTCTCGGCATCTCGAAAACACCATGCCGATATTGATTTATTTCTCCTTTTGTCTTAAAGTCTGCTTGCCATGATCCATAATGTTTGAACGAAACAACAACAGCATGCAGCTAAACATTACGCAGTTGTCCACATCTGAGACCATGGTTAGAATGGCAGTACAAACGGAAACCAGGGATAACGCGGATATTATGTCATTGACAGGCGACAAGGGCACTATTTAAAATTGTGAATTTCTCTGAATTTACAAATTCTTGGAAACATTTAGGATAATGCAAATCACAATTGAAAGAAATATATAACAGTGCAAGTGGTCTTTGGATATTTTTATACAAAATTCTTAAATATTGTACCTTTAAAGCATGCCACAATTTAAGATTTATAACACTAGCTGAAACTTCATTGTTTTGCGTTTTTGCGGGATGGCCATTAGGTCCAAGTCCCACAGTTGACTATGCCAGGTCTGGAATCAATGACTTTACACACAACTGACGAACAAGCTGGGCTTTACTGAAAACAGCTTAAAAGCTTAAACCATACAGCATTTCCAATAGCACCCTGACATGATGAACAATCACTCTGTGCTTGTCACCTCCAGGTGAACATCTAAAGAGAACAGGCTGCAACAAAAAGTTAAATAAGACCCACAAAAACACATTTTAATAATGTAGCTGGCAGAGAGCAGTCAAACAGAAAAGCAGCCTGCCGCTTATTCATGCATGCGTCTGATGCAGAGCGACATAAATGTCCTCATTACAACAGCCAGGTTGCCTCTAAACAGCCTGTGCAGACTGAACTTCATAAGAAATAGGTTCTGGAAGAATTCTACATTCATTCATCCGAGTTTTGCACAGAATGCCTTTATGGTCTCATGGATGATCAATTTTAGATCCGTTCGCATGCTGCCTAAAACCCTATAAACAAGATCAGGCTGCAGTCAATATCATAGGTTTTATCAGCATTAGTTTGCTTTACATTACATGCGCCATTAGAAATAGACATTATGAACAGTAACTGGTTCCCTGTTAAAGACAGGCTTATAGAAGACAAAAGTGCTTTATCTAGCTTAATTTAGATGCTTTCAGTATAACTTTAATAGTAAAATATTTATATGTAAGAGAAAGGCCAAAGTACAAATGAAATGCAATTAAATAAGTGCTCTTAATGTGCTACTGGCCCCAGCTTGGCAAATCGCTCCAATTAGAAAGTCGTTCTAGTCAGCACTTCAGGTACTGCATATACTGCAACAATTCCTCAGACATGCTGAATTCAGCACTGTAAACTGTATTTCACTGGAGAGCAAGAGACAGTTCTATGTGCAAACCGAACAAAAACAAACAAAATCGGCCTCCATATTGTTTGGTCTGTAACAGACTACTCCCTCAAGCTCAGAAACCTCTTCTTAAGAGACAATTAGCCCATAGAGCACAGAAACAACTGTCTCATTAGAGCTGTACATGCATGCGTTTATTCTGCATGGACTGTCACAACATAACCTTACACCTACATTGTATTTTTGGTATGGAAGGCTATAATGTTAATATAATAAAACATTTCAGAATAAAAAGGACAGTTCAGCAGTATTTTATTATGTGTGGTTTCAAGCAATGTTGGGTAAAAGAATGCGTCAATATAAACTGTCAAGATGAGTAAATCCTAGTCAAAGAAATAGTTGTTGTCCATAGCATTGTTCAGATCATAGATAGTAGGGCTGTCACTTTTCGTGAAAAAATCCGGTTCGATTTTTGTGACATATGTTTTCATTGAATCGATTGTAAAATTGATTTTCCATGTCTAAAGACGTTTCCATTTTCAACACCAAATATTGGCAAATCCACGGACAACTAACAGGCATTAGGACGAACGTAAAGAGGGTGAGACGCGCACTAGTCAGCAATATTTCTGATGATTAATTGGCGTGAAGTTTTTTGCACAATGACAAACAGGAGTGCAACATTTAAGGATTGAAATTAACACCCGCCAAATTCGGATAAAAATTAACTTTGGCGGGTAACGCTGTCATATCACGAGCCAATTTGGCGTGTTTCTATGTTTACTCACTTTGCTGGGGAAGTTTGTGTAAGCCAAATCTGCGTGGAACACACACGTCACCAAGCAACAAATAGCGCTTGTTCACTTGCACTGAAGTAATAGCGAATATTAAAAAGCATTTGGTTAACAGAAAAGACATTGTTATTTTCCAACATCCTACATGTTCTGTGTACTGTATTGATCTGTCTACCTAAAACACATTTTTGGTTAAAAAAAAGGCAGTTAAAATCGATTCCCTATTTTCGTTTTCGAAACTTGTGTTGGTTGGTCCGATCGATTGTGCAAGCGATTTTCGAACGTAAAGTGACAGCCCTAATAGATACGGCTGCAGATGAAGGGATTGTATTCTAAAAATAAATGAATAAAATAAAGAATATTTAAATAAAACAAATAAAAATATCAAGATAATGAATTACATATTTTAATGACATTTATAAGTCAAAAAATAAGCAACCTTTTTTGCTTTTATGTCAGAGCAAAATCTGCAGAATGCGACATGAAAATGTGATACTTTTATAGCACGTACCCACAACACGTAAAAAACACTTTTATAGGTAGCAAAAAGCATGATAAAATTTGCCACAATATCTAATGAAAAAAAAAAATGCACTAGGGAAATACGTACAACTTTCATCACATGCTCGTCATTCACTCTGGAACTCTATAGCCTATATTGTCTTTCTCCTTGACATACATGCACACACATTACCCTATGGATTCTGAGGCCATAACATGCATTTATGTAAAGACAATCTTCGTATTACAAAAAAACAGTGTTGCATCCCACACCATCCACTGTCTCTCTTCAGGCCACACCCTGGTCATATAGGCCATTGGAAAACCTCCCCCACACACACAATGATAACTTTCATTCGATTTAATGTGGAGAGGGTGGACCACGAGTCAAATTGAGGAGAGGGACAGCATTTCATAACCATTAAACCATTAGCAGATTGAGAGGTGGCTGAAGGAACAGCAGAAGTTAGGTGTAGAAAGTTTGGGGAACTATACAATTAACTGCCAAGGTGAGCTTATTACTATTTAATAAGAAAACCGTAGGCATGAGCTACAATCATTGTTTTAATGATGATTAAAAGTGTAATTTTTTTTTCAATGTTAAGGGGTGACTCAACATTTGAAAAATGCTGGAAAAGTGGGCAGAGCCCAGCGGAGGGGGGGCGTGCACCTGAGACCCGTGTCTCTCGGGCAAGGGCGTGGTGAGCTGGCGCCTGCTTACATCATGCAGTATCACAACATCCAATAGGAAAATTCACATGTTGTAGCCACCATTCAACCCAAAGAGGGCAGCACTCAGGCGTTTTTATACACCATATATTGTAGAATTAAAACACTTTATACCCATGTCAAAAAATTTACTCACATCAATGAACAGCATTAATAAAGCCCCGGTGTTACAGATCATTAACTAAAAAAAGTTGTTTTAAGGTTTATTTACCCTATAAAAAACTTTCTCCTGTCTTTGCTTAAACTGTCATTTTTCACCACTAGAGGTTTATTCAAAACAAAGGCGCCTTGATTTCGCGGAATCATGGGAGTTGTTGTCTTCACCTCTACAGCCGGTGGATAATACGACGGGACTCAAGCAGAAATCATATTTATGGATGACCGGTTATGTATTAAAGATTTATTAAAGTAACGAGGCCGCTGCGGTGATTGCTCATGAGAGACAAGCACGACACATAGCTCGAGAGCAGTGGAGCTTTTATTATGCCGCAGACCGCTTCCTCTTCCGTTCATGAGTATGTGTGGTAACGCAGCGCTGTTTTATCATGATACATTTGAGTGTGATGATAAATGCGGTAAATAAAAAAAAAAGAGATTTAAAACTGTGTTGAGCTATATAACAATGATTAGTTTTTTGTCGATTAATGTATCCAAAAAGTTGCTCACCTGTCTAATAAAACATAATATATTAAAGCGTCTTTGGTGGAAATCGTGAGTAACGCGGGTATGATGCCATTGATGTCATGGTCCGTGTCCTGGTTAAAACGGCTTATTTCTCTGGATTTAAACATTCTTAGAAACATTTGGGATAATGGAAGTACACAAATCAACAAAATATATAACACTGTTCTAGTGATTTTTGGATATTTTGATCTAAAAAATCTTACATAGTGTGCCTTTAATGTGGATAGGCAACTGAAAGAAAGTCATTTATAAGTTGATTTAATGATAAAATGTTTCTAAAATAAATTTATTATAACAATTTTTATTAAAACATTTTTCATGTTATGGCAGATAAACGTATATTGCAGATAATAAAATTAAGTATTATTTTCTGCAAATAAGTAACAAATTAAATTGTTTAGCCTAATTCATTGTCATTTTAAATGCTGTGAGTGATATTAAAATATATATTTGTATGTAAATAAATTAAAAACAAAACACTAAAAGCTAACAATCATTTTAAGAACTAAAAGTGAATTTGAGAACTGTTATCGACCGTTTTAATAAATAAAAACATATCTGATATAGTATCGATATTTTGTGCGTCTTAAGAAATTATAAAGTAACATAAGTAACAATTTATTTCAAAACGGAGTTTCTTAATTATGATATTATTTTGTAAGAAAATAGTTCTTAACCACAATTCTCACATTTGAGAGAGGATTATAAAAGGAAAGTTCTCAGATTAAATACCACCTAGGAATCCAAAAAACATAGCTATTTCCTCTCTTTAATCTCTTCTTCCATCCTCACAGCAACAACTTTCAAAACCCCATGGCTGGCATGTGTGTATGGGTTCGCGTGGGTTAGTGGCAGTAACAGTTTATGTGGTTTGGGCCCAAGTCTTCTGAAGTCAGAGAAGGCTCGAGACGGTACTCACTCCACCACAAAACCACACTAGGAACAAGTGAGTCACTCTACAGTCACCTCCTCAGGTGGACAAGGGGAAGGAATGAGTGAGAAGGAGAGACTGGGACAGACGATGACTACAAAAGAAAAACATCATGTTGAATAGTACAAACAATAGAAATGTTAGAAATAGAGCTGTGCGAATCTACACAACTCTGTAGTGTTTGAAAAACAAGGACATGCCACATCAAATTAATTACAGATTTAAATCATGTAGAATAGATCCTGACATGGACAAAGAATACCAGAGGGATCTGTCATTATGGTGTTTCACTGTTTCCTTTCATTCACTTGAGTAACACTGAAAGCACCTATAAACTAAACAGCACTTCCTTTCTGGCAAATGTTTGTCATCCTAAACGGCTAGGGCTGATTTTCACTGGAAGGAGGTCACAATGTCGTAACAATATTGTAATATAAAACAAATAATTGTGTCTTTTATTTAGTATTGGAGCTACACCGCCAATTTCCTATAAGGGTTGAGCAACAAGGATTCTCAAATGAGCTGTAAAAAGACATTTTGACTTTTTCCCAACACAATTTTGGCTGTTTACCTGCATGTTAAATTATAGTCATCTCTGGAAAACATCATTGTGCAAGATACTTCTTCACTAGCTGGGAAGGAGGGCCCAGATGTGTGTAATCAACAAAAGGGATTGATTTATCTGATCAAGTTCCATATGTAACGAATCATTCACTTCAGAAAGAGAGTGGAGACATATGGCTTGTGATTGACTGAAAAATGCACTTCCTTGGTTTGTGGGAATTCTGTTGTTTTAACATTAAAAATCAGGCTCCATGCATGTCACTTGCTCTGTAGGACCAGAGCTGTGATGTCCAACTATATACACACACATACATACAGTATATATATCCATGCTGACATTGATTGCTGATCCAATCCCTAAAATCCAAAATCGCCGGCATTATATGAAGGGAGAGTCATTTGTAGTGGTGTCCGAAACCATAGAGGATATCATTGAGTGGATTCATTCATTCTATCCCACATTGCATTGCAATAACGAGAGTACAGCCGATGTACACTCAACGGCTGTCCGAATTCACTCACTCGTTTTCATTTATTTCTTCAAGTGAACTGTATTAGTGTATTAACATAGGGCATAGTGATTGAGGGTTTAGACACTCACTTAAAATGATAGTTCACCCAAAAATGAAAATTCTGTCATCATTTACTCACCCTCATGTTGTTCCAGACCTGTATGAATTTCTTTCTTCTGCTGAACCAAAGAGTATAGAAGTACCAAGAGGCGAAACTCAATAGAACGTTCCATTGCAACAAACGCCCCCATGCGCAGAGCTGCAGCTCCGCCATCTTGGACTGAACGCAACACAGCTGTCGTAGAATTGAATGATACCGGTTCCAATTCAAAAGCGGTTAAAGGAACTAAATAGTAGTTTCTAGTTTTTAATATCTCTATAGTCTAAACTAAAACAGCATGTTGAGTAATGTACAACAAAATAATGCTTATGGATCGGTTTATAATTAAACAATTTCGTCATAGAGTATGAAGCTGTCAAATAGGCTATTTATTTACCCCAATAACACAATTTTGCAACACCAGTAACAACAGCCCATGTTCCTCATGAAATGATTGACAAATTCCTTGAAAAAGCCAAAACACAACAAGTGAGTAGGTGAAAGGGACAAGAAAATATTTGATAGTAATAAAAGATCATCACATCATTTCGGGCTGCATTATACACAACAAGTCAAACATTTTGCAAGTAAAGTGCACACATTTACTATAAATAGAATGACAATGGTAAGTATATTAGCTGTTCTATATGTTTTGGTCTTTAGTTTTATTATAATTTAATTATTCTTGACTGATAAAAACTTTGTACAATACATGTTACATTTGATACAGAAAGAGAGAGTTGATGTACAGATTTACAGATGACTTAGCTTTAAAAAAAATTCTGTTGCGCTTCTGATTGGGCTGTGAGAGTTGTCCATTTTGGGTCAGTAATATATGATGGATTCTGACTCTATTGAATAGTTTCACCATGTATACAAGAGTGTTTTTGCACTGTTCCTTGTCACACACAACTTCCCTGCACTCCCTGTTGTACACCTCCATGCCGCTATTAGGGACTTTAAGCAACAGCTGCTGATGGAACGGCAACGGCAGCCGGAAGTTAACGGTTAACTGCTGTAGCCAAAGAACGCAAAAATCACTAAGCAACAGTAAAGAGTACGGCGAAGGGAATAATTTAATAATTTGACAAAATACAAATAAAGAAAGTGATTTTAAAAAGCAGGAGAGGGTTGCTTTGGGCATTTAATGATATACATAAACAATTACAATGCCTCAGGCTCATACAAAAAACATAACATTAACTTTCTTAATCTTTCTCGTAGTAGCGACTACGGCAAATCAGCTGCTCTCCCGTAGTAGACGGTTACAGCAGAACGTCGTGAAGTAGCAGTTAAAGTTGTATGTGCGCAATAGAACGCCAGAATGCCGTTGCCGTTCCACCAGAGACTTTTGCTTAAAGTCCCTGACGTACGTACGCTGCTCACTTTAACGTTAATAAAAACCTTTTCTACTTTACCTCTCTGGATCTTTGGGGAATCTATGAAATGCTAGTTGATTGGATGTACACTGGTAGTTGCTGCAGTTGATGGCAGAACACTGTTTTCTTTGTTTCCAATTATTTCCAGACACAATGCTGTACAGTTGTGCTAACGGCAAAACCGTTGGTTCAGTCCAAAATGGCGACAGCAGCGCCATCTAACGATTGTTGTCAAAACTGCAACGGAGTTTCGCCTCTTGGTACTTCTCTTTGGCTGAACACAAAATAAGATCTTTTGAAAAATATGGGTCACCAAACAGTTGATGGACCCCATTGAGTAAATGATGACAGAATTTTAATTTATGTGTGAACTATCCCTTTAAGTAGTTGTCCCTTTTGGATTTCCCATAATATACACACATAGAATCACACACACACACAGAACGACATTTGTCTGCCACAGATGCACCATAAGAGATGCTAAAATGAAACCTTCTCTCAGAAGTATTCCCTCAAAGACAGCAGCTATAAGAAATGCAATAAACTATAATATATAGTAGACTATATATGTCTGATCGGGAGCATGCAAATGAAAGTGAATTGGAAAGACACCATCCCCACTGTGAAGCATGGTGACGGCAGCATCATGCTGTGGGGATGCTTCTCTGCATCAGGCAGAGTAGAGAGTTTGATGGGTAAAATAAATGCAGCAAAAACACAGGGGAAATCCTGGAGGAAAACCTGATGGATTCTGCAAGACACCTGCAACTTGGAAGAAGATTTGTTTTCCAGCAAGACAATGACCCAAAGCATAAAACCACTGCTTCACATGGATGGCTTAAAAACAACAATGTTAATATCCTGCAGTGGCCAAATCCACAGTCCAGATCTAAAGCCAACTAAGAATTTATGAGTGGGCTTGAAAAAGCTCATGATCTCCATGCAACTCGACAGAGCCGGAGTAGTTTTAAAAAGAAGAATTGGGGAAATTGACCAGATGTGCAAAGCAAATAAAAAGCTACAGTGACACATAAACTCAAAGCTGGTGTTGAAGCAGACTCTGGTGTGGTTCAAACCAAACAAACGGATCTCCCCCCAAATCTCCTGTGAAAGCTCCTTAAAATCAATGACCCAATTAGCATCCTGACAACAAAAGAATTTCTTAAAGTTTCCTTCATGCTGCTGCAAGATGTAATACAGCAGCAAATGAAACATTCACCAGTCCATTACCACAGCCACTCCGCCCTCAGTCCAATACCACCACATTCATAATTCACACTTTTATGCATGTTTCTTGTACAAGGTGTTGACTTTTTTTTTTTTGAAGTACTAAGGTGAGCTTCTGCTGCACAGACATTTTAGTGTAAACTGCAGCCTTGACACTCCTGATTATTAATCAAACTATCTCAACTACCAGTCATGATTGGTGAGGTGCTTACCTTTACTGATAATGAGAATGATGATGACACCAAGAAAAACAATTAAATTTAAAGGTGCCACTGAGTAAGTACAGACATGATTAATTCAAGAGGGCCTGCCTTTAAATACTGTGTGAATCCTTTCTTAAGGATAAATGCCTTTCTGCAGCAGAAAAAAGACTATAATGATATAAAGATGCAAAAGTCGCAAGACCATTTTAACAAACAGCACAAATACAGACACTGGCATTACATTCTAAACTGGGCAAATATTATGTCTTCACAGGTGCAAGTGTAACTTACGGGGGAAGTTCAGTACTAAAAAAATAACATTCTGTCATTATTTACTCAAACTCCTGTCACCCCAAACCCATTCCTGTATTTTCAGCATCATTACTCCAGTCTTCACTCTTCAGTGTCACATGATCCTTCAGAAATTATTCTAATATACTGTTCTGGTGCTCAAAAAACATTTCTTATTATTATCAATCTTGAAAACAGTTGTGCTGCTTAATGTGTTTGTGGAAACTGTTATATATATTTTTTCAGGATTCTTTGAAGAATAGAAAGTTCAAAAGCATTTGAAATCCTTTGTAACAATTTAGAAGTCTGTCACTTTTGATCAATTGAATGCATCCTTGCTAAACAAAACTATATTAACTTTTGAACAGTATAGCGACATGTGCTGTGACAAAAAAGGGGGGGAAAGTGGATTTGTATGCACTCAAAATAGCCTGGAAAATAAACAGGAAAGCATGAGATTTCACCACACATTGCCATATGACCTCTTTGAAATCTGCATATGTCAGATAATGGTGGAAATTCTGAATCTTGACCACAGCAAACCTGGTACCCTTGAACAAAGAGATGAATTGCTCATAAAATATGCACAACTCCATGTTCATGTGTTTACTTTGGCCCCACGTCGCACCTTGCTGTGAAGCTCTGCGCTGTTACAACAAAGACATTTGTTCTGCATCTGCTCAGAACAATCCCAGTAATTACAGTGCAGTTTCTTCCACAGTTTTGATCCCTAATTGTGAAAAGCCATGCATTTCTGACCACACACATCTTTCTCGAGCACCATAGGTGAACGGTCTCCTGCGAGTAATCACTACAAAGTCACAGACCAAGAAGTTGAAGGAGAGTTTAAGATAGCAATCTTTTTCTAGCTAGGTTTGTATAAATGGGATAAATGTGTGTATGTGTGTGTGTGTTTGTGTGCATGCAGTGATGTTGACATGGTTCTGATTGACCGGAAATGTTAAATAAGCATCTCTGCTATGAAAAGGGTCTCCCTCCCCCCCTCTCTCTCACCACATGTGAAACCACACAACGTCATGACAACTGCCAAAATAAACCTCAGCATCCTCCAAATGGAGAGTGCGTGTGTGCGCTTCCCTGCCGTGCAACACGGTTATACAGCGGTGTATTTAATAACCTTTTGCAAATCTCTGAAAGAATGTGTTCAGTGACACCGCAGAAATGAATTTCGACTGCCAATAGCTACACCACAACCATCAGAAGATACTCAGCGATCCTCTAAATTCCTCTCAAGAAGTTTTAAGTTTAAACTCAAATATTTTGATGAGGAAAAAATGTTACTTGAGCTGGAAAAGGTTTTTCTCAACTCCTGTTTTTACGTTAACCCTTTCTAAACGTTTAGGTAACTCTGTAGCTGATGTGAGTACTGGGGTGTCAGGCACCAAATAGGATGCAAAACACCATAAAAGTAACACATATGGCCTGGTTTCACAGACAGGGCTTAGATCAAGCCAGGACTAGGCATTAATTAAATTAGGACATTTAAATAGCTTTTATAACGTGCCTTAAAAACATTACCGGTCTGCATCTTGAGACAAAACAATGGCACTGACATATTTTAAGTGGAAGTTGCTTTCAGTTAAGAGTATGACAGCTCAAACATGTATTTTAGTCTGAGGCTTAGGCTAAGCCATGTCGTTGAAACCGGGCATAGGCCCTTTATTCCAAGTCTTAAGCCATACATCAACTTTTTTTGATGAATAGAGTGAAATTTACCTGCTGTCAATTACACTATGTGTCTTTCAAAAAAATGGTTTAACACACTTTCTTTGAAGGTCTGTTACAAATCTCTAATTTAGTAACACAGCAAATAGAAAAAGCCTTTTTGTGCAAATGTTAAAACTCAAGTCCCGGTAAACAACGATGTCATCTAAATACTGCATATGCTGCAAAAAACTAATACAGTGTGTCAAATATTTTAGTCTTGTAAGGTAGGCTAAGCTTTAAGCCAAGTAATATAATCACTTGCAAATGGACTTGCTTATATACGCTATGTTACATATGATTTCCAAAACATCTGATGGAATCTTACTGTAAAGCTTTTGCTGTTTCAATTCATCACCAGCTGTGCAAATTCTCAACACCAAAAACAGCTACTGTTTATGAAATTAACAAATTTCTCAAGACAACTTTCCTGACACTGCTTTTAATTTAGCGAACCTTGCCATTATAAATAAGAGGACGTTCCAGTGTAAAACCTGAGTCAAATTTCCAATCTTATGTCTAGAATAACTTATTATTGTCCAACTTCGATGTTTCTAGATTAATATGGCCTGTTTCACACTCCATGTGAAAGCAGCAAAAATTTCAGCAACAATATCAATAGGTTAGGGCTGGGCGGTATATCGAGTTTGTACAATATATCGATATTTTTTTCCCCCACGATATGGAATGAGGCAATACCGTTTATATCGATACAGTAGTTTTATTCGATCACATCTGAAAAATAGTGGAGTACGCAGTGTGAGCTACTGCAGTGAAAGAACAGTACAATTTGTCCTAAACATGACACAAGCTTATTAAGCGCTTCAAAATAACTGGTAAGATAGTTAACAAGTTTAGAGCAGCTTGCCCTGTCAGATGCTCGGACAGATAGCCTACTGTTAGTGACTGAAAGATAAATACTGGCGCTGTTTAATGCATTTGAGACGTGGTGCTTTCCTCAGTGCTTAACTTACATTTCACAGGTATATTCTCCATCTGTAAATGTTCAAACAAATCAAACAAATATGTCCATTTCACTGTCAGGAGAGGACGAGCTTCTGCAAATTAATCTCCGCTCAAATTCAAGCTTACGTGAATGAGCGCCGCCGCGCGCATGCGCGCCAAACAGACGAGCACAATAGAACAGTAGCGCAATAATTCTGACTAAAATACATATTACTAAAATATTTGTTGTTGGAGACAATAAATGTGCCATATGTGGAATTTTAAACCTACAAGTATATTTTTATGAAAGTGACCATTATAATGGGGTAATCAAATGCAGGCTAATATAATTAGTTTGTGCTTTTGTTTTTATTTTCATTTTTAGTTTAGCCTTTAGTCATTTTTAAAAACAAAAGCATTATTTTTGTTTTTAGTTTGTAATGTTACAATGTTAGAATGTAATGTGATTTTAACCACCTTTTTGCACATAATATATTGCATAGCCTACATTACATTCCCTATTTGTTTCCATATCCTTCAATATCAACATTGTTTGGATATCACTGAGCGAGCAGGATGTGAAATAACATTTTTTTTTAAATAAATACATTTATCCAAATAGAAAAAGTAGAAAGTACCGAGATATATATCGTATATCGCCATTTAACCAAAAAATACCAAGATATGATACCTGTCGGGTAACAAACGCTCACAAAATGGCCAATACTACAATCTATTATATAGTGAGGCTATTTTGTTTCCATAGCACTTTAACAAAACGTTTAATGACACTATAACATTAAAAACAATACAATAATATATACTAAATATGTATAATATCACTAAAATGATATAGGCCTAAAAACAGTCTTTAGTTCACGAACAGCACAACTCTGCCATCTGTGAAAATCAAAAGCAGCTTCAAAAACTTGTTAAAAAAGTTAATGTAGGTCCACAAGAGAAATATTAAGCCAGTAAATTAAGATAGTCGCTATACCGTTATATCCATCGTCGTCTCTGAGAGAACGCGGCGTTAATGCAGCGACAGATGCTGAAAGCTCAGTCCGTTTCTACTTTCACTTTGGGGAATGAGCGCGTTTACATGCATGTTCTTAACGCGATATATGCTGAATAATAGTGCATCCAAACGCACAACAACTATCTGGCATGTCGTTACACCTCAAAACACCAACTTTTGTATATTAACTGGCGACGTCCTGGCAAGATCCTTGATTAGTTTACTGGGTTTCGTTGCTATAGAACGACGTTCTTGCGGGACAGCCAGTACTTGTGACGCTGTGCAAAGTATGAATATAGGCCTATGAAGCAACATAATATGCACACTGAGCAAAATGCTTACATATTATTAAAAAACAAAAAACATCTGGGTCAATGCAGTTTACATACAGTGACAGGCACAAACAGCACTTTCTTACATATACTCTCAGTGTAAAAAGCTGATGCAGTGACGGTGTTGCTTCACATTAACTTAAGCATGCTGAGTAAACAGGCCTTACTTTTCAAATTAATTTCAGGGCAAGCAATGTAAATAACCATATAGCACCTCATTTAACAGGCTGGCCTATGATATTTACAAACTGCTAGCTGAGATCAGACACTTACACAAGATATTAGGCTATTCCCCAAAGTCTCATAATGCATTAGGTAAGTAAAATACACACCCAAAGCAAATATTAAAACTTCTACCTTCTAAAAACTATGCAAAAAGTGGGTGTAACACATAATGCAAACAATCACAATAACATGCAGTTACATTATCAGCACACAAATGTTGCCATTATACTTCATCCACAACAAAGTTTATAGAGAACAAGCTATTGTAAGAAATGTCAAACATTTTACAATCCCTAATATTACCATTTCTACTACTGCCAAACCATTATCACTAACATGCTTACAAGGGAAATAGTTCTGTAACAATACAGGTAAATGTCAACACTGATAGCACCTGTTGACAGCCATGAATGTGTGAACTATCACAAAGTCTGCGCAGAACTTAATATAGGAAATTTGAGTCTCATGTACAAAATTAAAAGATTCAAAGTAATTTATACAACTTTATGTCACGAGATAATTAATCAACAAAGAAAACATCTCGCAGTCCAATTAAAGAGATAGGCTACACAATGTCTATGCAATCACACGGTACGCAAACAAGCAACTTATTTATTAAACTTGTATATGGATGTAGCGACGTAATTACTATTATATTAATACAATATGACACTTTTAAACCGGTATGACATGCGAACTGTATTCACTATGCACAGTAATACTAATTCCTCCGTGAGAATATGAACTTTGCAATGCTTTTAGGAACGTTTTGTTGCCGTTTCTGTGCTAAAGCTTTGTTTCTATGCAATATTATGTTCAGTGTTGTGTTTTATTCAGCATAAACACATCTTTGAAGGCTCTGGCCTGTAATCGCACTGTGATTCCTATTGGCTGAAAATAAAGTCGTAACACGACTGCACAGTGATCCATTGGGCTCCTCTTTTCTGCACGAAATAACGGAAATAACGGAACATCTTGTGCCTCACCTTCCAGGAATGTCCTCCTGCTCGATCAGAGGACTCTTGGTTAATTTTGGGCATGCGCCACATTAATTAGGTGAGTAGATCGACACATCTTCATAACTGTTTCTCCACAGCCATTTTTGGGCGAGACCTCGAATCCTAAACGGTGGGTGTTACAAAATGGAAGTGAGGGATATTTATATTAAACACAATACAGCGCTCCCGATATTATAATTTTTAATCAATAATAAAAATATTTTTGTTGTAAAGCGTCATTTTTAAGCAAAAGACAATATATATTGTCTCACCATCCATATTAAAGTTCCACATCCACCCCTTTTAAGAAAAAATGGTACAGCTCATACAACACCGGTTTGCTTCTGCGAAGGCAGCCAATCAGAGACGACGAAAATGTCCCTCGCCAATCAGAGCACCTGTGACGTACGTACAGTTTTTTTTATCAGATTCAAGGAACTCCGGGAAATCTTAGCAGACAAAAGGCTTGTTCGACTTGAACCGGCGCTGCGCAGACCGATCGGTTGATGACATCAAAGTACCGCGAGAGCGATTCAAAAGCATAAGGAGCCGTCTGCTCTCTAATCGCTCTCGCGGTACTTTGATGTCATCAACCGATCGGTCTGTGCAGCGCCGGTTCAAGTCGAACAAGCCTAAAGTAACCAGTTGAACAGGAATTATGCTCAGAGACAATTTATATAAAAGGACTTTGTTATGCTGTAATCTTCTTCATACATGTAAAAGGTTAATACCCAAACCATACTTAATTCAGTAAGACTAGTGCAATAGGTTTTCAAGGCGACAGACAACGTTGCTTACATATTTAACTAACGTTACACTAATTCAACTAGAAAGTGGATACAAGGAGGTTGAAGCTTCTGAGAGAGTGAAAATGAAGACATTCACAGAAAAAGGCTACTAGTAAACAAACGACAAATGGCATATTTAGCAGTCTCACTCATCAGCTCTCCTCCTATTGGTGTGTGGTAAAATGTATGTATTTCTCAGTTTTGTGTGTGTGTGTGTGTGTGTGTGTGTGTGTATGCAAACACTGCAGTATTATTATAATAATGACTCAAAAATGCCATCTGTTGCCATTCCACTTATTGTAATGTGAAGGGGTCTAGCAGAATATCAAAGCTGCTTTTTTAAATACACTAGTGGGGTCCAAAAGTCTGACATCGTTTGCCTTTTTTCAAGTAATTATAAGTAGGCTAATTCAAATTTTCTTTATAGCAATTAAAACAATATTTATTTTTTTTGCCACAAAAACAAATTCAGTATTCCTCAAAATGAATAAAAAAAGTAAAATGCCAACTCAGAATATTACGCAAACCTGCAATAATTCAATATTATTGCATATGACATAATGCATCAAATTAAATATTTTACACAGACTATGACCAGCTTCCTCTCCATACTGTAATGAATACGATCTTCAAGCAAAATAGACTGGATGAAGTATTTGGGATGCTGCCAGTCCACAATCTGATTTCTGAATTGTGATGTAATCTGAATCATAATCACACGTTCAATGGCCAGAGAAGAACTGGTCACCTGACTGAGCCTGGTTTCTTCTAAGGTTTTTTTTTTCTGATGTTACATGATGGAGTTTGGGTTCCTTGCCACTGTCACATCTGGCTTGCTTAGTTGGAGACATTTAAAGGGGAACTGAAACGAAATAGGAAGTAAATGTGATATAACATGTGTGTTGTCATTGTTATTTGTGGTAGGACACTTAAAACTACTGAAGTAGTTACAAGGGGGGGAAACAGTGATGTTAGTTTGTTGTTTTGTTAATAGGGCGCAGCCATCTTGAGCTTCAATGGTCCGTGACGTCACTGACATGGTAGGCTACCTTGACAGTTCCAGCAAAAAAGCATCTCAAGAGCATAACAGATCGAGAGGGGGTCTTATTGCATTGTGATCTGTCCAACAAGCGAATATAACACCCCGGATGCCATCAAGGACCGAAAAAGATGTTTGCAAAATTACTGTGGCATAAATGTGACCCTGACGGGTCCTAAAACCCAGTTTTAGCTATTTGAGTGTCGATTATTATATAAGTTTGATTAATAAATTGATTATTTCGTTTTGAAATTAGGCCAAGTACAAATCCTGAATTTTCGGTTTGGCCCAGAATTTTCATTTCAGTGCATCCCCATTATTTTCCATAAATAGTATAAATAAAAAAATTGCTTACATTTTTAGGGAGTTGCACAATATTGTAATTCATTACTTTTAAAAGTAACTTTCAACTCTGTTAATCACAGCATCACTCAAAGAAGTTCACATGGTCAGTATCACAAATTGCATATTTCAGTAATGACCTAGAAATAGAGCAGAATCTTTCATATTTTCTTATTCATTTTACACCATTGCATCCTTATTTTAAAACACTAATACTTAACATTTCAAGATTTTAAATCACATTTTGATCCAAGTTCCCAGTGTGCTGTTGCCCACACTGTATGCTCTCTTTGTTTTTCTCTTTCCCAAACATTACTTTCACAAAGATTTCTGCACATAAATCATGATCCAGCTAATAGGCCCCAATATTCAGAATATTTTTGTTTATCTACTACCCCAGCCTCATTTAGTTCATCAGATCAATCATGGCATTTTATATGACGATAATAAGGTGCATATTAGCATACTATTTAAATATGGCTTTTCACTTGTTTCAAAAGTAATCTTTTTTTTTTAAGTTATATAATTTGCATTTTGCTGCTATTTGATAGGACGGCTCCCAACCATGTTCCTGTAGTACCCCAAGAAATGCACATTTTGTCTTCTTAATTAAACACACCTATATCATCAGCTCATTAGTAGAGACTCCAAGACCCGAAATGGTTGTGTCAGACAAAGGAGACATGCAAAATGTTCAGTGTTGGAGGTACTCCAGGAACGTGGTTGAAAACCACTGTGAACAGTGCAAGGGTAAAAAAGCAGGGGTGTCCAATCCTGAATCCTGGAGGGCCACTGTCTTTCAGCTCCAACCCCAATTAAACACACCAGAACCAGCTAATAAAGGTCTTACTAGGCGTACTAGAAGCATCCAGGCAGGTGTGTTGAGGCATGTTGAAGCTAAACCCTGCAGGACAGTGGCCCTCCTGGACCAGGTTTGGACACCCCTGAAAAGGAAGCATTTGGCTCTTGCTTTGTGCATTTTGAGGTGTACTGTACTCTTGTTGAATAAACTTCATACAATCCTGTACTACAGAACTGTATTTTCAACAGTTACCTTCATCATACTTGTACATCAGTGTGAGGGAATCTGAGTCCTGTGGTTCAAGGCTTAGGCTGGACTATAAACATTGACCCCTGGTTTCACAGACAAGGCATAAGGCTAGTTCCATGCGAAATGCATGTTTGAGCTGTTTTAACTGAAAGCAACTTGCACTGACATATCTTAAAATGTCACTCCCATTGTTTTGTCTCAAGATGCACACCAGAAATGTTTTTTCTCCAAGACACATTTATAAAAGCTATAAATGCCCTTAAACTAAGGCCTAATCCTGGCTTAATCTTAGCCCTGTCTGTGAAACCGGGCCAGAGAATCAATGACAACACACATTATGTTCTAAATAATTACATGGATTTCCCCTCCCTCATTTATTCTCTTTTATTTCTTTCTCCTTTTTAAGATATTTATTAAATAGCAAATTTAAGTACCTGTTCGTTCTGTTTACAAAAAGAAAAAGTCCCAGTAACAAGTCAGATGAAAAAAAAAAGGTTGCCTTAAGTTAGTTTGTTTACAGTCTCTTTCCCTCTTCCCTCACTTGTCTCAGGCATATTTGTAATGGTTGTCTGTTCTGTAACAGGAGCCATTTGAATGTTTTTGTCTGTTAAATATGTCATGGTCATTAGAAAGGCAGAGAAAAGGTGAGTCAATGAATTGTTCCACTGGGGCCAAGTAAGTGCGATGACCCGGCTGTTCATCAGCCGTCTAGCATAAAACCGAAAGCTTATGGGATTATTTTTCACTCTGGTCGATTTCAAGGAAACTTGTGTTTTTGCTTCTTCTGAAAATCTCTAAGTGGCACATTGAAAGTGGTAGTGGAGAGCTTCCTCAAATAGTTTTTTTGCAGCCTCCAACTTTGCCCCACTTCGGTATCAGAAGTACACCTGACATAGCTTTTCAGTTGTAGAATCAACCAGTTTTTTTTTCTCTTTTGGAAATATATTTAGCATTTGTCCTTCGCACCCACAGAGGTGACATTGGGTCTATGACATGGGCTATAGTCTAATGTGGTGACTGTGATTTTGCCAAGACAGACATGTTCCTGAATCAACATATTTTGTTGATCCTGGAACAACATTCCTGTCCCAAAATCTTTATGTCCCCTTTCCCTACCCCTAAACCTAAACCTAACCCTACCCATTACTTTTCCCTAAAATCAGAGGGAAATAATCGGTGAATAACACTGATGTTGAAGCACCTTACCCTGGTTCTAAGCCTAAACTTGACATAAACTGTAAACTTGTCCTTCAAATCTGATTGGTTGATCTGAAAGTTGTTCCAGGATCAACAAAGATGTTGATCAAGGAACATGTGGTACTTGGTGAAATCACGTTCACCAGTCAGATGTGGTGAAAAAGGCAATGAGAGTGATTTTATTTATTTGACATGCTTTCCTTCATTTCTTTTCCTTTTCTCTAAGATTATGGGTTGGGAGAGTGTGTGTGTTTGTGTGTGTGTGTGTGTGTGTGTGTGTGTGTGTGTGTGTGTGTGTGTGTGTGTGTGTGTGTGTGTGTGTGTGTGTGTGTGTGTGTGTGTGTGTGTGTGTGTGTGTGTGTGTGTGTGTGTGTGAATGGATGATATTGCTCGAACAGAGGCTCTGTGCCTCTTCTAGCTGCTCTAAAGACATTTCCTTTAAGTGATCCCACCTGTTAATTACTCCTTTTCATATCGTCCTCTAATATTAACCTTTGGTCAAGACTGTAAGTAGCCAATTTATATCCTGTGCCCTGTAATGCTAACAGATATGGCAGTCGTCTTAGACAAATTCTGACAAGCAACAAAAGCAAAGCTTAAAACAAAAGCAAACATAACAACCACTGCCAGTGCAGTCAGGAATTATTCATTTATCTATAATTTACTGAGATAATGTGAGTAGTATTCAATAGGTCATGTGATCTGAATTGTGTAAAAGTTTTTAATGAGCAAATATACACAGAGTGCATCACAAAATATTGAAAAGAAATTAGCTTCATGCTAATACGCCAAATCTATTCACAAAATGGCAGGAATTCTGAATGACTAAATACCTGCATACTAAACATGGAAATATCTAACCGCTAATGCGAAGGGAACAGACTGAATCAGTGGAAACGAAACTTAGGAAAGTAATGAGGAGAATGTCCAAATGCCTTCTGTGGAAAAGGTTCCTTTGATGAAAGCACCTGGATAACAACCGTTTCTCTCTATTGGATTCTCTTTTTATTTCTCCTTTTCTCTCAGGTGTGTTCACATCTGCACCTAAATGTGGATGATTCTTTGATATGCAGAGCCTGAGGTGTGTGTATGAGTGTGGGAAGCACATGATTCTCAGACATGCCAGCAAAATGAGCAAAAGAAAGATCTTGGTGTTCCAACATACACAAAATAAATTTTAGCTGTGGTTGTGAGGTGAATTTTTGACGGAACATTTGGAATGGATCTCAGCTAATCTGCGTGACAGACTTAGCTCACCCGTACAACCTGGATGATCCAGAAAAAATCCCGTCTCACACACACGCACATCAGCTATGCTACTTCTTCCCACACACTAATTTTTTCCCATAAAAAAACTACTGGGCACGCAGATGTTTGCTTTTACTTACTAATTTTGAGTCACACATATTTTACAATGAACAAAGAGTACATGAAACAATATCTGTTTACACTTCCTGTCATTTTTAGTTAAGCAGTGAAAGTTGTATACCAGTTTTGAAATACAGACTTTAAAGAATGCTTACAGAAAAAAAGAGAGTTTGTGTTTAGTCATTTGGTAAGATTTAATTAGTACACTTTCGATTGTATTTATCTATAGATAACTTATTCTACATTAGGCTGCATGAAGAATTTGATTACACAATTGAGTTCTAGAAGAATCTGCTGGCTCACTGGATGTTTTGTTTTGGGAGTGGCCAATTTCTCCTGAGCGTCAGTCCTGTCCAGGGACACTCCAGAGAAGAGGAAGTGAGATCATAATGACCTTGTTCTTGGGAAGGGGGTGCTTAGTGTGATTGACATCTCAATCTTGCCTTCAAAACATTCCATTGTAGGGCCCTTGAGTTTTTCTGGGCTCTTGAATAGTTTTGTCGCCATGGCATTAGTGTTTGCATTTTCTATGAGCAGCAGTAACTTCCGCATAATAATAGAGCTTAAACATGTAGACACAGGTTTTTTTTTGTGTTTTTTTTTTTGCTTTGGATTTTTCTGGATCTTGTCTCAAACAATCAACTTGTTTTCTGGCCATGGAACTGTAGGACTCAGAAATCCCTTTTGACTTTCAAAAGTTTTTGTACAGATGTTTCCGCCATACTTGGCTCGCAGCACAGGGGAACACAGCTTTCATTTGTATGCACTTTATGTCCAAAGTTTATAGAACCAGATGAAATCAAAATTGTTTGAATTGTTTTGTGGACATTAGTCCATGTCAATAAGTTTTGAGGTTATTAGTGTACTTCTAAAAGTTGACAAAACTATTTGTTCTGGAAAATAGACCAAAAATATTGTTAACTCAGCTTGCAACCATAAGTGCAATTTGTATATAATAAAATGCTCTGGAGAATGAGAATGTCCCTCGGTTTAACACTGAGTCCTAACTATGCGCAACGTGACGCGCAATAAAAGGTATCTTTTCCATGTTAATCAAAGTTTTTGTCCTAAGCGACAGCGACACGTGACGATTTTATTTTAGAAATGGTTTAAATTTTTTCCGACGTCGCGCTGGAAAAACAAACACAAAGTGCGGCAATGATAATCTCAGGTACTGTTTATGTGCTTTATTTAATGTTAAGAGCGTGTAATGCAGAGCCGATCCTGACCTCCCTGGGGCCCCAAACAAAATTCTGTTTAGGGGCCATCCTGACCCATTTGCCATGTAAACCATTTGCCATTGCCACACAGTCACACCTGACACCCCAGTGCTCCCACTACAATCCTCCCTCCTTTAACTAGTACTAATTAAAATGTAATTCCTGATATCAGAAATAGACATTGTTACTAGAAAAAGTACATTTTTAATATCAAGAATTCTCATTTTAAATAGTACAAATGTAATTATTGATATCAAAAAAGCATCCTGTGAATGAATAAAAGCTAAAATGGCTTGCCATAGCATGTCACTGTGTTTTAAATGATAAAAGCAATACTTGATACTTGATGGTTATTATTTACTGAGGAATGTGCATCCACATTGACCAGTAGCCTATGCCCAGCCAATCAACATTTCAAAGGGTTAGTTCACCCAAAAATGAAAATTCTGTCAGTATTTACTCACCCTCATGTTGTTCCAACCCCGTAAGACCTTTGTTCTTCAGGGATTGAAACTTGCCGGCCTCGAAAAGTTATTAAAGACATCGTTAAAATAGTCCAAGTGACTACAGGGGCTCAATCTTAAGTTTATCAAGCCCTGAGAATACTTTTTGTGCGCAAAAACAAACATAAATAACAACTTTATTTCAACTATTCATGTCCTTCTCTTTGGGCATCTAGTCAGTTAAACTAGTGTAATTGCGTAGAGCTACGTCACACGTAGGCTCAATATTGGCCAACGCTGGTCATGTGGGTGATGCATGTGACGTACAACAACAGAAGCGTACGCTGTTAAACTAGTAACCTGACTCGAGTCCCAGAGACTTGCGTAGTGTGCATACAGGGCTGATCGGGTCTGGTATTCACCCTGGTGAACGAGAGGGTCACTTCCTTGCGCCTTCGGGTAGGGATAGGTCTCTCACTGTCGTGTGTGCCTACGGGCCGAATGGCAGTGCAGAGTACCCGGCCCTCTTGGGGTCTCTGGGAGGGGTGCTGGAAAGTGCTCCAACTGGGGACTCCGTTATTCTGGGGGACTTCAATGCCCACGTGGGTGGTGACAGTTACACCTGGAGGGGCGTGATTGGGAGAAACGGTCCCCCTGATCTGAACCCGAGCAGTGTTCTGTTATATGGCGCAAACTAAAAAAAAAAGAATATTACACCATTTAAACATTATTAAAAATACATAGGCTATTGAGTTACTAAAACACTCTTTGTCAAAGAATACACTTGTTTGTTCACAGTTTAAATGTTCTTGTTTCCATTTTTTTTATTTCAAAATCTGAGGTGAATTATCCATTGTTGCTTTTACAGCTGACAGTTACAAACCTGGGAGCACTAAATGATATTCAAAGTCACATTGGACGCTTTTAATAGTAAATAAAGCACATAAACAGTACCTGAGATTATCATTGCCACACTTGTGTGTTGTTCCAGCCACGATGTCGCAGAAAAATAGAACCGTTTCTAAAATAGAATCGTCGCCGTTGCAGCTGTTTAGGACAAAAACTCAAATAAACTTGGAAAAGATACCTTTTATCGCACGTCGCACCGTCGCGTCGTGGTAGTTAGGCCACGATGTAAAGGTATTAGGTCCATTGTCTATTGTCAATTGTGTAGTGTACATCTACAGTATTAAGCACAGCTTACACAGAACCTTTTTTTAAACCAAGCAGTTTTTGTTGGTGAACACGATAAAGCCACATGACCAGCCACAATAACCCTCAAAAAAAGTGGATAAAAATTTCGCCCTCACGCAAAAATTATTAATTGTATGGGTTCCATATTGAAAGGACTGAATTTTGCCGGTGAAAATTTGCTAAACAATCGTAAATGTTACCGCATCTTATACCACTGAACTGGCTAGCAATAGCAAATAGCTAATTGTGCTTCTGTGACATAATTAAAAACCTATTGACTATTTTTTTTAAAACAACCTAAACTTCCTGTTTAATGTCAGCACAACACAATGCACATCAAGCCATTTCATGGGGTATTCAAATCAGTTGCAAATGCCCATTAGAGTTAGCCTACCTTGATCTTTGATGGTCTGTCTCTAGTTTAAGATTATTAAATTTTTCTTTACTGTCATTCTGTAATGGAAGATGGCTAATGCCTCATGCTGAACACAGTCCCAAGGGTTGCTTTAGTTTCACCATTTTTTTAATCTCCATCCATCATGATCACGACACTCTTCTTTCTTTCTTTCTTTCTTTCTTTCTTTCTTTCTTTCTTTCTTTCTTTCTTTTTCTTTCTTTCTTTCTTTCTTTCTTTCATTCTTTCTTCACCTTAGTCACTAACGTGTACCTGTCAGTTTCTGCCATAATCCTCTGTTTGTTTTTCGCTCACTTTTTCTGTTTCTGCAGTTGTACTTGCCACCTGTGTTTCTCTTTCGTTCCTCACGCTTTCTGTTCCTCTCCTCTGTTTTTGCCACTTTAAATCATCCATTTCTTCAACGTGTCTGTGTGTCAAATGAGCCTTACACAAATAACTTTTAGCTGATTTTACCTCCCTCTTTCGTTTTATGTACGTTTTTCTGTTTCTTTAGCAGTCCTTTGCATTTCCATTTCTCTTCCTTCCTTTTTCTTTCTCTCAATCCTTTACCACCCCCCCCCCCCCCCCCCAAACACACATACACACACTCCATCTTCTCCCATCCCCCACACAGCTGGCGCCCTGAGCTGTTAGTCCAGATGGTTAGGAGGGGAGGCAGGGGCTTGTTCTCTAGCCCCACAGCAGGCTCTCTGTCCTGGGTAGCTCCGAGTCAGCTCCCCCCTGGACCAACTGGAACTCCCCCCCAAACAGCACTGCAAGCATTAATCTCCTAAATGATCCCGCCAGGAGGAGGATCAATACTCATTTACAGAGACGCGGCCTGATCCCTTAATGTAGAGCAGTAAGGATAGCTTTCTAACCAACACCCACCCCCCCCCCCCCCCCCAACTCATGTTGCTGTCTCTCCTATCTTGTCTCTTCTTTTGCACTCTTTCTTCCTGTCTTCACACCCCATTCATTCTCTTTCTGTTTAGCCTAGTAAAAGGAAAAGGTAAATGAGACTTGAATAGGTAACAGGTGAAGAAATGGAAGTACAGTGGAAATATTACTGGATAAATTGCTTGCAGTATGAGGTCAGTTACTTTAAACCTCCTTTGATGAAGTCACTACTCTGCTTCCGTTAAACTGCCAGTGGATGCCCAGTGGATTAAAACCAGCAGCTCTTGGATGGCAGATATTGTTGGGTTTTAATTTTGTCCAGCTGGGTGGTCCTGTCACCAGTAACCGGGAATAGAGGCTACTGGCATTTAGACTGCTATTTTAATAGCATAGTGAGCGCTATTATGCAGTTTTAATTTTTGCAGCATTATTTTTACTCTTTGTTTTCCGTCGTTGCGAAAAAATATGACATCATGTCGAAATGGCAGCATCCAAGGAAAATGGGAATAGACCGGACTTTCCACAGAATAATGTCCCGTCTTTTTCCAGTCAGTTAGCACCAGCAGAGAGAGAGCGCGTGTGTGGTTTTCAAAATGCCTCATCATTGATCTCTGATGAAGCCTGCCCTTCACTGCAATGCTTTTCTTCTTTTTCTTTTCCCTCTAGCCAGGGAACGTCTGTTTTTCACCTTCACTCTGTCTCTGAGCTACCCCGCAGGCCCGCCTGCTGGACCATAGTGGCACCTGGAGCCAACTCAGCTGGGCAGCTGCTCTGGTCGCTGGCACATAATGGAGAATTTAACTGGTGCCTGGTCAATGACAAGCTAAACCATGAAATGACATTTTACCATCTTGCCATTCCAAATCCTCACCAAGTCAGCACAACTTTGGAGATTTCTTTTAGGACAGCATCATGTACCAATGAAATTCCCAAGGAAAGTTCAGAAGGATGATGTTCATTTAATCCCACCAGAAGCCGCTTACCTCACTTCTTCCAAAAAATTCTTTCAGCAACTCTCCTCTACCTCAGCTCCCAATTATTGCGATGGTTATGGCCAGTAGGGGAACATACTGTAGTTCAAACCCTTTCATTATGGACCATAAAACCTGTCCACCCTTTTCCACGTCGCTCTTTTCCATTATATGCACTTTCGGTGTGTGAATACATATATGTAGGAAGGAAGAAAACCGAGTACTAACTCTCTTAATGAGATTCTATGGACATTAATGCTATTATTATCTGTTACTCTGTAAAGCTTCTGCACAGCCACAGAGCACTTTGTCCTGTTGAATAATTCACTGTCAGCAGCCATAGGCAGAGCAAACTGGCTTAATGATGAAGGGACAGGCACCTTACTCAGCTCTGTCTGTTGTCTGTTTGATGAAGTGAAAGAGGCCATGGGTTTGAGAGGGTTAGACAGATGACAGGGAGAGTATTTGAGGCTTCTACTAGGGGCATCTCTAAACCAATGTTGGGTTTTTCTCTGCAAAGATTCCGCTATGTACTTAGAGGATATTGCTTTCAACACAGAGCTTGTCTTCTCTCTAAACATTTAAAACGAAATTGCCCTGTCATTTGTATCCTAACCATTGTTTCATTTCCCTTTCCACTTCCTGTTCTCATGACCATAGCTCACCTGTAGAGCGTTTGCAGATTTGATTAAACATAGACGGCTTTGGAATATTTAAGAAGGTCATAGTTCCTTTCGGATCTTATTATCTGGGTACATTTTATGGAAATAGTTTTCTTATTGTGATCATACTGCAGTTGACATGCAAAATGAAAACATCACAGGATGTTAAAGCGATTTGTTAACTTAAAAATGACAATTCTGTCATTATACAACCCCCATGTTGTTTCAAACCTGTTGGACTGTGTTTTGTAAGGAACAATAAAAATGAAGAGAGATTCTGAATAAATTACTTGTTATGTTCCACATGTACTACATGTACTTACTATAGAGTCAGGATTAGGGTTTGGTTTAGGATTATTTACTTGTAATTCTGCATAATTTACTGTTATTACTTTAGTAAACACATGTAGTAACATGTAACTAAGTCACCTTAAAACAAAGCGTTACTGAATAATTTACTCATTATTTTCAATTACAGTTACTCATTACATGTGCAAAAGCCAGTAGAAATTACAATCATTGGTACTGTCTACACTTGATGCCATGCGAAGTGTCATCAGTAAATGGATTGCCCATTCGCTTGAGTTACTTCTGACACAAAGGACAAATGAATTTTAAACATTTGCTTTGACGCTTCCAAACAGCATCAAACACTTGCAACGCTACTACAAATGATAGAGTTCATGAGAGAAGTGAATTATTAAACCAATTACTCATTTGAGTTTGATCAGTTCACTTAATTGATCTGATTAACTGAATCAAAATGAATCAAATAATCTGATTCACTTAATTGATCTGATTAACTGAATCAAAATGAATCAGTTGATATGATTCACTGAATTAAAAAAATATCTGAATGATTCAGACTGATCTGTTCAACTCACTGACTCAGCAGATCATACTGATTCTTGATGAAGATTATCAGAGATAAAACACAAAGACATCAGAAAACTTACAGCAAATGAATCACATGGACCACTTTTATGATACTTTTATGGTTCTTTTACATCCTTTTTAAAGCTGTATAGTTCAAATACATTGCAACAACTAAAGAGTGACAGGTACATGATTTAAAAATTTTCCTTTTGTTTAATAATACGGATTCGGAACAACATGAAGATGAGTATAAATAATGACACATTTTTCATTTTATCTTTTCCAATAGGTGGATTTTAACAATAAAAAAATGGAAATTATTATTTAATTTTTACAGTGATTGTTTGATTAGTATTTTTCTTCTAGCCTCGTGCAACTCACAGTGATCCACAGAATATCATTGTGAGATTATATAGTGTCTTCACTCAATCAATACGGACTGTACACTGCAGTCTCATGCTAAGGACACCACACCCAGTTGAGGTCTGACAGAAACCTGATAGTCATCAGGTACAAGAATAGCCCTATCCCGCCATTGCTGCAGCACTCGCTTTTGTGACCTGTGACAGAGAACGGCAGACCTTCAGATAGTAGCGTGTTGGTTCTTCGGTCCATGTGTTCAAGTATGAATGCGCTAGCTCCTATTTTGGCTGATGCATTCATATTTCTAAAGAAATGCACTTAAGCAGAGAATCTTTTTCATTGGCCATGATTGATATTTAGCATTGGATGGCACAAAGGTTTGTTTTGATTGCATCTTAACTCATCCAGTATTATCTTAAACATTTCTCTACGTCAAACTTTTCTCTGGCCTTCAATTTTTTTTTACTTGGAGTCAGTTTCTCTCTCTCTCTCTCTCTCTCTCTCTCTCTCTCTCTCTCTCTCTCTCTCTCTCTCTCTCTCTCTCTCTCTCTCTGCTTCTCACGCGCTCTCTCCCTGGTCAGAGTCAGAGGAGTAAACATCCCTGGGGAACAGCAAGCTCTTTCTTTGGGTGGAGGACTGAATCATTGCAGTGAGGGTCCCATGATCCTCCCTGTGCCTCGGGACACACGCTGCATTCCTCCTCCTTCCTACTCAATCACACACACGTACACATACTCAAACACATGTTTTCTTACGAATACACGGTCTCTCCTACTACAATACATATCTAGATGCGTATACATTTATGCCAGTAAAGAGATGGCAAAAGGCAAATAGCATTAGACCTTATGTCACAGTTATTTGGAAAGCTTTTGCCAAGCTGAAAAACTGTCAAGTACATTAGATATGCTTATTTCACTGATGTGTTTGTCAAATATTACGTTACGATTAGATGTGCACTCTTTAAAAAACTCAGCCACTGATAGCATCAGTCATGTGGCATGATAATTCATAATTAATAAATGAATGGCACTACTTTGAAGTTCCAACCATGTTCCTTTGAATTCAATATAGACTAAATAACAACAGTTATATATAATTCAAAACTTATGGGGAAAACTGACTAGCATATAAAAGATTTAAAACTGTCTGTATGATCTTGTCAGATACAACCATTTGAATTTTTTGGAAATTCTATCTGAAGTAATATAGCCTAATTATAAAGTATATAAGAGATACTGGGTCTATAGTTGTCACAAGGATTGAATGTCAGAACTGTGATGTTCTGAATCAAAAGTCCAAAACCTTGTTAAAATCATCTTAAACTAGTGTAAGTTTGGTGAATTTATCCTTCAAAGTAATATTCCAATGTCATAATATTTTACAAAAAAAAAAACATAAAGGCAAGGGTCAACTATATATGGTTAGTGTTCTCAGGACACTGTTGTTATATGTCAAGTCAAAGCAGGTTGTCACATGTTTTAAATATTATACTTTTATAGCGTATTATTTACTAATTACAGTACAGTAAAAAGTCGTTAGATAATTTGTAGCCTATTTTACCTTTGACATTTTTTTTATATTTTGTGAATGTTTTGCACTTTGTTCATTTATTTATTGCATTATTTATTACAAAAAGCTGCTGGTTTAGATTATGACAACTTACCCCATACCTGTTAACCTTACCTGTTTTGTCATGGGCAATAACAATGGAAATGTTTAAAGTAGTTAGGCTACATACTTAACATTATAGCCTAGATTGGATTACATATTTTTGTTTACTTCTTGCTGAGACTAGTTTTATTACATGCAGATTTCTGCCTCATCATGAATAAGAACAAGCTGCAGATTGTGTCAATGTGTATGTGTGCTAGTGCTTGCGCGCACACCATAAACAGGTGCACGCGTCAAACTTCCCCCGCCCCCACTCTGACTGTAAAAAAAAAAAAAAAAAAAAAAATATATATATATATATATATATATATGTTTACCATTGCGCTTTTCGGTTGTTGTACAAGCTTTGAAATGTTTGTTTTGTCCAGACAGTTATGCTTCCTTTGAACTGTCAATCAACATACATTTTGAAGTCCTCTACGTGTAGGCTACATGGACAGGTTGATCAGTGACTGTTTCGGACAGGCAGCAGCGCCACAGGGAGCGCGTGGTGTGAGGGGCGGGAGTTGGCCAGAGACGGGGGTCTGAGCGCCAGAGAGAGAGGTATAGGAGCCAGAAGGTAATGTCGTAAAGCCGAGTGTCGTAAACCAGGTGCAGGGAGGGGAGGTGGAGTAGAAGGGAGGGAGGGGAGGTGTGGGGGCGAGAGGAGGTGACTCTCCAGCAGCATTTAGACACAGCGAAAGGATCATGGCGGATGGCCCCAGGTGTAAGCGCAGAAAGCAGGCGAACCCGAGGAGGACAAACGGTGAGTAAAAACCCTTCGCTTTGCTTGGCGACGGCTGATTTCATTCAACTCTGGACTCCGGGCCGCTGGCAGAACTTCTCGAGCCCCAAAAAGTGCTGGAAAGTATCGCTGTGTTATAGCCCCTTATCTGGTGTACCGTTATACCTGCCGCGCTCGCGACTCTCTCACCGCCTAGTGGTACACAGCGCGAGCGCGGACCGTTATACGCAGCCAGTCCCATACAAGTGAATCTCGCTTTTGTTTCCCCTTTTATTTCTCTTCGCCTTGAGTTCACTTTATAAAGCTTTATAATTAAACAAATGAATTCGATTCATATCTGTTACTCCCGTTAGTCGTCATTGTTGGATTTTCCTCTTTAGATTCGAATGAAATTAAACTTATTTTCTCGCTCAAAATGTACCTGTTTGGTCCGAAGCGGGTGATTTGGTTTCGCATGAACCAGTTTAAGCGACTCAAGTGGTGGAAATGCTTTAATAAATACGTGTTTGTGAATAGAGCGGGTGCTTGGGAGGATTTTGTTTTATTTTCGTTAACAACAAACTTTGATATAGGCAATGGGCTGTTCCGCTGTCTGCGTGGTAGCAGGTAGCTAGCGAGCTAGCAGAATTCTAAGAATAACCTCTAATAGTGTGTATGTAAACATTTTAGCTTAGTGTTTATGAATACATGGGTTTACATCGCCGATGTGACAGTTTGGCTGGTTTCACTTGCTATGGTACAGCTACGAGTCCCACTTTTGTAATGTAGCTCATAAGAACTGCCTTATAACAGCAGCACGCTTCTCTGTGTTGCTGCAGCATTGGGGAAAAGGGGCATGTATGCAGTTCCCGGTGATGTTTGACAGGAAAGTTTCTTCTTGGACTCTGATTGAAGTTTACAAAGCAAAAAATAAGGGTGTGTTTATGTAACAGTCCTGCCAGTCTAGGCGTCCCTCAGGGACCGTGGCTCAGAGAGCTCTGGAGCACGATGCCAGTTAAAGCAACCTGTTTGTTGCAGCAAGCCTGCCACATTTCTAGTTGGGTGGTAACGCTGAAGAGAAAAGGAAAGGAATCTGAAGGGCTGTCTGCTGCTAGAACAACTGCTGCAGCCTATATAAGGAATGCGTATACATCCCGAGCAGAGCAGAGAGAACCCTGATAAATCGCGCTGCTGCAGCTGGACTTACTGCACTGACAGTTTATTTGTTTTGGGGACTTTATGCATCCGCTTTGTAATGCACGTGTAGGTTTCATGTTTATGTGTGGTAAATAACTTAAAATCGTACTTGCGTATTTACTCACTTGAGTTATAACGATTGATCTGGTAAGCTGTGTCCAGAGCGGTATAGACGTGAGTCTTAGTAATTTTTCTAAGGAAAACGATAATGAGAAATGTGAGGGCGTGCTTTACTTCTCGCTTGCGCGCGCGTGTGATGGGAATATAAACTCGAAAACACTTTTAAAATCATTTTTATTCATCCACACCCCGTTTTTTGTAGATTAAAGTGCACCGTTCAACATTCTGACGATTTAATCTGCAGAGTTAAGTGTTTTTTTGATAAAGAGATGAGTGAAGAAAGACACTTTTTCTCAGGCTGACGCCATGCGCGCGCCATGTAGCGGTTCTCTCAGTGTGCGCGCGTTAGAGCGACCTGTAAATATGTGCTTACCTGATCGGAAGGGAAGACAAAAATGTCACCTAGATTTTTAATAGATGCCATTTGACCATCTCGCTATTGTTTTTTTGCTGCCTGAACTTGCTGACAAAGAAGGAGTCTTTTTTCCCCCTCTCTTTCTGAGATACATTGGCTCATTTTGAAAGCAGACGGGAGGCGTTTCTCGTGCGTTGCAGCAAATGTCAACTTGTGCAGGTATAAAAAAAAAGATGTATGTGCAGTGTTTCTCGCATGCCTTCTCACTCAGTTGCTGTTGTCGTTTGTTTTTAACTGCAGAACGGATGGGTGCCTGTTATCATTCGCCGTTCTTTAACGCTCTTAAAAGCACAGTGCAAAGAGCATCCTCGGTACTTATAGGTGCTGAAGCATCGCTCATGATCTTTTTTCCATGCGGTAAAAGCACAGGCGTGTTCTGAAATAGTTTCGAAACCTAGAATGATTTTACACCGTGAGGCTTGAGTGTCATTTTGCAGCGCTTTTCTGTGGTGTTGGGTTGATATAAGTGCTTTGTCATAGAGCGTTTGGCACGGCTCACCGCACTGCAGGTATCTAAACGTGGAGACGCACCTGAGCCGTGCACCGTAGCCGTAGCACCTGCTTCTACCTATTTTATCTTATGAACACCTTCAGATATAGCTTTTGATTACATATTATATTTCAAGCTTAATTCTTCTTTGTTAAATAAAGCTTATTTTATCATTTTGATCTCAATCATATAAAACTGTTTTTGAGCAAACTCATTTAAGTTTGTTCTCCTTTAAATGCACGCAGGCGCTTTATGCGTCCTGACCGTTAATTATTTGAAGTCACGGGTTGACCTCAGAGCGCACCCGCTCCCGGTGCGTGATGAACGCTCCCTGACTGTGCGCGTCCCTGCGTCATTAGCATAAGCCCCTCCCCCCCGCGCCCCCGTAAGGAGTGTTGATCAGACCGTGTATAATTGGAATGTGGCCCGCCTGAGTGCTTCACCGTTTCTGGTAAAGGCCAACAGTAAATGTTCACTGGAGGCAAACTGTCTTCTAGATGGATTCACCTTGTGTTTATCAGACTTACTTTCACTTTAATTACCATAATCAAGATGAATGGTATGTTTTTATTTCAACTCACTTACTTCAGGACTATTTTAAATCAGCCAAAGAAGGCTTGAATTGAATTCTATGAATTCTTGTAATGTTTAAAATCTACACAAGAAAATATATTGTACTAAACTGACATGCCTGTTCATAACATCTTCAGCTCTAATTATAATTCACATAACCTTCACCAACTTAACAATCCCACATAATTAAAGTGCCTCCCTTAGGTCTTCTATATGAAGTTGCTTGATTGTGGCTCTTATCAGAAGGCCTAATTGTTGGCACCATTGCTGTCCTGATAAGTCACTGATGGGACATGTTGCACTAATGAGTCTTACAGTTATATGGTAACACTTTAGTTTAGGGTCCAATTCTCACTATTAACTAGTTGCTTATTAGCATGCATTAGGATATTGGCTGTTTATTAGTACTTATAAAGCAATTATTAATGCCTTATTCTACATGACCATATTCTACTAGAGCCCGACCAATTTTTGGGGGCCGATGCCGATACCGATATTATGAAGTGAAAAAAGCCCGATAACGATATATTAGCGGATATTATGTATGTGTTTATTATAATAAAGTAGCAATATTATTTATGTGTATTATAGTACAGAACCAGTCAAAAGTTTGGACACACTTTCCCATTTGTGTGTACAAACTTTTGACTGGTACTGTATATAGAATACAGTATACATAAAAAGAATATATATAATATATAACACATTGTTTGCAATGATCACTCAAATGTTGTGATCAAACACTTGTGTGACAAAGATGTGTAATAGAGGCAGGGTGAATGATAGAATGAGAATGATACATTTGAGCTGTAACCAAACTAGTTTGCATTGCATGTTCTATTCTATATTATATTCTAAATACTGTTGCATAATCTTCAATGACTTTGTCTTTTTATTTAGTCACATTAAATATGAAAAATAACTTATATTATTTTGCCTAAATCAATAAATATATCAAAAGTGTCACTGGCAAAACCTCTTTATCTTCTATTAACAGTGAAGGAAGGAAGTACTCGGATCTTTTACTAAAGTAAAAGTAACAATACCATAATGAAAACATGTTTAATTACATAAGTACATTACTTTTACTTAAATAATATTTTAAATAAGTAGTGAGCAAAATGTACTAAACTTGAAACTACTCATTATGCAAAATGGCCCTATATAAAGTGGAATATTGCTTGATGTTGTAATGTAGTTTTAAAGGCAGAATGGGCTTTAACACTGTCTCTACACCGGACGTGGACGTTGTTGCTCGCGTCGCAACAGCTGTTTACCTTGGACACGGCAAAGTGCCCGTTACAAAGCAGAACGAGGCATCACTTTACTGTCGGAGATTTGTCGCTCGTGTCGCGCCGCACCCAGTGTGAACAACATCACTGATTATAATGGCTTCAACTGTCTTTTGTCACATCGCGCCACTCGCGTCCGTTGTCTTGTTCAGGCAGCAGCAGACAAGCAGTCTTAAAGGTAAGTTGCTAACTAGTTAGCAGTGCGGTGGACTCCACCGGGTGGAGTCTGTTGAATGGTGATTTAACGCTACATTGTCACCAGATGAGACAATATAAAGTAAATAAACAATGTCCTTTTATGACCTGGGTCGCAAGTAGCAAACAATGTAGCGCCCGACAAACTACGTAGTTACACAATTTACAAGTATTTTATCCGCGTTATATGTCCTGTTGAAAAATAGTTCATATCGGCAGCATATGTGCGTCATATACGCCGATACCGATATATCTGCGACAGTCTCGATAATATCGGCAGACTGATATATCGGTTGGGCTCTATATTCTACATCCCTTAATCCGACCCAATACCTAAACTTAACAACTACCTTACTAACTATTAATAAGCAGTAATTGGGAGTTTACTGAGGCAAAAGTTGTAGTTAATAGTTAGTTAATAGTAACCCTAAACTAAAGTGTGACCACAAATGCAAACAAAGTTGCTGTATTTAGAAGAAGAAAAAAAATAATTACCAAAGTTTCCTTTCCTCTGTCGTGTTGAAATGTTATGGATCATCCCAACTGGGTAACTTGGATATCAAAAATTCAAAAAGTAAATATATGAATATTTATTCATCCTACTTTTTTCGGCCATCAATAAAATGTTATTGACTCTTATGAGTCAGATTGCAGTAATATGCCTTCATTTGGAGTGTTTTTAAAAGTTACAGTCGTTTCTACACAGTGGCTGAGGGGGAAGGGAACGTTTTTTTTAGTGCTAAATCCTTTACACGGTGAGCATGTGACAGCAGCACTTCACCATCAGGTGAAAAATCTGTGATGTGCCTGTTGCTTTGGCTAAAGTTAGGGTGTTAACGCCGAGATGAGCTGTTGGGAAGGTGAAGAATGTTTTACAAGGTAGAGAATTCATTTGCTCTCTTTGACTTCTGGCCTACCTTGCCTGAATGGCCTACCATGAAAACAAAATATGCTAAACCCTATATATATATTTTTTTTTTCATATATCATATATCTTATTGTATCAGGCAAGTCTCTAGTAAACTCAGTAAACTTGAGGCCCAGGGAACAGCCCACAGATTTTGACTCTCTGTGGAGTGGAATGCTAAATAGTCAACCGTTTTTCAGAGTATTTAAAGCTGTTTCAGGTGAAGTTATCTGTAGAATGTGAGGAAGGTGAACTGTGTCTAAACATCTTGAAAGCTGTGTGACTGTGCAGTGCAGCCTTAATCAATCTTATTTAAAAGCACACTGCTTATATCACCAACTGCTTCGAAAGCCGACTGAGAGTATCTCAAGTATGTCACTAAGAAAGTCTGAACATGCAGATTCCCAAAACAGTACAATTCTTGGAATCCTTATAAAGATAGGGTTCGGTTCTTTTTAGAAGAT
This sequence comes from Siphateles boraxobius, assembly GCF_051911475.1. Taxonomy (NCBI): domain Eukaryota; kingdom Metazoa; phylum Chordata; class Actinopteri; order Cypriniformes; family Leuciscidae; genus Siphateles; species Siphateles boraxobius. Next base: position 11,274,128 of record NW_027509097.1, read on the forward strand.
GCTTAAACTGTGTGCCAGTGTGTCGTTTTTCACCTTTCCACGTGGGACTCATTCGAACAACATTCCCGTCCGCTTGGGGTTCTCGCGGCGCGTAACATGAAGGCGATCGGGACCTTGAGCTGTAAACGTGAAGGTGCTAATAGTCCGGAAGACGACAGGTGTTGTTCACAGGGCAGCTCGTCTTCTGTCCCTTCCTCCTTTGGCTCTCTCCAAGAGTACTGCAGGGCAATTTGAAACCTCTCAGTTTGGGAATAGAGGAATGTGGCTGACCGGTATTAGCATGGCTAAGAAAATAAACATGGCAGCGGCTGGTGAGCGTACTGTGCTTTGTAGTGGCTTTCTCTTACGTTTCAAAAGAACTTTAGCAAGGCTGTATTTTTATACCGAGACATTTTAGGAGAAGGATATACACCTCTGAAATGAGCAGAACCCGCAAAGTTTTACTTGACTGCGTTTTTACAAACACTCACAGTGGAACACCCAAGGAATGATGAGAAATGTTTAGCTTGTTTACTGTCATTACCTTCGGAGAGCTGTGGCCAACGTCAGGCCACTGCCAGCTCTGTGATAAAATGGGTGTAGCGGAATTTATTTGGCTGATAAAACTTTAATTACTGCGCTGGGCTATTTCCACACCCCGTACCAGACTTTCTAGGGTTTAACTCAATAAACACGCATGCTTGTTTTTTCTCTTACTTGTGCACATTAAGTTGATGCTTTATAGTTTGGGAAATTGTGTAGTATTTTTTTGCATGCATTTGTTTTTCTAGGTATATGTGAGTGAGGAGAAACCCTTTTTCTTCGGGACATACTGCTTGGGCATTTTAAACGGCATCTGCTAACATTTAGGGTCTCTCCCTGGTGCGTGAGGTTTAGCCGAGGAGGAAATTTTCATTTATCCATCATCCTTTCGTTGACTTCCTCCAAAAGTCCATCTGCAATGCACTTTCCACTCCTCTCTTCTTCTCCTCTCCTCTTTTGACTCTTTCTCTAAGACACAGTAGCAGGGTGATGTTTAGTGACCTCTGCCATGGGCGCCCATGCATTGCCTCAAGTATGACTTCACTTTCCCCCCCTGAGCCATTGTGAGGCGTCCAGCGTAACAAATTGGCTGTGTGTTAAAGCCCCCAACACACAAATACACACTCTGTGAATAGATCTCTCGGTAACAAAGCTCAGAAGCAGCCCTTGTTTTTTTCGTCTTACCCCACATTCCCTTTCAGTGTGCCCCCCCCCCCCCCCCTGCCCCCCCAGGTCACATGGGAAGGGATTTGTTGAAGATGGGGGTCAGTGTTTCGGAGGCCTGCTGAGGTGACAGTGAAGGACTGTTGTAAACTGGCAAGATAGCTTCTCTTCTCTCCCTTCCTGTGCTTTGCATAACAAACATGGCTTCCTTCTTGTGAAGGGCCGGTGTGTTAATGTGTGTTTAAGCACGTGAAAAACACTGTATGTGAGTGAGAACTTAGTAGACAGAGCGTGGTGGTGCATTTCTATTTCATTGAGGTCCAGTTTGTGATTTCTCTTGCATTGTACGCATTTGTTCGCTTTCTTTAGAAGGGTCAGAAAAGGAAATTGGCCCTTTTGTTTTGTTGATTAGGTGAATGAAAAGAAAAGAAAGGGAAATAGGACTCCATTATTGGCAAAAGTGATAGCCACGCACTCAGGCCTTAGTGCTACATATGACATGACAATACACACAACATGAGACAGCAAACACAACTTTTGAAATGTGACTTTCACTAAAGTTTAGGACCGGTGGGATTTTTAAAATGTTTTTGAAAACAATTCGGTAATATTGTTAAATATTATTTCAATTTAAAATAAGTAACTGTTTGTATTTTTATATATTTTGAAATTTAATGTATTCCTGTGATGGTAAAGCTGAATTGTGATCATTACTCCAGTCTTCAGTGTCACATGATCCTTCATAAATCATTCTAATATGTTGATTTGCTGCTCAAGAAACATTTCTTATTATTATCAATGTTGAAAACAGTTGTACTGTCTTAATATATATTTTTTCAGGATTCTTTAATGAATAGAAAGTTAAAAAGAACAAAATTTATTTGAAATAAATGAAAACATTAATAATTGTATTTATTGTCCTATGAAAGAAAGGCCAAACTTTCTGACCCCAAACTTTTAAATGGTAGTGTACATGTAAATTAAACAACATTTTCAATATTAAATAATGTAGGGTGAGACTTAAATTCCTAAATTAAGATTTAATTAGATTGTATGGTTTATTGTATTGGCATTGTTATTCTCGGAAATGCTCTGTTTATTGAATAATATTATTTTTCCTACACAGCCTTGTTTATGCTACCAGTAATATTGTTTCTGAGTTGGAGTGAAATTTTTTTTTTCTTTTGAATAACTTGCACTGGTGAATTCTGTTCCAAATCACTATGGAAATTTATAGTAAATAGTGTCAATTTTAGCTTTATTTAGTCTTAAATTCTTTTCTTTTCCTAATCATCCTCTGGCCTGTAAAGAACTAAGATCCGTACACGGTTCATTTCAGGTGCTGCTTAATTCCTGCGGCCCTGTCCAAATTTGGCTCTCAGCAAACAGCGCTCCAAACATCTCTATGCTTTTACAAATGGGGATTAATGATCAGCCTGGTCATTGGTCCCACGGAAGGAGAGGAAGCATTACTCCTAAACAACAACAAAAAACTCCTTTTTATTTCCCTCTCCTTTATCTCTCCCTTATTTTCACTCTCCCCAGAAGAGCCCAGGTTTCATGAAGCCTCTTTTTAGTTGTGCACGGTTGTACTTTATTAGTTGGTTTGTGTGTGTGTGTGAGCGTGCTTAAGTGAGCTATTGTGTTTTAAAGCTTGTGAGGGGGAGAAAAGGGGTTTTGCTACCTATGCAGCAGGCCACTATCGGGCATAGAGAGGCTTAGCGGCAGAAGAAAAGGACTATTGAAAGAGTGCAGAGAGGGAGGGAACACTCTTTCTCCTGCTGCCTGTGGGAAACTACTGCCCATGCGGAGACATGCATTTGCATATGACCCATTCTCCTCCGAGAGGAAGACGAGATGTGGAGGAATCCTTGTCTCTCTGCGTGTCAGTGTGAAGGTGGAGCGTTTGTCTGCTTGAGATGGAGGAACAAGTGTTACAGCGAATGGGTGTCAACAACAGTGCTGGTCCCAGGACTAAAATATCCTAAAGGTGTCTGGATGGTGGAGGGGAGAGGCACGTATACACACTCAGGCAAAAACACATCTCAGTAACACTTAAAGACTGAGTGATGTGTGATACCCAGATACACACATCTATCTAAATTCATCTCATAGACTTTTTTAATATATGTAAAGCTAATTATTATTAATAAAGGCTAACCTTAACCCTACACCTAAAAGTAAACTTTTTTTAGAATGAAAAAAACAATTCAGGAATGCACATTACATCTGTACTGCTTCGACTTTATTTAGATTATTGTATTGATAGTGGATATTGAATTCTAATTCTCACTTAACATTAATCTTTAAATAACCTAATAATTTAGTAACACTGTTTTAATGTCATTTTAAAAAAGCTGACCTAAAACTAAATATGTAATTTTTTCATACTGGATGTTCTAAAGTTTTGATGCTTTAACTCACGTGTAAAACTTTTATACGTGTAAAAAGTTTATAGAGTTTGATTTTTTATTTATTAGAAAATGTTTAATATTTATATTATATTTAAATATAAATAATTTTAATTTAATAATTTAGCTACCATAACATTAATATAATATACTTGTTAGTATCAACCAAAATTTGAATCTGTGGATTTTTTTAGGTTACATTATGTATTTATTTATATTATTTGTTAATCAGCTCAAAGGGAGACTGACAATGATTTCTCCTGACAATTTTTAAGTAAAGCCGCAAACTAACACACTTACAGCTCAGCAAAGTGTTTGCCCTGCAATAGCAACAGCCAGTTAGGATCATTCACAAGTTTTGTGCTGTCTGGACCCAGCACGCATTCCACAATGTGTTTGTGTGTGTGTGTGTGTGTGTGTGTGTGTGTGTGTGTGTGTGTGTGTGTGTGTGTGTGTGTGTGTGTGTGTGTGTGTGTGTGTGTGTTTCCTATCAGTCTTACTTTTCTGCTCTATGTCACTGTGTTGTGTTGATCTCATCTAATAGAGTGTGTATGAAATAGATTCTCTGGATATAAACACTTCCCCGCAGATCTCTTGTCAGTTTGAGTCATATGAACAGGTGTGTGAGGTGTATGACCTCATCTAATACAATCATCTCTCCCAACAAGTGTGTGTGTGTGTGTGTGTGTGTGTGTGTGTGTGTGTGTGTGTGTGTGTGTGTGTGTGTGTGTGTGTGTGTGTGTGTGTGCGCGTGCGTGTGTGTGCATGGTGGGAAGGTCGCTGCCACATCACACAGGAAATTAAGACTTCGCCCTCCTTCCCCCTTTTCTCCACTACTTCACTCTTTGGGGATATTATGTTTGTGTGTACACCTGTCCAAAAGACTCCGATCGGAGTCTGACAACTTAAGTGGCGTGCTCTTCAGGGATAAGCCTGTGTGTATGTGTGTATGAGCGTGTACACCTGTTAGGGTTTCTTCAGTCCACCTGAGAATATGAGTGCTCGTAATTGGCTTGTGTGGGGGGTAATTTTGCGTGTCAGTTGTGCTGATACATTTATTGTTTTTAATGATATGACCTGGGACTACTCTTAAGGGCTATAGGATAGTCACTGGACTCTCTCTCAGTTTCTCCCTCTCTCTCTTTCAATCATCTCCATAACTGGCCTTAAACCCAAAGTTTGTGTTTAACTGTTTACACAATATAGGCATATAGTGGACTTTTCCTCAACTGTTTTCAGTAGATTGTGGTGTAATCTAGTGGGCTGGTAACCAAAAGGTTGCAAGCTCAAATCCCAGAGGAACGATCCATAAACGAACACCATTGTGCTCTGGAGCGAGCCACTTAACCTTAGGTTGCTCCAGGAGGGTTGTTCCTGTAACTGAAGGTGCAGTTAGCCAAGGGATTTTGATGTCAAGGAGGACCCCTGAATATGATGATTCCCTTGTGAGGGATTGCCTTGCTAAAAAATATAGCCAGCTATATATTATTTGCTTTTAAAAATTGGAACCCATGCAGTAGGTGATGTTAAAGGAATAGCTCACTCAAAAATGGAAATTTTGTCATTATATACTCAACCTCATATTGTTCCATCTATGAGTTTCTTTCTTCTGTTGAACACAAAATAATATGTTTGAAGAATGTTGGTAGCCAGACAGTTGATGACACCCATTGACTTCCATAGTATTATTTTCCTACTATGGAAGTCAGTGGGTACAGTCAACTGTCTGACTACCAACATTCTTTAAAATCTTGTGTCGTGCCACGTTTTTTTGGTAGTTTGTGAAGTAGATTCACCATCTGCTTTAAGTTTACGGCACTGGCAGTCCTTTTACAAACTTGTCCATTCTTAGTGCATGCATTATTCATTTATTTCATTTATTCATTCATTCATTATTTTTACTCAGCGTCTCCCTGCAATACTCAATTCTGATTCGTCAATCGTGCCGGCTAGTGGTCTGTTATTCTACAACAACAACCGCTACAACTGATAACAGACTGCTCGAGCAGGTACTGCGAGTCTTCTTGAGGAAATAAAATATGCCAAATTAATATTTTGTGTTTAATTATTTACTTATATGGAAAATAGCCACATAACAAGCAGGATGATTTTGCAGTAGGGTCTTGTATCACCCTGAAGGGGGTTATTCTGCTGACTGTCCACTATCTCTTAGCCTTGCCATGGCTTAATAGGGAAAACTTTGCTGAAAAAACCCCCCTAAAACTACCTTAAAATGTTCTGTTCTATTCCATTCTGTTCAGTGCGTAATATGGACATAGCAAAGGATGAGCAATGGAAGTCTTATCACCACCCAGAGTGTTTTCTAATCTTCACCCCTGTGTATAAAGAACCTCTGCTAGAAACCAAAAGCTATATTTTTCATTGCTTTAATCTTACCAGTTTCACGCTTGCAATCAATCCCATCATCCCCATATTGCATCCATAATAGGCAACAACCTGCAATATCTCCTGATTGATCCAAAAGGCATGACAGAATATCAACACACCTTCAGCCGTCACCGTTCCGTTTTTAACATTTGCAGCCCTGTTGCATCAGAAAGTGAAATTACAGCTAGAAATAATGCATCCTCCTTTAATGCTTTCAGCCCTTATCACATCAAAACAATGCTAAGAAGATAATGATGAATATGCTGTATACTTCTATCAGCTCGTGGGCTCTCGTGGCCTTATGAATACAGCTCTTATGCCGGCGAGCGGCTGCACTGATAAGGTGATCTATCAAAGTGATGTATGAAATGTCAGGGATGCTGGGAGGCAGCGTGAGATCTCTGTTTTCTGAGGTTCTGAGGAGCTCTGCAGGGTTTGATGCGTTATGATTTGAGGGTCTACTCGTAATGCGTCTCTATCCACGGCTCCCTGGAGATGTGTGTGTGTGTGTGTGTGTGTGTGTGTGTGTGTGTGTGTCCTTGTCCATCTGAACTCCCTGGAGAAGTAGGATGTTGGCTCATACTATGATTGTGTGTATTAGTCAGATTGTGAAAGGCTTTCTGCCACAGCAACCGTCAACACTGGTAAACATCTAGAAAGATGTGATGAGGGAAAAAGTGTATAAAAAATGCTGCATTGGCCATATGGAATGTATAACAAATGCATCACTGTGTGACGTATTACAGTCTCTCGTACACAAAATATAAAACAAGATGCTGTCACCCCAATTAAAATGTTTCTTAAGGGTCTATGCGATCTGTAAGCTTTAAACATGCCTGTGTGTGTTGGCTTGACATGTGATAATGAATACGTTTAAGCGGTGTTTAGTAAACTGTTTGTTTCTGCTCTCCAGCTCCATATGTTTGCCTCAGGTCCCCACAGATTTCCTCTGATGTCATCTGTCCATGTGTTAAATGGCATCCCGGGAATTTCTCACCTCTGCTACTAATAATTATCCTGGGGTCCCGTGCGAGGTTGGGGGGATGTCATTGCAACATTTCCCTAATGTGAACCAGATTTGGTTCCACGCCCTCTCTGTACGTGATCTGGACATTTTTTAAGCTGTGAGCGTTCGCCTCTGCTGGTGCTGTCAGACTCCCCCGCCCGTCCTCTGTCCGACTGCACCTGGTACCTGATGGTATCAGAGCTTCCCACTCCATATTTCAGCCAATCACAGTGCAAGGAGTGGTATCGCTCCTGTATTTGCAGTACACAGTATTTGGCCTTGCCAAGTTTACCTGATAGTTACCTGATACTGAACTGGGGTTAGACATCAAGAGCAAATAAATCTTGTGTAATAATTTTGTTCTGTGCCTTGATCTGATTGGTGGTTAATGTCTTGACATCGACTGAAATGATTTATTCGTAACCTATTTTAGAATAGAATATTTAATAACAAAAACTTGAATTTATTTATCAGGAATTTATTGCATTTTGATTGAAGATTACAAATTTTTTGCAACAATGTGCATTATAGGACCAGAAAATTCAGGAAACCCATAGTATATAAGTTTATTTTTTTGATTTTAAGGATGATCTTGTGTTTTTAGTCACTTTTAGTGGAACTGATTTCACCCAGCAGAAACTACAGCATTCAGGTGTTAATGTGTTTTATTTTTTGTCCATTGTGTGCGTTAGCTGTCCAAACTGGCAGATTAAAGTCCAGCCGTCCTGATTCAGGTGTTTGCAGTCAAAACAAACGCTGACCTTGCCATGTTCACCTGTGCGCTGTGTTTACCTGGTTACAACACTGACAAGAAGTGAAGACTGAACTCGAGTCCAACCATCGCCAACAAATAGGAACGTTTTCTCTGATGTTTGCTTCACATGAAGTGCATGTTCACCTGTATTAGCATTTGATTTTTAGTTATTGTCATTAGTTGAATAGTATTGTAATTATGAATAGGCCTAGTACATTTTCAGCATTTATTAATCAAGGTTAATTTCTACATTATACATTTTAACATTTCAAGTTGTATAAATTAACATTATTGAATGTTTAATGAACAAACACAAATGAACAATCAATCGTATTTTTTGTAAAAAATTAACTAAGATTAATACATTTTGTAAACAATGTTGTTAATTGTTTGTTCATCATACCAACTTCATTAAACAATGTTAAGAAATATAATAGTAAAGTATTATCTTAATTGAATTGTCTTTCGTTATTCTTTAGCTCAGCTACATGTTTTATTCTTAAAAACTCCCAGGGTACACTTAACATTTTTGGCACACTTCATAATGTGTTTGGAAACGTTGTTAGACCTTTTTGTTCTCACAAAGCTTTCACAGTTCTTCTGCAGCTCCCAGCTTCCCCGAACAAATCCACGACATTTTTTCAATGTCCTTTAATGTTCCCGGCCTCCCTTAACACTTAAATAACATAATCACAGTGCTTTCACAACATTTTCTCTGCTCTTACAGAGTACGGCAGCTGCCGCTCGACTCCCCGTCCAACTACAGCAGGTGCTGCAGGCTCACAGGAATTCCACTACACGTCTCATAAATAACACCTGACAAAAGAGAGAGAGAGAGAGAGGAGACATGGTACCTTTGATGAGTTAGACTGAAAGACTTCATCAGACATGGATTGTGAATTACTCTGCTTTTAAAATACAGGGCAAAGGAACAGGCGGAGGAAAGGAAAGAGACTGTTAAAACTGCACCAAAAGGAATGATGCATGAGGGTGTGTCCGCATAGAGAGGGGGTGGAAGTCAGTGCAGGACATTGGCTTCATCCACAACCAGCTGTCCAGTTAGCCAATAACTTCACTGGCAGCGCCTTTGTGTGAATGCACCTTCTTAGTAAACTGCTTTTACAAAATCTTCCAAGTCATAGCATCATGTCAAATGATAGATATAGATAAAACCAAGCACTACTTATTTCTCAGAAGAAATTTAATCAGAAGTTTATTTATGCTTCTTTCACGTGATTGTGGGATTTCATAGACAACGAAGGACATATTTAGACTGCATACAACAATTGAAAAAAACATTGTTTTTATTATGTACCAAATTGTGCCAATTTTGTATTTCATAATTTGTCCATTTTTCTCGCTCCCTTAAATCGAGCTTTTAAGCTTGGTATTAATTGAATACCAAGGTCAAAAAAAGGATTTTTTTTTTTTTTAATAAAAGGCAAGTGGATGTGTTTGGTTAATGGACGCAGATGAGAACATGAAAGAGTGCTTGTGAATTCAAATCAAAAAGCGGGGACGGCATCGTTCTGTTCTCTGGGAGTTTATAATTCCATAAAAGAAAACCAGGCGACTGTGTTAATTTCGCTGTTAAAAGCCGTTAACGTCGTCGAGAATGACATTGAATGAGTGTCTCAAAAAGTGGCGGGATAATAATTAAGAAGTGCACATTAATCAGGTTAGATTGGGCATGAATAGACATGTGTAACGTGATTAATTGAATCATTACTGTGGTCCTCTACCCCTGTTTTTGCTTTTTTCAGAGGTTATTTACAAAAGGCTGAAGTTACTGATGCTTGGACGTGGCATATTTTTTGCTAAATGGATCATTTCATCAATCTGTCTGTAATCTTGTCCTTCGGTGATGGTATACCAGCTGGTATCACACTCTGATGGGAATTTTAATTTCAGTTTGAACATGAAAGCTTGTGATAGTGATTGTTTTTCCGATAGAAAGAAGAATCTCCCGTGTTCATAGAACTGAGATGCTAAACAATGCTAAACACTGCTATTTTGTGAAATCCATTTGGGGACCCAGTAGGGATGGGCAATAAAGTAAAAAAAAGTTTCAGCCTTTGGCAGATTTTCAAGATATACAAATGTTCAAAAGTTTCGGCTCTTGATTTTTTTTAAATGTCTGGAAGTAATGTAAAAAAGTATTTTATGCTCACCAACGCTGAATTTATTTGTTTAAAAATACAGTAAAAATAACTGTTTTCTGATTTAAAATAGTTGTAAATAAGGCAAAACTGAATTTTCAGCATCTTTACTCCAGTCTTCAGTTACATGATCTTCCAGAAATCATTCTAAAATGCTGAATTGGAGCTCAAGAAACATTTCTTATTATCAGTGTTGAAAAATGTTTTTGATTTGTAAAATCATACTGAACCAAAACTTTTGAACACTAGTGCATCTTGATATTTATGTATCCAGTCTGAAATGAGTCTGACATGACTTAAAATGTTGATTTTTGTTAAACACAAGACATAATACAATAAAATGTTTTCTAAACAACTCATGTTTTCAAAAAAGTTTATAAACTTTATTTCCTTTTAAATTAAATTTTATAGAAAGTACATTTGCATTTAAATCTGGGACGCTATTTAAATAGCCCTAACTTGTTAACTGAAATAATGTTTAATATATTTTAAATATATGTTGAATGTCCCGGTTCTAGGACCCAAACATACCCTGGACGATGAGTCTGTGCCTACTTTCAGTGACCCCCATCCAGGCCAATGCAAACAAAACCAGGAAGAGACAAAGACAGATTACTTACCCAGGATGCCCAAGGCCCTGCCCCCTCACACACACACACACACTCACACACACACAAAAACAAAGCAACAAAAACAAAACAAAACAAACAAGGAAGTGCAAGTAACTTTAGGATAAGTGATTGTTGCTGACATGACAATGGAATCAAACTTTTAACACTGCAGGAGTTAAATTAATAGAATCAGACGGTCTCTCTCACAAAGTGTTTTGAAATGATCCCGTCACACAGTGGATCTCTGTTTCATCCAATTCCTCTCACTAATACCAAAGTCTTGCAGCACTGCTTTGGAGGCAACACACTTTGTGCATGCCAACGAGCCTCTGTCTTCCTTTGTGCTGTTTTCACTGACTGGCCTTATTCACGCGCTGGGATAAATAAGCCTCATTCATGACCGCTGAAAGCCTGAGTCTGCCCTCGCTGGCACAGACGGCCCCTCTGCATGTTCCTGCCTGGCATCCGCTCTCCTGAGAGGGCACTGCCAGCCCTGCTCACCGTCCTGCCATTCTGATTATGCTAAGACTATCAGTAAACAAGTAATCAAGCTTTTTCGGAGTCATCAATGCTCATTTTTGAAAATATAGATCTAGAAATATAATTGTAATGTAGGATACTAAAGGGATTGTTCACCCAAAAATGAAAATTCTGTCATCATTTACTCACCCTCATGTCATTTCCAAATCTAAATGACATTGTTCCTAATGCGTGACACAAATTATGATGTTTTTCAACTATTATTTCCATATAATAAAAGTCAATGGGGTCCAACAAACAACATATTATAAAAATAAACATTTTTCAAAATATATTCACATGCTCCATAGAAGAAAGAACGTATTGAAATAGGCCAATTTCACAGAAATCTGTACTCATTCAGTAATTCCCCTGCTTTTATCAATTTAGGATGAGCATGTATTTATATAAAAAGTAAATTCCCAGTTCATATGCAGTAATATACTATATACATGCTTAAAATATGTATATAGCAATATAGCATCATGTATTAATATCACAACATTATTTCCCGCATCCAAGCATATGTTATAACTGATCCTGAAAGATTAAAATTATGAAACTAATACTAATTTGGTCTGATTTTAGATTAGGGTCAGATTATCACTATTAACTAACTATTAACAATTTATGCCTCGATAAACTCCTAATTACTGCTTATTAATAGTTAGTAAGGTAGTTGTTGAGTTTAGGTATTCGGTATGATGCAGGGATGTAGAATATGGTCATGCAGAATAAGGCATTAATATGTGCTTTATAAATACTAGTAAACAGCCAATATTCTAGAAATATGCATCATAATAAGCAACTAGTTAATAGTGAGAATTGGACCCTAAACTAAATTGTTACCCATAATTTATTTCCAAGATCACATTGTATATAACATACATTAATCACAGCCTTTGCACTAAGGCCTGTTGCCACCAATTAGGGTAACTATAAAGATCTATAACGATAACTATATTTGCGACCACACCAGCGGACGATATTATTGTTCTGTTCATTCTAAGCGTGCTGCAGTTTTGTCGCCTGTCGCTTTAAATGCTCAAGCTCTTTAAAGCAGGATGGATTGTGATTGGCTGTCAATGTTTTGATCGTTCATCAGCAGAAAAAAAAATCTTTCTGAGATTGAGTCCAACAATATAATTTTTCTTTGGTGTTATCGTAGTTATCGTCCTCGGTGTGAACAGGCCTTTAATCTATTGTAAGCAGTGCAACTATGAAATGTGCAACAGCAACAAAACTACTACTAATGGGTTTGTTAATACTGTGCATATTTAGAGATTTTATGTTGATAACAGGAACATATGTGAGGGAATGAGATTAAATATTGTTGAGGGATGACAGAAGTATTGCTGTCCAGATACGCGTCCAGGGAGTGAACTGTTATCTTCTCATTATGAATCATCGGATCAGGTTTGTGTGAGAAGGGAGCTGCCAGCCGATGATTTCCCCAGCACATTGCAAAAAGCGCTGAAGTTTTTACATGGAGTGTGATAATGCACAGCCACACCAAACAGACAAAGAGAATGATATTACCAAGTTAAGCGCCATTATTTTGATTTAGTTCTTAAATTTAGCTCTTAAGACAGTTCAAACATTTCATGATATTTAATTTGTACAAAGACATTGCTTGGCAAACTGGTTTTTGTTAGGCTGAGACATTGTTGTTACCGGAAATAAGTTTACCCATGCAGCGTAAGCCAATCCGGTAGCCAAAAACCTGGAAGTGGTGACATGCAAAGTTTTGGAACAATATGATGTTGAGTAAATTATGACAAAAATCACTGTCTGCACTCTCATTGGTAGTTCTGTCTCTGCATATTTGCATAAAGCTGAGTTCTGCTCAACTTTGCCTCACAACTATAGTTGCTCATGTTGCCTGAATTTTCTGAAATTGAATGACTTAAGGTCTCTTTTTCACTGATTTTGAAGACTTGTTTATATTTTTCATTTGACAAGGAAGTCAGAGTCTTCCAGAGTTGAATGTGTGTGTTATGTGAAAAAAGGGAAAGAGAAACACTATTAAGCATTCATTTGAAAGGTAATGACGGTCAGAAAGACACAAGAAGAAGAGGAGGAATGAAAAGAAGAGGGCAGAAGAAATGGTTGAGAATGGGAATGCACCCATGAGATAAGCGTGTGAGACTCACATGGTTGGCTTGTGTGTGTGTCTGTGTGTGGGTGGATGATTTGGTTTGTACATGCATTCCTAACCTCCACCTGAATGCTGACCTTACTCAGAACTGGACGTGCATCTTCTTTTTTTCTCATCAAAAACCCTGTTTACCCTACACTCCCAACCCACTAAGCACATTTCTTCATAGCTATGAACATTTCTCCACATTTCTGGCTGAGATGCACTCAGAAAAGGTGATAAGATAAAAAAATCTGGCTCTGGTATGACAGCAGGAACAACAGGAAAAGTGCACGATAGAGGGAAGGCTTGTTTGAGACCTGACGCTGGAGAGAATTGCTGTTTTCTCTTCACCTCCACTTGTCATTTTTGTGGCATCGTTTCTTCTGAGGCTCCCATTTTCTGACCTTTTTCCACCCACATTTTTGGTCTAGTCATGACTCCATTTACCACCAAAGAGGACTGTCAGAAAGCACAACACAAGCGGAAAATTTAACTGTTGACAATTAAGTTTCACCGGCCTAAAAACCTGATACTTCTCGGATAATGAGAGCGATTAGGGATGCCGTTAGCTGAAGTCAAATCTCTGAAGAGTGGTAGAGGGGTCTGGGTTTGTGGTAAGCAGCCGAGGCAGACTATACTTACCCTTTAATTTAACTTCTGTGCAGCCAATGTGCCCTCTGCCTGAGCTGTCATTTAGAGCTGAGCCCTCTCTCTGTCTTAATCGAATCAAAGCCTAATAAATCTATTAAATCAAGGAGAATCTCTTTAGCCCTACAGACGCCGGGGATGTCTAGACGTTTATGGCTAGTGTGCCATGCTGGACCTTTGGAATTCACAGCCATTCATTCTCGTCTTCTGCTAGATATAAAGATGCGAGCCGATATTTGTGTCGTTTTGTGAGATGACATTGGCTGATAACTTAGCTTGATTGCTGATTAACAGAAGGGGTCATTGTTTAGTGTCACATTATCTTTATTTTATCATAATTTATTTATTTGAATGCAAATTTGTTTATTTGAATTCATATAGGCCTATGTACATATATTATAAATTATATATAATATACGTATACATATGTCTTCATATATGTATAGTGTGTATATAATATATATTCTTTTAATGAAATTATAATGTTTTAATAATAATTTGTGTATAAATTTGACAATTATTGACTTGCTGACGAGTTAACTAATGTTTTTTTTTCATAATTTTCTCTGCATTTCAACCATGCACCAGGTTGTCCCATGGAGTCATGTAGCACTGAAGCATCCCATTTAGAGAGATTAACTTACAACAACACCATGTGTAATGATGATCTTGTGGCCTGGCTGGTTATTAATACGTAAATACGGCGGATTAGTCTGCTCGCAGGCTCAAGCTTGGAGACCAGGATTACGGAAAAGTGCAGGAGTTTTGCTGCATGCCGCTTGCCTCATACACACGTGCATGTGCACGCAAATACACAGACCACCTGAAGCACACAGAGAGAGGATGATTAGTTCATGGTTAATCTTTTCTATTGAGGTTGATCTCTGTATGTCTGACGCAACCCCTCCCCCAATTACACTCAAGTACGGCTCGCGAGATAACGTCCGGGTCAGACGCTCACATCCATAAACATGCTTTTATGCTAAGCCTTTACATCAAACACTGTCCATTGGATGTTTTAGGCCATGCATTACACATATATTCATATACACCTAACATATAAACAGCAGATGGAACTGAGGACATGGGAGGGAATCTGCATCAATTTGTCCTGCTTTGATAACTGTATGCTTGTTCGCTTCAGCCATAGGCTTCCAAACTGGCTCACATCAAAAGCCATGTCTCTCCCGTCACATGGTCTGCACAGGAAACATGATAATAGCTCCAATCATGCTGATTCAATCAGGGCTTCTCCTCGAGCATTCTGGAGCTAAATAGTTCCTTGTTGACTACATACACTCACAACTCTGCAAAAACCACAGAAAACTAGAATCTGAAGCTCTAGGCTTATGTACAAGAAACGTTAGGGAACAGCAAAGGGATTCAGTGAAATCGCTCTGTATTTTTTTAGGTGTTCTTTTTAAAGACAACATGAAATCAATATTGTTTAAGTTGTCAAATAAATGGCTACGCTAACGGTCATCTGATTGTGCACGATTCAGTGTGCATGTTATTCTATAAAACAGTAAAATCAGTAATATTGTGAAATTTTATATGCAGATTTTTTTTTTTTTTTTTACCATTAAATGCAGGAATGTTTAGCCAATCAAGTTTTGCTGATGATACTTCCTATTTTATTGTTTTCTGCCTGTGGTACTTGTCAAGTGAAACGTCACTTCATCATTGTGGAATAAAGGTGAATTGCACTTTTTCAGTCTTCAAAGATTCAATTATTGTTGTGCAGAAAAAAATGTACTTGTGTTAATATATTTTAAAATGTAACTTTTCCTGTGATGGCAATAATGAATTTTCAGCAGCCATTATTGCTCTTAATTGTCAGACGATCCTTCAGAAATGTTGAAACCAATTGTGCTTACTAATATTTTTGTGGAAACTGATACATTTTTTCAGGATTTTTTAGATGAATAGAATGCTTATTTTAAAATATACATTTTTGGTAATAGCAAATTTCGGCTTTAGCGTTTCGGCTTAAACTTTCTTGGATGTTTGTTTAATATATTTAAAATTCAAATATAAATAAGGCTAATATGTATTCTTCTATATTATCAACCCATCTGACCAAATAATCCAGTCAATCATTATTCATAAAATCCATTTATCCCACCTATACTGCATTACTTCCTATTGAACATTGTTTCACTTGGTAATAGGGCACATTATGTATGTTAAGCGAACTGCGAATGCCGTTATTAAAGTGGGTATTCGTGTACAGTGAGTAAGGGATAATGTAAAGTTGGTCATTATCACTAAATACCCAATAGTTTATTCAGAACCCTGATGCAAAGCAGATTCGTTTAATATGCGCTGAAATTATTTCATTATGTATAAGATCACGGATTAATAGAGACATAAAGCTAGAACAGCTATAGGAAATCTGTGTCCTGGGACAATGGTCAATATTTCAGTTTAGCAGCCATTATACAAAAACACTTGAGTGCAATTGACCAATCAGAATCAAGTATTCCAGAGAGCCATGTAGTAAAGAACAAAACTGCTTAATTGTCAACTGAATGCTCGGTGTGAACCATATTTCAGTCTCTTTTCATGGTAACAGACACACAGGGTCCTTGCGTAACCCTGCCGTGGCTCCGCTGCCGCGGGTCGGCCTTGTGATTAGTGCAGCTCAATCCATCTACGTTATGGCTGAAATAGCTCCACATGAAGTAGTAAGCACAACCTCCTGACCCAAAAATGAGGGGCTTAAGAGACCAGCTGTGTGTGTGTGTGTGTGTGTGTGTGTGTGTGTGTGTGTGTGTGTGTGTGTGTGTGTGTGTGTGTGTGTGTGTGTGTGTGTGTGTGTGTGTGTGTGTGTGTGTGTGTGTGTGTGTGTGTGTGTGTGTGTGTGTGCGTGCGTGTGTGTTCGCCCAGGAGAAAGAGAGCGCATGTTTCAAAGGTTAAGCCTTTATGTGTGTGTGTGGGAGAAATTTGTAAGAGAGGAGAAGAACAGGTAAAAGTGTAGCGATAAACCCTATTTATAAACCCCTCTTCCTTTAGCGTCTATCTCTCCTAATCTCTCTCTCTCCTGTCTTTCCTTCCTCTCGCTGTGCTTCCTTTCGCTGTTCCCTCATTCACGAGAGCACCTTCATAGATGTGCGTAGCTGCATTTGTGTACCTGAGTGGGGTTTTATCGCCTTTCTGTCCCCATCTCCGGGTTGTTATCATGCACGATTAATGAGGTCGTTGTATGAAATAACGCAGACTAACTGCTAACACATTCATCCACCTTATCATCACAGGGTGTGTCATCCTGGGAGAGGACACAGGAAATGAAAGAGAGACGCTGCGCCAATTAAACAAACGCTCTTCAAACCGTGTGTGTGTGTGTGTGTGTGTGTGTGTGTGTGTGTGTGTGTGTGTGTGTGTGTGTGTGTGTGTGTGTGTGCGTGCGTGTGTGTATGTGTGTGTGTGTGTGTGTGTGTTTCTATCTACTCAAAATGTACTCATCTCCTCTTTTTTCATTCACTCTCTCACTCACACTCCCACACACTCAGGGCGGCATCATAGACAATCATCGTGTCTGAGGACATGGCACAGGAAATCAGGGTTGTCTTGGAAACGGGGCCTTATTGATTAAGTGGTCATCATCGCTCAGCACATGTGGCTCAGAGGTGGACAGGGTTTTCCAACTCTCTTTCCTCTTTTGTTCTGCATGCATGTTTCTTTTCTATTGTCTTCCTCATCCAAATCCCCACCAGGTGTTTGTCACTCCCACACAGGTAATTTTGATATTTAATTTGTTTTTTTATGTTTGATGTTTTTTGTGTTTATATGATTTTGTGTATCATAGTCATATAGTACTTATTGGATGCAATATATTGGATATTATTGTGAACTGAAATAAAGAAAACTGTATAAAAAACGAAATATTCTGACAAACTCAAAACTAAAAACATTTGACATTTATCTACAGTTTCAATTTAACTTTTTTGTTGTTTAGTTTTTATTCTGAAACTAGTTTATATTCCAATTTAGAATCAGAATCAGAATCAGAATCAGCTTTATTGGCCATGTTTGCAGAGACAAACTAGGAATTTGACTTGGTAACAACAAGGCTCATTACATCACTCATTAACTGCAACAGGCTAGAACACTCACATGACATATAAACACAGAGTAAAGAAATGTATATTAAGAAACAGAATATTGTTAGATAGTTTATTTTTTTAAACTATATATATATATTTGTTTTTTTTAAATGTAGTTTTTTATACTGTAGCTTTCACTTTATAATAGTTTCAGTTTCTTTGACATTTTTTACGAACAAACATAATCATAGATTGAAACTTGTGAAAAATGAAACTAAATTGGACTAAAACTAAGCATTCAACCTTGAGAATGACTCATATAAAGGTCACACTTTAGATTAGGGTCCAATTCTCACTATTAACTTCAGAATAAGGCATTAATATTTGCTTTATAAGTAATAAACAGCCATTTACAATAGGAAATCAGGACAGAACCATGGCCGTTTTTTGTCGTTGGCTGGCAGTAAGATATTTTGAGTTTAGACAGATTGAGTCAGTGTCCTGAGGTCATTTAGTCTACATCCTGAAAGAGCTTTTATAGTTTATATGAATCTAACTTCAGTGTGAAGACCAGCCAAGCTTAATAATCAAACAAACAAACAAACATGTCTTAATGAAAATCTGAGGTTTATGTAAAGGTTAGGGGATAGAAAATATCATTAGCTCAGTTCAAAAAAGCAATAGAACAGTCTAAAACAATAGAAGTGGATTGAAAGCTTTGCGTGTAAGAAATTTAAAGGGATAGTTCACCCAACAATCATAATTCTGTCCTCCCTTCAGGTGTGTAAAAACATCTTTGAAGTCTGAATGTCATAGCTTTGACAGTTGCATAGATGTAACATCATGGAACAGTCACTAAGTGTGTGTGTGTGTGTGTGTGTGTGTGTGTGTGTGTGTGTGTGTGTGTGTGTGTGTGTGTGTGTGTGTGTGTGTGTGTGTGTGTGTGTGTGTGTGTGTGTGTGTGTGTGTGTGTGTGTGTGTGTGTGTCTGGTTGTAATAGTCCATTATCTATCTCCTCTTCTGATGTTTCGAAGGACTGAGACACTGTGGAATGTAAACACTCAAGCAAAATAAACTGCTATTATCGAAAGTAGCCGGTGTGTTAGTGCATGGATGTGAGTAAAGAGATGCTGGAAGTCGCCAAGTCGCTGTTTGTAGTGTTCCTGTTTAAATACTGTATCTAAATGTATCAGCTTGGAAATCACAGGCCTCCCTGTCTGAACTCCCATTGGTAGTCGCCACATTTGCATAAAGTTGAACTTAAGCTCAACTTTGTCGCATCCTTCCTGTCACTCATGTCACCTCAAATCGCCAACTCTCATTAAAAATGAGTAACTGTCAGCTGCACTAGTGCGAGTTGCCCTTAAGAGAGTATGTGGCATGTAACATTTTTGCAGCACTTGCACAGATCAACCTTGAATAACTCAATCCTGAATATCTCAATTATTGCAAAATAATCTGATGGAGCTTTTTTAAATACTCGAATTTTTCTTAAAATGCTTGATTATCAGATTTAGATTGAGAGTGTGGACCTTTTCCTGATTAATCTTGCTTTAAATTTAAGCTGCTGTTTAGTAGTAAATCGTGAGAGCGTTTGGGGAGTGAAAGTGCGCCACTCTTTTGAATGGCTGGGGAACATCACGTCATGGAAAACTCATAAGAAAAAGCGTATTGGGTCGTGGCGAGTTCAACAGGAAGTTGAGGTTTTTCCTGCCAAGGTCACGACCCAGGAAGTACATTACCTCTGATAAGGGCTGGTGGGAATTCGGCCATTGTGGCAGTGTCACGAGAAGAGAGGATGTGGATAGTATGAACTGTGTGTGAGAGAGGGATGGTGTGAAGGAAAGTTAAGCTAAATAAAGTCAGACATTGGATTCTCTGTTCTCTTCCTCTATATCTGGTGCTCGGAATAATAACATGTGTTCACTACTTGAAACAACATTTCATGCTATTCTCAACCTGAGGCAAATTCTTTTCTTAGAAAACAGATAATGTGATTTTACAAGTTAGAATAGCATTTCTCTCATGAATGTGTGACACTTTACAGTAGGCCTATTTGTCAAAAGTTTGGGGTCAGTAATTTTTATTTTATTTTTTATCACTCTTCTATTTTAATACATTAAAAAGTAATTTAATTCTTTGATGGCCATGCTGAATTTTCAGCAGCCATTACTCCAGTCTTCAGTGTCACATGATCCTTTTGACATCATTCTAATTTGCTAAAGAAAATTATTTATTACTATAGATGCTGAAAAGATTTTTTTTTTTGATGATGAATAGGAAGTTTATAAGATTTATTTGAAATAGAAATCTAGTGTAGCATTATAAATGTATTTACTGTTTTTTTCCCCCAGCAATTTAATGTGTCCTTGCTTAATAAAAGTATTAATTTTTTTTAAGCATTTTTGAATGGTAGTGTATGAAACTATAGTATAATGCAGTTGTTTTGCATTGGCTTATTGAGGTAGTTGAAGATGTTGTGTGAAAACATAAAACCACAGGCACCCTGAAAGAGGCATTTAAATTGTATGATGAAAAATTGCTACATCTGTAAGGTAATATGGATAGTTGGTAGGCTGCCGCTAATGTCTTTATCATTCTAGTATTATATGAAGTTTTAAACTTGTTTTTTCATCCACTACGCATGTCTGATCGCTTAAAAAAGGTAATAGAGCACTTTTCATCAAGCTGCATGATTTGAGGTATTAATGATTATGATCAAAAATCAGCTTATTATTAAAAAAAACAAAGATTCTAATGTTTTTTCTTTTCCTCGTTTTTTCCCCCCCTCTAGTCCAAAAAGACATGCACAAAAAAAAGATGTCTGTTCTTAAACAGTGTTTTTAGCTGGAAAAAGAACTCAGGTTTAAGGCATTTACTTGATCTTACATGATTTAAAAGAACCCCTATGCATGAGCAATAGTAAAAGTGATGCTTAGCAAACACCACATCTCACAATTCTAAAAGCCCAAGATATCTTCTTGCATGAGATGCTCAGCTATGGTAGCCTGACCTTGCTCTCTCTCCTCCCTATCTCTCTCTCTCTCTCTCTCTCTCTCTCTCTCTCTCTCTCTCTCTCTCTCTCTCTCTCTCTCTCTCTCTCTCTCTCTCTCTCTCACTTTGAAACTGAGACGTTGATGACTTTGGTGTGTTTTTCTTTCCTTGTCTCTCTGTTCTTTTTCTTGCTCCTTTCTTTTGCTCTCTTTCAGTTCTCTTTTCCACCCTTTTTTAATTTCTCCTGCTACATCAAAGCGCAGGCTGGTGTGTAGGCGGTTAAATATGGGCCCAATGTCAACAAGCTCTCTACTTTTTTCACTTCTCCTTTTCTTTTTATTCCTCTTCCTAGACCTGGAGAATATGCCCTCCAGCACAAACACTATGCATTCTTCTTTTTTCCCAGTAAAACATCCCTTTCAGTCTTTTCACTTTGGGAAAATATGTCATTTTCTTGTCACCTTGTCATGAGAAATCACAGCTGAAGGACTGGCCGGGTTCATTAGCGCCAGTTGAACTCAAATTCAAACTTGCCGTTACGGGGACAAATAACTGAAACTTCTTATGATACCAACAGCTTAAGATGATGTACGGGCTGTCTCTGAAAACATACCCATTCTGCCTAGATAGGCATCAAAGCAGGTTTTGAGACAAAGCCATAATTAGAAGTCAGGGGAATTTACGGTACTGACTCATTATAAATCATCTAGTAGCACCAGATATTCCTGCAAGCTCAGAGACATCACAGTTTTTCTTTATCGTGGATTCTGTGCTGACTTAATAAAGCTGTCTGGAGATATAAGAGGAGGATGAGACCCAGACGCAGGGAGGATTGAGGAAGGTCTGGAGCACACCTGGTTTACACACACATACTGTAGCGCCCTTAGTGTGTGTTCTGATAACTTCCATCCCTTCAGTTTCCGTTTGATTTCTTTTTAAATAAGGAAAAGACGTTGTTAAAGATAGAAAAAGGAAGGGGGAAGGACTGTAAAATGACACAGGAAAAGGCGTCAAAGCAACAGTTCTAGTGTGACGTGGCCCTGGCAGTGGAGACACATTGGGAAACGGATTCAGCTGAATGAACAAATCACACACATACAAGAACACACACATGTCTAGTTAATGCTGTCCAGAACGTTTTGTTTAGTATGTCTAAACTTTTGTTTTTGTGTCTGGGTACATGTTTGAGTCTATACAGTGGTCCCAATAGTTGGTAGCTGCATTTAAAAATGTATGAATTTTATCGCATTTCGTAACAAAATGTCTAACCAAAGTGGGTTGTGCAAAGAAATTATACTAGAACTTCTCCCAGAATTAAAGGAATAGTCATTTAAAAAGGAAAATTCTGTCATCATTTACTCACCCTCAAGTTGTTTCAAACCTGTATGAATTTCTTTCTTCTGCTGAACACAAAGGATGATATTTTGAACAATGTTGATAACCAAACAGTTGATACCCCATTGACTGGAAAATAAATACTATGGTAGTCAATGGGTCCCATCAACTGTTTGGTTCACACTTCAAAACATAAGCATTTGTGCAGAAGAAAGTAATTCATACAGATTTGAAACAACTTGAGGGTGAGTAAATGATGACAGAATTTTCCTTTTTAAATGACTATTCCTTTAACTTCACTTTTCTAAACCAATTTTGCAATGACTTTTAACCAACTGGTGCTTTCTAGTGATTTTGAGTTTGCCTCAAGTTCACTCAGGTATCTATCTCAAGTACATTGAATGATTCACTATGTTCCACTAAAGTGTACTTGTGCTGTTTTTTCATTAAAATGCATGCTATTTTGATGTTTTGTTTGTAATGCAATGACATTCGTATATTTGAAAGTGTGGCATAGTTTTTGTAGCTTTTTGTGAGTTTTTGTGTCTTACCTAGCCGTAATAAGCGACAGGCAACAGAACAATTTGTCGGTAGCCCTGCCCACTCCACATGTCCACTTCAACTATCCATTAAACATAAAATATTTTCTAATTTGCTGTTATTGTCACATCTATCGCGTAGCAGTTTCACATTCAGCGTGGACAGAGAAATTTGTTGCATTGCTCCTGTATAGATGTAAGTGTTTGGGGCCACTAATAACCTATGTTTATGGGAAAATCAGATAGAAATACTGTGTTAACTGAATGCCTGGGTTGATTATGCTCACTTTGTGTCTAAAAGAGAATTAGGGGTTAAAAGAGGGTGACAGGAGGGGCAACTTTTTCCCCAAGCCCTGTGCAGTAGAGCATTTGAGCCTTGTTGTAAAGCTCTCTCTCTCTCTCTCTCTCTCTCTCTCTCTCTCTCTCTCTCACACACACACACACACACACACACACACACACACACACACACACACACACACACACACACACACACACACACACACACACACACACACTCATTATGGCTTAGAGCACATGCTTATAATGCCGGCCTATAGTCCAGAGATCATGTCTTAGAGTAATAATCATTACACTCACAGACTGTGCCTGATTGTTGCTGCAAACCCACAGGTGAGTGTGTGTGTGTGTGTGTGTGTGTGTGTGTGTGTGTGTGTGTGTGTGTGTGTGTGTGTGTGTGTGTGTGTGTGTGTGTGTGTGTGTGTGTGTGTGTGTGTGTGTGTGGAGACTGCAATCAGATGATTGTAATCTCTAATCTCTGTTGTTTATCTGACGTGCTGTTTGTTTGTCTCAGATTAAGAGGATGTTTAGAGCTCCAGTGTTTTTGGCACTATTATTCTACTCTAATTGTGTGAGAGAGTGAAAGCATTAACGAACGTGATCGTTTGAGAGAGCGATTAGCCTGTTTGACCACTGGTTGTTGTGTATGTGGTGTCATTAGTGTGTGGGTGTGTGGAGGCGTGCGATAAAGATCAGCAGATGATCGTGTATTTTCGTACACTGTGGTCTCTTTGCTACACCGATAACGAAGACTATCATTTAGATCAACAATGTCTGAATGAACAAAGACCATTCTGCATGTTTTCCTCTTGCTTTTGTGCACATCTGCATGTGTTAATGCGTGTGTATGTGAATGTTTTGTATTTGGTTATTTGGTCTGGCAGGTAAATGTCACGCATGGGAGTGTTGCCTAGCTACAAAAATCAAATGCCATTAGCCCAATGAGAGTAAGAGCGTGCTTCACATTCCTGACAAATAACACTTCCACAACACCACGCCACTCATCTGTATATACGCACGCTTCCTGTTTCCTTTTCGTTTCATCAAATAATTAAAAAGTAAACGATGCGTCTCTTTATACTCTTTATTGATAATGTTCCGGGTGCTGATGAAGAACTCATGCTTTGTTACACTGTGTTTCTGACTCTGGTTTTAGACAGTGTTTATACTTTTGTGCTGCATTCACGTCTCGTTGGAATTATTGTAATTATGAGATGACGACTTAGAGAATTTTCTCTAAGCTGTTCACATCCTTAAAATCATTTATTTATTTTTGGTTACAGTTTTCACAACACTAAAATTAATTGTTGTTGGTCTCTTAATCACAATATTAATGCCCCTCTATAAAAATATTGAGGAACTAAGCTACAACACATAATTTTTGCATTCAATAGCTCTGCTTTTCCATTGATTTCTACGTAAGCATGTGCCGGAAGTCTTTGACCCTTATACTTTTTTCGTCTTTTGCAGCGTCCCGCACATAACGCACCGTTCAAGTTAAAAGAAGCTCAACCTTAAAAAAAACATGTCTCTAGACCTTGTGTTTTTTCTCATCATATATGATATATGATTTGTAGAAGTTGATTTGGTCAAGTGAGTTCCTGTAAATTTCCACATTTAGAACTTTTAGGCAAGGCAAGGCAAGGCAAGGCTGGATCACTCCTCCATACTAGTCCATAGGCTTCTTGAGGGATTGAACTTGCAGGCCCCGAAAAGTTATTACAGACATCGTTAAAATAGTCAAGGAAATGAATAGTTGAAATAAAGTCGTTATTTTTGTTTGTTTTTGCGCACAAAAAGTATTCTCGTCGCTTGATAAACTTAAGATTGAGCCACTGTAGTCACTTGGACTATTTTAACGATGTCTGTAATAACTTTTCGCGGCCGGTAAGTTTCAATCCCTGAAGAAGCATATGGAGGAGTATGGAGGAGTGATCCAGCTCTCAGATTTCATCAAAAATATCTTAATTCGTGTTCCGAAGATGAACGAAGGTCTTACGGGGTTGGAACAACATGAGGGAGAGTAAATACTGACAGAATTTTAATTTTTGGGTGAACTAACCCTTTAATTCCGTATTTCGCCAAAAGACGTGAACGAGTTTTACAACTTGAAAAACTCAACCAAAATGTATCGCCATTATTACGAGTGCCTTGAGTTCCTGTTTTCTAAATATAAAGGCAATTAGCTATAGTTTAGGTATTTAACTAGAAGATCAGAGAAGACGCAATATGTAGAGTTATTGTGAGCATTTTCGCTCGGCCAACAAAAATAGTTCAAAACGAAGTCAAAACGATATTAACAGTTTTGTATTGCTGACAAATCCTGCAAACAGTACAACGTGCTGTTATACTAAATATCATCACTTTTGGAACACCTCTCAGCCAATCAGATTAGAGGACCGAAACTAAGTGTTGTATAATAGAAAACAAGACAAAAAAGAGTTTACAGATGTTTCTGTTTGTTTTATCTTTAAAGTGTGCCAACAAAACCAAAACTGCCTTTGGGTCTGCTTCAAAGCTTACAGTCCTCTCCTTTCCTCTCCTTTCTTTTGCTTTTTCCCCTTTGCACTTAAGTGGGAATCAGGGACAAACCGTCTATCAGTCACTAAACACACACACGTCTCTGCACAGCATTGCGTCACACCCTCCCATTGTGTTTATTAAAAGCTGCATATGTGGGTTTCCTGAAGTGTCAAAGGATTCGCAAAGTTTAAAGGACAAACTCGCACACAAATGTTTAACTTGTCTTAAAAATGTACTACGCTATCTTTTTCAAGTGTCTTGTGTGCATGTGTTTGTGTGTGTTGCGAACTATCACAGGAAAGGTTGTGTTCGGAGTCACATTGACTAATAGAATTAGGTCATAGTTGCGGATAGTTCAATACAAATGCTCCTCTCAAATGCTCTTATATTTCTATAGAACAACATTTAAGCTCTGTGTCGTATTAAAGCAAATAATGGACGTTTTGTGTGTGTGCACTTGTCTAGGTCAGAGATCCCATTAGTAAAGGTGAGAGGAAATTAGAGATCTGTGTTGTTTTACATTGAGCGATTTGTCAGTGTGCACATTGATTTCTGTCAGTGTACATCTTTCTCTTTTTCTCTGACACACACGCGCACAGAAGTCACAGACAAAGAGAAGCTTCAGTATGTCAATATATCTGTCCCTGGTGACATCATCTATCTGTCCGGTCAGCCATTTGATCTCTTTTACCGTACAATACCCTATTTACTTTCTTTGTACACATTCCTGATCTTATTATTCACTATTCATCGCTCCAAGCTATTCCAAAGAGAAACATGTTTGTGTTTGTAATCTTTCATGCATATTGCTCCGCCCCCAACCACCTGGCTTCATCCAATCCAATCGATAGCTGATGGATTAAAGCCAGACCCGCACCATATATATTTCTTATTGAATATCATGTTTCATTTCAAAATACAGTACAGTATGTCACATTATTGAAATAAAATGGGTTGAGGATGTTTTTTCATGTTGACTGTAAATAGTGCTTTGTGTGTGTATCTGCAGGAAGGCAGTTAAAATCTTGTGATCGGTGATCAAAGTAAAAACAGGACAACTGATCCTTGTCACTTCTTGTAATTAGTGACTACACCGACATCCAGGCACTTTTTTCCCTCTTTTCCCTGTGAGTCTCAGCACACAAACTTACACTCTCTCATGGCTGGTTAGGTTAGATATATCTCGGCTGCCCGTGATTGTGTAAGTGATTGCTGTCCTGCCCGTTTAGTAGTGTGTAATGGAGCAGCACTGGATGGATCAGTGAGCTCCAGGAGACGGGGCCTCAACCCCACCTCACTGTCCGGGAACAAGACACCCTTCTGGGGCTCGGCCAGACAATAGCAGAGCTTAAAGAATCTCTGAGATTACATTGTAATGAAGGTTTTTTGTTTGTCACTTTTGATCAATTTAATGCATCCTTGCTGAATAAAAGTATTAATTTCTTAGTTTGTCTTCTCAGGGGTGTTTATATATATAGTAAGCAAATTGAGATTAATATATTATGTTCTGATTTGGGCTGTTGATAAAGTTAGCAAAACTTCACACCAATTAACCAATCGTTATTTGTCCATCTTCAAATTATTACCTTCAACCAATAACTGTGTCCAAAATTGTTCCTTGCCAACAGATAACTATATTAATTTTGTACAAATTTCACTTCATCAATTTTCTGTATGTTTCGCTGGCTTTGTATTACGTTTAATTCGGCATTATATGAAAACACATATCTGTCGACCACTATAGTGTAAATAGTTTTTGTGTCTTTACAGTCACCAGAGATTGAGTTTGCACGGGTCTGTGAAGCAAACTGCGAGTGAAATTTGCAGATCTGTGCTTTTTCTGAATGTGACGTGGGAGAGTTTCTGGGGTTGTTTTGTTGACTCATCCCTCTGCCTCCAGTGGGTGTGTTGTGAATATGTGTGTGTACGCCTGTGGCATCTCTTCACCTCTGTATGTGTCAGGCTGTCTGAATGATCAGCTTTATGAGACCTGACCTTTAAATACAAGAGTCTGAGCAGCCCCCTCTCTCTCAGTCTTCCTTTCTCTGACCATGTGTGACAGTATCTGCCTCAGGCAAACTCTCCGTCCAGATGAATATGGACTTTGACAGCGATGCGTTGTCTTTTCAAGTCGTTAACAGTTTTTTCTCAACCGCTGTATCTAAATCTCTAGCAGATCAAATTCCGCTGAATAATGTCATTTTGAATATTTTAGGTCGGAAAAAAAGGGGCCGTTTATCTGTTTCCGCATCCCCAGCGCCCCATTAACAAGAATAGTCATCCTCGCTGCAGACTTCACCTGTTCCCACAATCCAACAGCTGAGACTGCGACTGGGCCTCCTGTCTGTCTGGACCACAGACCAGTTTAATCCAGTTTAAGGTGTTTTCAGCCTAGATGTTCTGCATTAGAATGAGCAATTGAGAGAGAAAAGCACCAGCCAATCAAAATGCTGTTTGTGACTGATATCATCATAGCTGTTATTATATTTTGTGTTGTAGCCTATCACAACAGTGTTGTTATCGTTAACTAAAACTAAAACCATTAAAAATAGTTTTTGGTCATTGAAATAAAGCTGAAATAAAATGAAATATAAATATTAAACTTAAAACCTGTAAATGAATATTAGAAATGTTAACTTGGCAACTAACAGAAATTAGTTTAAATTGAAGTACTAAAATTACTAATTTTAAAACTAAAATAACATTTTAGATAAATATAATAAAAAATTATAAATGACAAAAGCACAGAATAAACTAAGCTAATTAAAAAAAAAAAAAAAAAAATATATATATATATATATATATATATATATATATATATATATATAAAGAAACTATATATAAATTATGAAATGAGACTGCATCATGGCTGGAAACAATCAGCTCGGCCAAAGAGTATCCAGGATCAGAACTTTATCTTTTATAATTATATTTTAACATGATTATATTATCTTCATAACAAAATATTCGGTCCTATTTGTCTGACTAAACTGATGTGCTGTTTGGGAAATGCCCTGCACACACACACACACACACACACACACACACACACACACACACACACACACACACACACACACACACACACACACACACACACACACACACACACACACACACACACACACACACGCACACACATACACACACACACACACACACACACACACACACACGCGCACACACACACACACACACACACACACACACATACACAGTGACTCAGACACGATTAGTCATTTTAAGAGCATCTGATTATCTCTTTCTCTCTCTCTCTCTCTCTCTCTCTCTCTCTCTCTCTCTCTCTCTCTCTGTTGGTTTGGATGTGTGCATAAATAAGTGTATCTATGTGTGCTGTTCAGTTTGGTCCAATGTTTCGTCTAGACACCACAGCCTCATTCACTCGTTCTTTTATTGATTATTTCATAGATTAAAACTTTTTGACAGTGTTTGTGTCCAAGAGAGACAATTACATCTCTGGAAAAACCACCAAACAGGGAAACTTGTGCACAGAGGAACATTTTATAGCTCAGGAAGATTAAGTGTTCGCAGTTATGTTTCATTGAAATATCAACTTAGTTTCAGAGTTTTCTCCCCCTAAAATTCTAATGCTTAAGAGAAATACAAATTATAAATATGATTATAAAAATGTTTATATTGAAATCTATAGGCCTTTAACATTTGGTTGAAAATGTTGGCAAATCAAAGCACAGTTAGAGAATGAAAGACGTGTCAAACTCTCTGGAGAAAAATAAGTTTCCATTAGCTTTCTATTTAATCTCACTCCTAAACAGTAAAGACACTTAAAGCATATCATTTGTGACTTAAAAAGTATTTTAGTTATTTATTATTTATTCTTTCAGCTACCAATAAGAGTTGAGTAGTCTGTAGTAGAGTCTGTAACCCATTTAACCATTTAAATCCCATTTAACCATATAAATCCACATCACATAATTCTTTGCACTTTCCCCCCAAAACAAATGCAGAAAAAGCCAGTGGATTGATGACTGAAAGAATAAATATACATTTAACGTTTATATCTCATCTGTTGCATTTGAGTGGGAGAGAGAAATCCCCATTTCCTGTTGACACAGGTGTGTGGTCATGTCTGTGTGTTCTCATACACCAGTTTGGTGCTTTCTTGTGTTAATTTTGGTAAGGTTACCATGACGATGGGACTTTCCCACCCTAAACAAGGTATTATGTTAGCGTCTAAATCCAGCGCACTGACCACGGGCAGCACTGAACCTCTGTCTGATCTGCTTATGAAGATGAGTGTGAGGATAGGCAGATCTGATGGAGGGACGAGTGGGAGGAGAGAGAGAGAGAGAGAGAGAGAGAGAGAGAGAGAGAGAGAGAGAGAGAGAGAGTGAGAGAGAGAGAGAGAGAAGGTTGTGAAACTATACGAAGGAAGGTTCAGGTTAGTGAACCATATCTGCAGGTACAAGACTGACTGACTACCCAGCAGGCACAACAGATGTTTCCTCTTTATATCTACAGACCGGTGAAGCACAAACACACACACGAACAGACACAAATTCTAGCACTGCACAGACACAGAGCAGGCTCTGATAATGCACGAGTGCCACAACACACCGCCTATGCTTTCACTAACAGGTAATGCACTGCCATGAAACTCACACTTACCGGTATGACTTTCTCTCGACACTTAGTTTAGAGTTTATATTAGTCCACATGTATTATGCCTGTGAATGGAGTCGGTCTTACCTCAAACGTAAACATGCTAAAGTAAGAGCTGACGAACTGAAGCTGTGCGGTCTGTTATCATAGTGCAGGTATGACCACGCTCTCTGACCTTATTTAGAAGAACACAGTTGCGCTGAGCAAGATTAGCTCAAAATACACTCACATACTCTCATGTGAAGGCCAGACACACCTCATGAATTCTCAAAGTCGCCCTTGCTCAAGCACACACACACTAACACGCATGTATTCCTCGCTATGCATTCCTTCTCTTAGCACATCGATGTTAACACTTTTATCACTCATATGAACCTGCAGTCAAGCGAAGTGTACATTAGCAATGTGTTTGTGCTTGACATATACTCTTCTTCAATGAATATAGACTGCCTGCTGTGGCTAATTAGCTTCTTAGCATTGGCTGGATAAGGATGCACTTGTGAAGTGACGCTCTTATCAGGACAAGAGGCGCCACCGCCATTCATGACGTGTGTACTGACTCCCAAAGGGCAGGAAGTGGGAAGGAAAGAATGGGAAAGCAAGGAGAATGAGATGTAGGAGAGTGAATATTATGTACTTTCAGTTAAGTTGCATTCTTCATCATGCTCTTGCAGGAAACCGGTTTGAATATATACCACTTTGACTTGATCTTCTTTCAATAGGGATGCACCCTATTGGTGACTCCTTGTAGTCAGTATTGAATATTTAATTTTAGACTCTTGTTACAACCTGTTTTTGGTTTTTGATTACTTTTTCTGTAATTGTTTCTGTGGTTGGTTCCTGTTTCTTGAAGTTCTATCTTGAAGGATGGTTTAAGTATGCTGCCCACTTAAAAGCACATATACCACATAAACATAAGATAGACATAAATAGTCTTGTAACTTAGTGTAATGTAGTGTAAAATAAAATTATTAATAAAAAATAAATATGTATAATATATAACATTTATAATATGTGATTTATTTATAATATATTCATAATATATAATATTTATATAAATATTAATATCATATTATTATAATATTTCTAAATATAAATGTTTATATTTTAGAGTGCAGCTGTAATTTGCAACAGTAATATATTTGATATATTTATAATATATTTGTTGTTTTTCATTTCAGAAATTTCAGAAAGCAAACAATTGTACATATTTTTCCATAATAAATCAAGTAGTTGACCCTTCACATTACTGATTGTAATTTATTTATTTATTTATAGCCAAAATATTAGTAATTTTTCTTAGATTTTTATTTTTAGATAAAACATTTTGGTAACACTTTATTTTGATGGTCCCTTTTGAACATTCTGTTAACTATAAGTAACTTTGCAACTACATGTCAACTAACTCTCATTAGAGTATTAGTGTACAGTCTGCTTAATATCTGCTAACTCTTTTTTGTGATGGTCCTCCAACAGACACCCTACTGACTATAAGTAATTTTGCAACTACATGTCAACTTATTCTAACCCTAACCCTACCAGTCTAGTAATAATCTACTAATACTCTAATGAGTGTTAGTAGACATGTAGGTGCAATGTTACTTATAGACAACAGAATGCGTTAAAGGGACCATCAAAATAAAGTGAAAGCAACATTTTTATCATTATCAAAAATATCCCTGTTTTTCCCATGTATCTTCGTTTCTGACATCAGGAACGGAGACGCACATCACATGAATGCTAAATGCTTTACAAATGGGGCCATGCTGTGTTCCATCTGCTTCTGTTGCCTTGATGACATCTCCTAGGGAACAGGTCGCCCCCTACAGCCCAGAGCAGAGTATGCAGCCCAAAGCCCAGCCTCTGAAAACAGAGAACAGAAACATAATGATACAGGCCGCATGTGGAATCCGAGTCTTTCTCTGGAATAGGTTTGCACACTCCCCAGACGCACAGAGATGTGTGCGGTGACAGGCTTTTGTTTGATGTAATGGCTCTGTCTTGTTGTGGTTAGAGAGTGTGCGAGAGAAAAGAATGCTGGGTGGGGATGTGGTTTGAAGCCCGTGACACACTGTGTGTGTGTTTACCAGTGAAAAAAAGAGTTTGTATGTAATAAAGGATTGCCAGTCAGTAAGAACATGCATGGTCCAGAAGGGTTTACTGCACTTTTCTAGTTCTGCTTTGTTATTTTTCAGTTTTTGAAAAGAAAAACAGAAAAGTTTCTGTGTATTGAAGCTTTGGTTTATATATAGCTCAGTTCTAGAGCAGGGTGTGTCTTCATTCCTCCAACACTGCTGTATGGATACATTCTTCATACTATCACAAATCCAGCTATGCGTTGTACAGTTATTAGAGCTGCTACTTTACAAATTTTACAGTTAATGACAGGAACATCCATCAGGATTCATTCACTCAGCAGGTTTGATTTCCCATCATCCTCTTCACATGTACTCGTATTACAAAATGGCTTGTACAGGGCTAACTAGATTTCCGCTATGCGGTTCTTAAAGAGTTCTGAGTGGTTACTAAGGTGTTGCTATGCTGTTGCTTTTCTGAGTAGTTTTAGTGAGTCGCAGTGAGGTTTCTAAATTTTTTCTATGTGGATTCTTGGTGGTTGCTAAGGGGTTGCTATGCATTTACTAGTGTGTTTTGATGGGTGCTAAGATGTTTCGCTGCAGTTAAGATGTTATGCAGTTAAAATGTTCATATGCAGTTGATAGAGTCTACTCAGTGTGTACTCAAACATTGCTAGGTGGTTGTGATCCCGATCTGAACTCTGATTTGTGATGCTCCCTGAATCATAATGACACTGTGTTCATTCGTTGGCCAGAGGAGAACTGGCCCTCCAACTGAGCCTGATTTCTCCTAAGGTTTTTTTCTCCATTCTGTCACATGATAAAGTTTGGGTTCCTTGCCACTGTTGCCTTAGCTTTTGGCTTTCTTGGTTGGAGATACTTAATATTCAACAATATTATTGATCTGACTTTGTTGAACAGAAATGAGCTGGATGACGACATAACTGTTTTCTGCAGAACTGCTTTATAGATTAAATGAACTAATTCAGTAACGGATGATCTTTACAATGGAACTGAATCAACACTGAACTGACTTCAGCTGAACAACAGCCAAAATGCATAATTTTCCAGTTTTCACTGTAAAGCTGCTTTGAAACGATCTGTATTGTTTAAAGCGCTATATAAATAAAGGTGACTTGACTTGCTAGAGTGTTCTTGGTGGTTGAACGTGATTTCACCAAGTGCAACATGTTTCTGAATCAACATCTCTGTTGATCCTGGAACAACATTTCAATCAACCAATCAGATTTGAGGGACGAGTTTAAAGTTTATGTCAAGTTTAGGCTAACAACCAGGGTTAGGTGCTTCTACATCGGTTATTCACCTATCATTTCCCTCTCATTTTAGGGATAAGGGTTAGGTTTAGGGGTAGGGATAGGGTTAGGGTTAGGACTAAATTGTCAAATAGCAATGTTGTTCCAGAGTCAACAAAATATGTTGATCCAGGGACATGTCTTAATTGGCAAAATCACGGTGACTGTTCTTGGTGGGTGCTAAGGCGTTCCTAAGGTGCTATGGGGTTGCTAGGATGTTCTAGGGGTTTCCAAGGCATTGCTATGCAGTTGCTAGGGTGTTCTTGGTTGGGGTTCACTGCTCAGGCATTGCAAATGTGTTCTCTGTGGTAGCTAAGGCATGAGGTTGCTAGAGTGTTCTTGGTTGGGTGCTAAGGTGTTGCAAGGGTGTTCTGGGTGGGTTCTAGTAGGTTGCTTTTTTTGCCTCAAATCAGATCTCAGTGCATGAATGGGATTTTTTTTTCATCTGTTTAATCATCCGCCAGACACAAATTAGCTGTTTCCATCACCCTGTTTTTATGCACGTTTTGAAATATCGCATCAGAAATGAGAGATGCAAACACTAAATTTAAATAAAAAATCTCTTAATTCGCAAAAAAGTTTTTACTCTCGCTTGATGTGGTTTTTAACTTAAAAAAAGAGTTGATGCAAATAATGGGAAATGCATGCATTTGCCGAATAAATTCTGATGTAGCAAACATTAAACCGGCTGTGGTGTTTTATTTACGGTTGGTTACTAGGTTACCAATACCACCGTCATCCGCTCTAACAACTTGATGGAAATGCACCTAATTTGCATTTTTTTTTTTTTTTTTTTCCAAACTTTGAAAAGATTTGCTTCATGTTTGGGTAGAAACCCAGCTATTGTCTGTCAAATCAAACAAAGTAACAGCACACCTATCCTCACTAAAATGATGATTTGAGGAATCATTCAAGTTCTAGTCGTATTGCGCACCAAAGTTTAATACTTATAGGTTTGTTTAAATCGCTAAAGCTATATGAGCAACAGTAACATGCACCACTAATTAGTCTTTGCAGTTGAAAAGCAACAGTGCAGTATGTTCCTGTTCTAATGAAGGTTTTTTAAAAAGGCCGACACAGCGATCTGTCGTTATGGTCCAGCCACTCAGGGAGAGTGTTATGATTGGACATTCCACGCATAGCTTCTCTCACCAGGGTTGGAGGAGCGAACTAGAAGCTCTCTCACTTCTGGACGAACAAACGAGTGAAAAAACCCAGCTATCCATTCTTACTGTAGCCTCCTTCTAAAACAAACAGCCATTCTCTCGCCGCAAAGATAGCTTTGGGGAAAAAAAACACGTTCATAAGCCCTAAAGGCAACTGTGTTTGCAATGGAAACCCAATTATAGGCCATTAAGGTTGTTGTTTTTTGTAGAGATCATCTACCTCGTGATGTCATATGTTGGTTTGGGCAGACTTACAGGTATACAACCAGTTACTTTCCATGCAAAGCTCAGGACTTTGGGAGGTAAATGTGGCTGTCGCTGTGAAGAGGTAAGCATGCTGTAATTTACTGCTCTTGTGCCCCCCTCAAGATCCCTTCATTGGTGATAAATCCCATGAACAGAATCCTGAGCGAGGTATCAGTGTGCCCCAGTGATTATTTTCTTACACCACAGGCCACGATGATTAATATGTTCTGCAGAGAGTGTTCCAGGAGAGAGACACTCCTGAAAGATTTAACACACTGTTTGTTCTCTTAGCACATTTGATTCTTACTGGCTAATTCTATGTATCTTCTCGGAATAGCAAACTATGCAAAGGTCAGATAATTTATGTTTTCATTCATGTACCATATCGTTGTTAGATATTATAGATCAGTATCGGTTGTTATAGTATAAATACCATCCAAAAATGTGGGGTTGGTAAGATATATGTAATAAAGGTAATCTAAATGTAAAAACAGGGGTTAATATATATATATATATATATATATATATATATATATATATATATATATATATATATACACACACGCACGTATATATTATCCCTTGTTTTTACATCTTACGATACCTTAAAGTTAATCTTTAAAACCATTTGAATTTAGTAACACAGTAAAATATAATAATTTGCAAATATCATAAATTAATAGGCATTTTCATACTGTACATTATAATATTTTGATGCCTAAATTCACTCGTCATTTAAAATGACATTTTATGTTTTTAGATAATAATATTAATATCGGGATATTGCTAGATTTGTTAATTTTGAACCTGCAACAAAATTAACATGTTAATGCAAAAATAACATGTAAATTAAAAAGCAACACGGCTTACTTGTCTAAATCACGCCATGCTTGTGCTTGAATAACCTCTACATAGAGATTGAGAGGACAAGTAGCAGATGAGAATGTTGTTAGTGGCAAAGACTCATGGGAAACCTGCAGCTCACCTTCCTAAATGACAAATCAATAACTCTTGTCTGCCTCAAAGTCTCATCTGTCTTTCATCTTAGCTGAAGTTTAGATGGAAGAAAGTTCAATTCATTATTTAAAGTCTCTATATTTGATGTACTATACTGCTAACAAGCAGTTGACCTCTACCCAGATGAGTCGGTTTGTGTATGTGTACTCATTTGGTGAACTCTTTAATAGGCATTTATCTATCTGTGCCTTGACAGATATCACTGCGGTGCCCTATTAAGTGGTCTCAAACATGTTTGCTTCGGAGAATCACCTGGAGTTCTGGGAATACAGGCTTTATCATGCAGGTAGCCTACAGAGTAGCAGATTGGAGTCTAGTTTTTTCCCAGTCAACATATCACCTCACTAGGTTGATTGTAAAATCCATAGTTGAGGCATAGCTGGAAAACTGATTGACCTGTAGGAATGTAGACTCATTAGGCTAATGGTTTCTTAGGCTGACTTGACATATTCATAGTGCTGTGCATGCCGATAACACATGCAAAGACCATTGAATGTTTCGGTGGAATGTCAATGCTTGTATTTGGACAAGTGTATGTGATATTTTGAAAAATATTGTAGGAAGTAGGCTACATTTAGCAAGCATTTATGTAACTGAGTATTAGTAGAGCCTTGGCCTGGTGGCTAGCGCACATGCTAAAAATACAATGAGCTGTAGTTCAGTATCCCTTTCCATCATTATTTCATCATTACAGGGTTTTGAAAAATATGTTGATCATCTTGTGGGGAACCTTCTTCCTAAAATATAAAGGCAGTTTTAATCAATTACAATCCATATACACTACAAGTTTTGAAAAAAGTATCTTATGCTCACCCAGGCTGCATTTGTTTGCTAAAAAATACAGGAGACACTGACCTCTAACCTCTCTACTTTAAGGTACAGATGTTGAATGTTTTATGCTATATTTTATGTGTTTTTTTATTAAGGACAGTTTGTTCTTCCCGTGCCTTCACACCGTTTTAGTTTACAGCTCCAGCATAATGTGAGCTATTCCTTTCTCGGTAAACCGTTTGTTTAGTCACTTTTCCTGTGTGTACCTCCTGAAGGCTGTAATGAAATCTCTCATGTGGAACGGCGGAACAAGGCTCGTGGCTGTTTGTCATGGATCATTCACAGTGAGTTCACACACTCTGTCCCTTTACTTCTGTCTTCTGCTGACTAGCCACACCGTTTGCTTCCCTTGGCTGCACAGCCTGATGGGATTGGTAGCATCTCCTTCACAGTACACCGAATTGACTGTTGTGGTGATCCGTGCATCACTCGGATAGGTTTGACGGAACTTGTGGCTAGTGAGCGATGGGTCTATCTTTATGATTGTGAATTTTTTTTTTTTCATTTTGCTATAGACAGGATTTTTCAATCACGGCACATGGCGAGACTCTACTTTCAGGTACATAGACATGCTACAGGTCTTTGCTGTGATCCATGACCGTAGTGAGATAGAGAGAAAGAAAGAGGTTAAGAGGTTTGTACATGCCCAGAACAGGTGGAGAATGAAAGTACAGGCCAGAGAAATAAAAGAAGATGGAGAGTGTGAGAGGAAGAGCGAGAGAGAGAGAGAGAGAGAGAGAGAGAGAGAGAGAGAGAGAGAGAGAGAGAGAGAGAGAGAGAGAAAGAGTGAGAGAGAGAGAAAGAGAGAGAGTTGGTTAAAGAGTGCAACAAAAAGCACAAAATCAGCTGAATGTAAATGTGCCAGATAAGCCCGGTAGAAGAGATATTGTGTGTGTGTGTGTGTGTGTGTGTGTGTGTGTGTGTGTGTGTGTGTGTGTGTGTGTGTGTGTGTGTGTGTGTGTGTGTGTGTGTGTGTGTGTGTGTGTGTGTGTGTGTGCGCGTGTGCGTGTGCGTGTGTGTGTGTGTGTGTGTGTGTGTGTGTGTGTGAATCTACGGCCAGCCCCTCTGCTGACTTTGCTCCTCTCAAAGGAAAATTGATTTGGCCAGAGAGAGGTACTTAGATGAGTGGAAAAGAAGAATGACGGAGAGCGAGAACGGCGAGAGAAATGGAAAGAGAGAGAGAGGAGGAGGATGGAGAGGAAGGCTCTTCTACACACCTATTTCTTTTCCTGCAAAAAGTACACACCTGCTGTGTATGGTCAACAATGATTCACATATATCACCATGATAATTACTCCCAGTCTTTTGTGTCATGTACATTTAATGTGTAATGGAAAATTTGCTTTCCTTTTACCAATCAAAGAGATAGATCAACCAAAACATTTTGCACAATTGACTTACCTTCATGTTACTCCAAAGACTTTCTTTCTTCTGTGGAATATAAAAGAAGATATCTTGCAGAATGCTTCAACTGTTTGGACCCCATTGACCATGGACACACACACACAAAAAAAAAACAATCAAAATCTCTTCTTTTGGTCCTCAAAAGAAAGACTGACATAAGGGTTAGTAAATTATGACAATTTTCATGAATAACAGTAATACAGATTCCTCAGTTAGCCAAAAACTCTTCATCCGAGACATATATAAGTATAAATAAGACACATATACATGTATATATGGATGTTTCCTGTCACTGTGTTTGAAACTGTCTCTCTTTTAGCTGAATTTATAAATCTGAGCATCTAATCTCCTCTTGATTTATGCATGCTCCATTAGAGGCCTTATCCTGCCAGCACTTACCTTTAACGAATGAGAACTTGTTGGGCGAGCTTACCACTCAGTCATCCGCTGTTTTAATAGAATGTCAAATCACACTTAGCCTAGCATGCAAACACATACATTACTAATTAAGGTCGTCTGGCCTGTTACAGAAAATCAATGGTGTTTTAGCTCGATCTCTCTATTTCTTTTTTCTGTGCTGCTGAAATGGAGGTCAACCAGTCCCTCCTCTTTGTCAAAAAAGTAAACAGGCATTTAAACGTTACAAAAGGCCTTTTTTCCAATTGCACACCAATAAAAGACATGTTTCTTGTGTTGTATGGTAAATAATCTCACTATTATATCACCTTGATCGTCATTTCACGTTTGAGATGATATGATTACAGTGTCTGACCATGTCCACGCTGACCCGTTTGGCCACAAATGGTTTTAACACAAGCCATTCTGATTTATTGATTCAATCTCGAGTGATTCTTTGTCTTGTTTCATAGGCTCACTGAAAGACATAGGAACCGCTCCACTACTATTTGGTGTTTAATTGAATTATTCCCTTAAGTACACTTCATCTCTTTACATCTCTTCAGTCATCTCTCCCGCTTCAACAATTGGCTTCATCTGAGCTGCTGTGTCTCTCTTTAATATTGTCTGGCTCTATCTTGTAGTCGTTTTTACCAATAGCGTCTTTCCAAATCTTGAGGGTTTCATCAACCCTTTTGTGGTTTGCAAGCATTTGCAGGCTCCATATGTTAACATTCTCTGTAAGTGTTGTGTTTTCTCTGTCTCTGCAGTGAGTAACTACAGTCATGTGCTGGAGGGCCAGTCAGACTCAGATGATGAAGATAAGCTTCACATTGTGGAGGAGGAAGGGAGTCTCCTGGACGGGGCTGACTGTGACAGTGTGGCCCCTGATGATGACCCCAATGGGGCCGCCGACCCGGACGCCGGATGGGATGATGGTAAGCCCGCCTCATTGAGACATATCGTTATCAAGAACTCTCTGTCAATTGAGTCTCATTTTGGATTAATCTGATCCTGATCAGCCAAGTTTCTCACAAAGTGTTTACATAGGACATGTTCAAAAACAGCTAGATGTAACAGAACGCAGGTGTTTCAAGATGCATATTTTAAAGGTTAGACTATTTTTAAATTGACATGCTGTTTCAAAATGGCAAAGCTTGTGACAGGATGCTCCAAAAACAGTGCTAGATGTGACACAACAACTAAAGACGTCTGTCTGAATGTGTATGGATGTAGCGGCAGTGCTTTTCCGTGAGGGTTTGCTATGTAAACTGTCTAAAAGCTTACTGTCATCACACTAATTAAAGTATATATAAAAAATAAGATAACCCTTACGAAAAATAAGTTTATTCAAGTGTTCTATTAGTATACTTATTTTAAACTAAAAATAAGAAAGTATACTTATATACTTCTTAATATACTTTATGTACTTCTCAGAAATATACTTAAAATTACACCTAAGTGGACTTGACTTATACTGAGAGAAAAGTATATTTGGCCTGTACTTGTGCTCAATTATACTTTTAATTATATCTTGATCAAAAGATAAAGTATTCAAATTTTACATGGCTTGTAGTTTTGTTAACTCTTTTGATTTAGTAGCCTATTAAATATACTTTTTTACATAGTTTTTCATATACAGTCTTGTGAAACTCACATTGTTTGAAAATATTGATTAGAATATTGATATAAAACAGATATGTTTCTAATTCTGCGTATCCGTATTCAAGTATAAAAAAATCTACATTTAAACATAGTAGTATACTGCAAGTGCAAAAATAATATATAAATAGTTCACTTAAAGAAAACTTACAAGTATACTTGCAGTATAAACTACTAAACTAATAGTTTACTGAGAGTACACTTCAGTGTGTATTTTTCATATACTAAAACGTACTACTTGTATTAAAATAGTAAACTGCTAGTATACTTACAGTATAAGTTCACTTGTAGTACAGATGCATTATAAATGAAAAACCTGCAGTGTACTAAAGTTTACTATTGTTAAACTTATAGTACACTTATAGTACACAAGCAGTAACTTATTGAAATAGTACACTTACAAGTTTACTACAAGTACACATACTAACACATTGATATTAGAATACTTACTAAATAAAGTATACTTAAAAATATACTTGAACATTACTTAAGTATACTTCATAAAATTAACTTGAAGTATACTTCTTTTTCATAAGGGAAATACTGAGAAAATCTAATGGGGGAATAAAATCAAAGACTGTAGATATGCAAAGACGATTATCTATATGGCAGAGTGCATCCCACCTTCTAAATAAAAGAGCCAATCTCTTCCCATGTAAACCTGAGACACTCGCTTAGGAATGCGCATGCACATTGCCTGGTTTAAACTGAAAAATAAGCTTTAAAAAACACTATTTGAACATAAGAAGCAACATTTATGTGACAATTCATGTCAGATTTTGTTATTTAAATGTGAGTTAGGCAATCAGTTTTTGAGATTTCAGGATTCCCCCATTCAAATAGATAGGACTTGGCATTGCAAATATGGCCTCCGAGTGAACAGACTTTCCTTGAAAGGGACTTGGTAAAATTTTCATCTTATTATCACATAAGACTAAAAAAATTGAAAAAGAATAGTTAACCGTCATCAGCATCATCACACTTCCAGGTTTATTAAAGAGACATGAACTCTAATCTCTTTTAAGTTGCAGTCACATTTACTGTTGTTTAGCGAATTTTCGGAAGCAAAATCTAGTCATTTCAGTAGGAATCAATGCATCTGGAATTTAATGTGAAGGCAAAAGATTTTTCTACACAGATTTGGCAACGGATTTAACTTGCTTCATTCGACTAACCGAAAGCAGCTTGGTTTGGTGACTTCTGCCTCACTATTACTGGCAATGGACAATGTAAGTTTTTGTCAGTGAAATTTCCCAGAAATGTTGCTATTGTCGACGCAATCTAAGACTAGAATACTAAAAAAATCATGGGGAAAACATTAGAAAAAAACATGGGAATTCATTAGAATTCATTTTCAAATTGACTAGTCAGTTTGAAGTTAACAAAAGCTTCTAATCGGTCATCATCAACATTATTACACTAACACAAACGTTATTTTAAGGGTACGTGAACTGTAATCTCTTTTAGAGACAAAATTCAACACCATTCTTTTGCTGCCTTTCAAGCACAGGTATTTTCTTCAGAAAATGTAGACCTAGTTTTTATTGTGATGCTGAAATCTTGGCTCTATCTGGATAATGATCTTGATAGAGGGTGACTGGGATACAATAGAGCTCTTTTTTCTTTTTACGAAAGGCATTTCTCCTGTTCTTGGGTTAATATGTATTGCCTGCAGTGTGGGGATTGTTTATGCTGGAAAAGGTGAACACAAAGTCTGTTGTGTGTGAGCTACCAGCATGGTATTGTGCATTAAGGTTAGTGTTGCGGGACGCGGGCATCATGGCAGGTAATATACCGCTACTATAACCACAGCAACTGCTTGCACAGCAGCCTCGCGTTCAGTTTTTTCATTCGGTACATTTTCTACTCTCTCCACTCTGTATTTGTAGGTTTGCTTCAGAAATTCATAGTTCTCTGTCATTTTAATTTCTGCCAGTATTCATTGATTCATTCCTCTCTCCCGGCTTCTCTGTCAGTTCTCTGCAGGGTGAACCTTCAGTGAAGGAGAAAGTCGTTGTTTTTGGCAGAGCTCTCCAAACATTAAACACTTCACAGAAACCTGAGTTAAGAGAAAGGGACTACACTCTCGCTCTCTCTCTATCTCTCTCTCTTGAATGTTTCTTTTTACCTCCATACCACCTTCATCTCTTTGTAGTATTTCTTTGTCCACCTGTTGCTTCTTTGTTGTAGAATGTTCTTTGAATAGAGTGTTGTTGTAAGTCTATAATGTTTTCCCAGAATTCTTAGCATGTTCTTCCTTTTAACATGTTACAGCACAAGATCCAAGCACCTGTTGCACCTTTTCTCCTTCATTTCATAGCTTTAGCCTCTCCATTGCCAATAGCTCAGCTGCAGAAAGAGGCCCAGATATATACGAGCCATTAGGAAGTGTGTCACATAGAGAAATTGGTCTGCCGAGATGTAATGTGCATTGTTCTCTTTTCTCAGATGTCGTGTTTGAGTTATATACACTTCTCTGCCTAAGCTTCCCATCATTCATAGAGCTCCGGGCTGTAAAACAGCCACTAGCCATAATGGTTCAGCACTATCAGTCCAACTCTCACTCTCCATTCCAGGCTATCCCACACCTTTTATTATTTTCTTTTTTCTTTCTTTTTATCTTGGCAGCGATCTCTATTTTAGAGTACCACCTAGCTTAGAGACAGTACGGCGGACTCTCTGTGGTCTCTCTGTCTGTGTTTGTTTTAAGGCTGCAATTCTTGTGCGCCCCTCTACCTCAACCTCCGCTTTTACTTTCCCTCCGTCCGTGCTATACTTCTCTGCACTGCATTCTTCACGATCAGATGACTGGCCGCTCGCTCACTGTCAGCTCTCATGTTCTCTGAGATGAAAAGGCTCCCATCGCAGTCATTTATGGGGAAATACTCCGTAAACCAATACATAATTACTGTCGGATGGATAGTGACGCTGCATATCCAATTGAAAATGTCATACCTCTGTATTCCCCTGTAATTTACCACATATTTCTTGAACAGGCGTTAGGAATCAGCCATTTACGTAATGCGGTGAGCATAGGCACCTAGAATAATGGAACAAGGAACATGGTGGATGGGCTTACCGAATTTTTTACTGTTGGGAGGATTACATTCTATATTTGACTAGGTTTTAAAGTGCCTGAGC
Source organism: Siphateles boraxobius (assembly GCF_051911475.1). NCBI lineage: Eukaryota > Metazoa > Chordata > Actinopteri > Cypriniformes > Leuciscidae > Siphateles > Siphateles boraxobius. Next base: position 11,317,578 of record NW_027509097.1, read on the forward strand.
ATATGGTGATGGAGTAATTTGTCACTGGGGAATGTGCTGTAAGTGCCTTACTAATAATGGAAATCCCACCAGAACTTTAATCAGGAAAAGTGAAGCTGGTGAATTCTGGGAAATGTAGTGCTGGCTGCTGGGCACACAATAAGAATCAGAATCAATCACACATGAATCTGGTGTCCTGTTCATGTTATGTGTGTGTGTGTGTGTGTGTGTGTGTGTGTGTGCCTAATATTTAAGATTCTTTGATGAATAGAAAGTTAAAACAAACCGCATTTATTTGAAATATAAATCTTTTGTAATTTTAGAACATTTTTTACTTTTTATCAATTTAATGCACCCTTATGAATTATTTCTTTAAAACAAAATCTTAATGTCCTCAAACTTTTGAACTATCTCTATATACATATATATCAAGGCAAATAGATTCAATATTATCATTATTTTATAATATATAATATTCATTACAATTCTCATCAAGAGTCATTTTGATCACTTTGCTCTTATAATTAATCAATGTACAATTTATAACCTCCATCTATTTACTTCTGATGGACATTCCAGGTTAGAGTGTTTTATGTGCATCAGTTTAGGAGTGTTGTCCGTTCAAACCAGTAACTGATACAGGCTTCATTTAAAGGGTCATGTGAACAACCTTACAGAAAAATCAGATTTGAGCAGAAAATCAGATTCGGTTCAGTTGCGGTGAGAACCAACCATAAGTTGGTTTTATGGATAGTGGAACTACGCTCACAGTACCTCACAAGATTTTCCTTTAGTTTCTCAAGTTAACCATCCCAAGTTAAATTAAATCTATGAACTGGGTGAGCTTTGACACTCATGTGACTAGTGCATCATTCTTAAATCAAACCAAGCCCATCACAGAGCACTCATGCACTTTATCTGACCTTCACCCTTAATGTGTTTCACAAGGTCATGTCAATATATAATCATAAGTGTATGTATTGTACTGTACGTGTGTTAGCTACTTCACTGAGCTTAGACTGCAGCACATATCTTTTTTTTCTGTTCAAAGGAAGTTTTAGCTTGTTGTACTATCACAAGATAATCTCTGTCTGCCTCTGTCAACAGTTTATTATTGTATGGGCTGAGGGGATATTGTCCCTCACAAGATGTCACAGGACTTTTATTAATGTGGTGTAATGAAGTGTTGCACCTAGATTGTGAATGTTTCTTGGAAATGGTGTAATGTGAAAGATCTGAGTGTAGAGTGAGGAAGGACACTCGTCCAGCCTCACTAATATTCATGTCTATCTCTGGCCCACTTATAATGTGAGATTGTCACGGCTACAGTAGTGTTGTGATGTCATGACAACAGCATGCTGTAATGGCTGGCAAAGCTTGGAGCAAAAGCTCTTGTAATCATCTGTTTTTTTTACTAGCAGAACATCTCACACCCAGATTTCAACACGATTTAAACCTCTCAGGAACGTTTGCGAGGGACCTACTGAAACATTTGCCATTGAAATCACTTGAGATCATGATAGAGTGTATCTTTTTCAGTGTGTTCATGGTTTTTCTGTCTGCAAATGTCAAGAGCATAGTTTAAATGAATATGCAAATAAATCTATAACATTTGCATAGTGTTTTGTTACTCTTCTATTCTAGTGCCTACTTACATGATGATGCAAAATTACTGAAAAATATGTGAGTGAAAAATAAAGTGAAAAATATGTTTGCAGAGGGTGTGATTTTATCAACGATAACTAAGATGAGACGAAAATAACAAAAATATTATGAGAAAACAATAACATTGCAAGATATTAACAATATATTTAAAATGTTTTTAGATTTATTTTTACTTCATATTTTGTTATCTTGATTAAACCCAAATGTTGGATACATGCAATAAATTTATAAATGTTTCTACTTTTGTAGATTATCGTAAACTAAAATCATGCCATTTTAGTATGAGTATAATGGAATAAAATTAATAATTAATTTGATTTATAATTAAAAAATATATTTTATTATTATTAAAATAATAAACATTTAAATGTTAACAATTTGAAAACAAACTATTAAATTAACTGATAATAATAATAAATATTGTCAATTTAATATACATTTTCAAGAGTAACATGTTTTTGACTCAAATAAATAACTGTAAAATAAATAAATAATAGCATAATGACAGGATATGTCTTCTTTGTATAGAAACAAGGACGTCCTTCTATATCGTGGTGAGAAAATCCTACTAGTCATACAAATAAACAGTGTCAGTGTGAATCAGTGTCCCTTATGGAGACATCACTGCTGACAAGGGTAGAGTGCACTACAGAAAGAGCTGCTGAAAAACAGAGTGAGAACAATCAAAAGAACACTGACATAAACACAAAAAAGCCTTCTTCATTTAGTTTTTCTCCCTCACATATTGCAGATCCTTAAATCGTTCCGACACACAAATGCACAAATGTCCTCAGGTGTTTCCGAATGTTGTTTTGACTCGCTAGCAAATGCCATTAGTGTGTAATTGCTGACATTGCGGGCTCATTTTCAGCATACGCATGAGAGAGCGCATAGCTAAAGCACAGAACAGTGTACCGCCCAGGGGCTCAGTTTCTCCCGAAGCCTTCGCTTGTTCATTTGCAATCGTTAGTTGAACCAATCTTTCGTTTGTGAGCAAAAGAGAATGAGAGTACATTTCTCAAATTAAAGAAGCTCATTTAATGGGGACGTTGAGCTCAGATTGTGCATTAAACCCCAAATTTAATTAGCTGCACCAGAGTCATTTCTTTTTCATTTGCTTTTAATAGGTAAATGTGCATTCGAGGACTAATATGTGTTTTTGTGGGTGTACATACCCACGTACATGAAGCTATGTATCTAAAGCTCACATCCACTCAAACTCCACTAAGTATTTAGCTAATGTACTGTTTAATAATGAGTCACCACTAAGTATTTTGGCTGTTGTTTGCTCTGATTCAAATTATTCATCCTTCATATTTCTATCGTGTACTGGGCCATATCATACAAGTGTTTACTCTGTCCACAGACACAGCAGTGAGTAAGTATGTATTTGCATGTGTTGCAGTGAAAGAGGAGTGCATGTCAGACGAGGATGAGAGGAGCAGAGATGCTTTGGTTGAGGAGATGCTCCAGCAAGGAGACACAGCCGTCATCTACCCTGAGGCTCCAGACGACGAACCGCGTCAGGGCACACCAGAAACCAGTGGACATGATGAAAATGGTAGACATACACGCATCACGCACATTGTAAATATCACTCATGATGAACACAAATACAGATTCAGGAGCAAGTGTGTGAAATTCAAATAAAATGAACTTGAATTTGCCATAGGTATGTGAGATTTGTTAAAGCATGTGTGACATCAGAGATTGCTTCTTGTGCATAGCAAATTCAAAATCTCTTTTTACTTATTATGTTTAATCAATCTATTTTTGCTGATCTATTGTTGTTCCATCAAATTGTATAACCAATTTATGCAGGAGCCTGTTAAACCCGAGGGTTCACATACTTTTTTCTTCAACTGTGTTGTACATGTCTTTTAAATCTCATATATGGAGACAGACACAATAGACACACTTCTCATTGACCATAGACCACTAATGAGTCTGAAACGATTTTTGTTACACCTGCAACACCTGTGCAAATCTCCCATACCTGAGCTACTTTCTCACGTCCCTGTTGCTGTGTTTGTGTGTGAGAGAACGTTTCACCTGACCGGAGGGAGAAGTTTAATAGGTTACCTGTTAACAGGTAATATGTTACCTGTGTGAGAGCTGGACAGAAACCTGTCCAGGTGTTTTCTGCTCACTTGACATTTGATCATTTTGACCAAGATAGGTTAATAAAGGTGAAAATTATAAAAGTATTTCCTTAAATTTAGACATTTGGTTTGAGAAATATAATGACAATGGTGTATCCAAATTTGTATGCAGCAAAATGGCATTGCAATTAAACATAATGTCTTAATAAATTATACTATATTAGTTTATTTACCAGAGTGCCCTGCACTCAAGTGACAAAGATTTGGCATACGTGGCTTTATTATTTTGTTAAAATGTAACAGGCTTCACATTTTAACAAAATAATAAAGCCACGTATGCCAAATCTTTGTCACTTGAGTATTTAAATGTATGGTATCCATTGTTCATCCATGTAATTATTTGCTTTACCCAGCTGCCAATCCTTGTTCTTTTCATTTTGGCTGCTGTTCTTCAACTCTTCATGCTGGAGAGATTTCAGAATGGGAAGTGTCATACATTAAAGATCTTCCCTAACTCTCATATTCTTATTTGTCAGTACATTGATCCATGTCTAAATGCACACACATACACACACTGCATAGATAAATGATCTATGCCAGAAATCCATGCTACTGGATTCCTTTCTATTACATAAGTTTACTTGCACACCTCTTTAGACATATTTGAACAACAAATGTTCAATTACATAGTAAATAATTGTATGTAAATTTCCAGACACTTGCAGCTACTGATAGATCATTTTGAAGAAAAGATAAAAGTATTAGGCGTAGAAAAATATGATAAATACACCCATACAACTCTACTGAATTGTAATATGTTTTCTTTTCTTTCTCTCACTTTCAGGCACGCCAGACTCATTTTCTCAGCTCCTCACCTGTCCGTATTGCTCTCGTGGCTACAAGCGTTACACCTCACTGAAGGAGCACATTAAATACAGACACGAGAAGAGCGAGGACAACTTCAGCTGCTCTCTCTGTAGTTACACCTTTGCCTACCGAACACAGCTGGACAGACACATGACCGCACACAAAGCTGGCCGAGAACAGGTATTCTGTCCTTAACCTTTAATGTTTGTGAGCAGTGTGATTTAATGGCATATTTTGGTTAACTGTGTTAAATATAAAATGTTCAAAGTGGTTTCCAGGAGCCAACCGTGGGGTTGGGGGGTGGGTTACAATTGTAGACTATTGTGTATTGTTGTAAAAGCCAAAGATTGAAATCCAGACTGAAAATGGTTAGATTAGAGCTGTAAAATGTAATAATTAATGTTGCCATTAAGCAATCCAAGCATATATTTCATATAAAGGAATGCTTTTCATGAGATTTTTACACTTACAGATAAATGACAGCAGTATTGTTCACCCAAGTATAACGCATTCTCTCTTACATTCTTTAGCGGCATGTTACTCAGTCAGGTGGAGGAGGGAATCGAAAGTTTAAATGCACTGAATGTGGCAAAGCCTTCAAGTACAAACACCACCTGAAAGAACACCTGCGCATCCACAGTGGTGAGGGCTGCCTAAAATCTGCTAGAGTCATTTGTGTATGTGTTTGCAAGCATGCTTATGTGTGTGCAATCATTCACTTCTTTGTACAAATTTGTAGGGCAATTCAGCATTCAAGTACTTTCAAGAACTTTCAGTACTTACTCTCAAAGAGAGTTTGTCCTTTAAACATTGCGCACTGTTTTTATAGCCTTTACTGCTTGAACAAAAAAAGCTTTTACTGAGTTGTAATGGTCTCTTTTTAGGACCACCATTGAGGTGACTTTTTATTGTACTTGAATAGATTTCCCCTCCATTCTTTCTATCATCACAAATCTGAAACATACAGTGGTGTCCTCCAAAGTAAAAGCAATAGAGTTGTAGACCTTGTTAAATGTGAAGTGTCACTTGTTTCATTTCATTATTATGTGTGTTTTGTAGGAGAAAAGCCTTATGAATGCTCCAACTGCAAGAAGCGTTTCTCTCATTCCGGATCCTACAGTTCTCACATCAGCAGTAAGAAGTGCATCGGCCTCATCTCAGTAAATGGGCGGCCACGACCTTCTCCCGCCACCGGGGCTGCAAAGACCCAGCAGTGCTCTTCCCCATCCCTGCCAACCTCTTCCCCTACAGCACGTCTCCAAGTCAGAGACAAACTGGACAACAGCAAACCCCTTCAGGAGCAGCTTCCCTTGACACAGATCAAGTCTGAGCCGCTGGACTACGAGTACAAGCCTGTGGTGGTGGCCCCATCTGCTAGAGGCGTAAATGGCATGTTCCAGGGTGGGGCGGCAGCCCCTCTCCAGGGTGCCGTACAGGCTGTTGTGCTCCCAACAGTGGGTCTGGTATCCCCAATTAGCATCAACCTGGGGGACTTACAGAATGTGCTGAAGGTAGCAGTGGATGGCAACGTCATCAGGCAAGTGCTGGAAAGCACGCAAGCTAAAGGGCAGCAAGCAGGGACAGGAATCGTTGGAGCAGGAGGGTTGGGAATTGCCCAAGCATCCCAGCAAGTCATCCAGGCCATTAGTCTTCCCATCTTGGATCAGGATGGCAATGCTAAGATCATCATCAACTACAGTCTAGACCCGTCACAGGCCCAAGCACTCCTTCAAAGTCCGAAGAAGGAACCTTTGGGGTTGAACACGGAGGTGTGCAAGGCTCAGAAGCTGCCTGAGGACCTGACTGTGAAGACAAATAGGGACAAAACCACCATCACTGTGGATGAAAAGAGTATGTTACACAATGACACAACACTTAAGCACTGTGGTAAAGATGGATATAGGGTAAACGGGAAAAATCTTGACGGGAAGATGGACTTGGAGGAAGGACTGTGTCCTGGTCAGCCTCCTCTGAAGAACCTTCTCTCCTTGCTTAAGGCTTACTTTGCCTTAAACAATGAGCCCACCAAGGAGGAGCTGGCAAAGATATCCGAGTCTGTCAGTCTTCCAGCAGAGGTGGTAAAGAAGTGGTTTGAGAAGATGCAGCTGGGACAGATCTCCATAGACCCCTCCTCACCCCTGGCTGAAGGCGAGCAGACCACCCCTGGGGAGTTGGATGGGACTAGAGGTGGATCACCCAGAACAGAGCCGGATGATCAAATGAACTCAGAGGAGCAAGGGGAGAGGGAATGCAGTAGTCCAGTAGAGGGCATAGCAGCTGGGGTGAATGGAATCGAGAGTGTCCCTACATCCCCTTCACCACTAAACCTATCGGCCGATGGTCCTGTCCCAGCCAGGACTCTTGAGGAAGGTGAAGGACCTCTCGATCTGTCGCTACCAAAATCCGCTGCTACAGCTGCTGTGGCTAGCGGTCACGTTAACACTGTTTACTCGGCTCAAGAGGAGCCACTGAATTTGACTTGCACAAAGAAGGAACTGCTCAGCAATGCAAGCTCCAATGCTGCCATATTTGCCAGCCAACCAAGTGCCAATCCCATAAACATTGTGACCACTCAACTGCCCACCCTAGTGGCTATCACTGACCAGGGACAAGCACAATGTCTACGTGCACTTGCCACTACTAAACAGACCATCTTGATCCCGCAGCTGACTTACAGTTACACCACTACATCCTCCAGCCCAGCAGGGGCCGACACACCACAGAAGAACGTTATACACGTCAATGGCATTAAGGTGAGGACCCCACATTAACTGCATGTTTGCTTTAGGGTCCACAACGGTAGCTCTAAACCAGGGATGTGGAACGTCGGTCCTGGAGGGCCGCTGCAGGCTAGACGGGTCTAGCCTGCAGAGTTTAGTTCTAACCCAAAACAAACACACCTGAACAAGCTAAACAATGTATTCAGGATCACTAAGGCTACAGGCAGGTGAGTTTTTTTTTCAGGGTTGGAGCTAAACTTTGCAGGATAGCGGCCCTTTCAGAACCGATGTTCCCTGTCTCTGCTCTAAACTAACATTCGAGTGTATATACATATATGTGCCCACAAATGTATCCTTGGTTATATTGTTTCAAATACAATGACCTGCTTTTTCTCTTGATGTAGGAGGAGAAACAGGAGATGGGGTCAGAGGTCACCTCAACATTTGAAGAACAGACAGACTCAGACTCAGGGCCGACGAGGAAGAAGATGAAAAGGACAGAGAGCGGGCTGTACGCCTGTGACCTGTGTGACAAAATCTTCCAGAAGAGCAGCTCATTGCTCCGCCATAAATACGAACACACAGGTAGGATTCTTACACACCTATATCACCAAGGAGAAATGTAGACATTAAGAAAGCAGTTAGGCCTGTTTTTAGATGTTCCTTCATACACAAATGGTTGGGCATTCTTAGAAATATGATTTGAAGTGATATTGAAGGGGAAATTATGACAGAATATGTTGCATTGCAGTAATTTTACCTATTACACTGAGAGCAGAACTGAATTTTAAGTTCCAACCACTGTTAAATTACACATGCTGGAGGGTGCGGTGACTTATTTTCCTCATCCTCTGGCCAAATACATTACCTTCTCACACCGAACCCAGGCTGTTACATCAGTTCTCTGTTTGTAATTTACACTCCTCCTCCCTCTTTTGCTCTAAAAACATGAGAAGTTAGCAAAGCCAAGAGCAGGTCACCTCTCACTGTTAAGATACCTGGCCAAAAAGCGAGCAGCACTCATCCAAATTACATCACAGTGTCTTGAACCACAAGTTATGCTGTCTTTTTTCTCTGAAGCCACAGTTTATAAACTTCCAGGCCTTGGTGGAACTGGCCTGTCTTGTGCACGACAGCTTGTTTTGATTCATTGTTTGGTCTTATTGTCCATGGCTACATAACAACATGTAATGCGATTCTTAATGCCTTAAAGATCCAGGGTTGAAGGCTGGGTGTGGGTGGATTTTCTAGTGCTACATGTGGAGATTACAAGATTATTTTTCCCCGGCTGGGACCCTTTATAAATTGAACGGTGTGACAGTTGTTTTTAAAGCATGCAAATAACTGACAAAAATGAGTCAATTTAATATGTTGTACTGTTGCATAACAGTGTCAATCAGCTAAAAAAAAACAATTATTATAAATTTCCAGTGTACATAACATGATTTTTAACACCTCAAAGATAGATTTACATGTAAAGATTTACATTTGCCCAATTAGCACCACCTACACAGAAATCACTTTGAAACAAGCAGTGTTCCATTAGTCATCACAGTGCATTTGCCAACTTGAACATGCAAAATATGCATTGGGAACTTTTTCGCCCTATTGAAATTATGGGATTTCTCCTGCAAAATTTGCAGAGCAACGGTAAATGTGATTGTAACTTAAGACAGAGTAAAAGAATATGGAATGGACAGTACGTCCATCCCTTATAAGTCTATAATAATCTCAGAAATTATTGTATTTCCCCATGTATATTCTGGTAACAGGATAAGTACTCCAAGATGATACTAATAGAGTGCAACTTCTTCATCTCCTGCAGGAAAGAGGCCTCATGAATGTGGGATCTGCAGCAAGGCCTTCAAACACAAGCACCACCTAATAGAGCACCTGCGCCTGCACTCTGGAGAAAAGCCGTACCAGTGTGACAAGTGCGGCAAACGCTTCTCCCACTCCGGCTCCTACTCACAACACATGAACCACAGATACTCCTACTGTAAGAAAGAGGCTCAAGGTCAAGGGCTAGGCCAAGGAGTCGAGGAAGAGGACAACCACGGCGAGGAGCAGCCTCGGACGGGAAGCGCGGCGGCCTCACCCCCTTCCCACCTGGACTCGGACGAGCGGGGGAGTAGTACCAGAGAGGATGAGAGTGAGGAGGAGGATGAGATAGGCTCTGGGAGCTTAGTGGATGAGGATGAGATTCAGGTGGTCAAGATTGGAGAAGAGGGAGATGAAGACGACCAGGGAGCAGATGAAGACCAGGAAGGGGAGGGAGAGAGGATGGAGGAGGCGGAACAAGAAGAAGGTGAGAGCGAGGAAAATGACGGACAGATGCTGAAAGTTGTAGTGATGCAGGATGAATGTGAAGAGGAAGAAAATGGGGAAGAGGAGCGAACGGTGGAGGAAGCCATGGACACAGGAGCCCCTGAAAACATTAAGGACACGACAGAAAGAGAAGAGGAAAGAGAGAACCCGGCGGACAATGAGAAAAACAGTGAAAATGAAGAAAACACAGCCGCTACGAATGGAGGCGTGAAATGAAGAGAAGCCACAACTGTGTTTTTAAGACCCTTATTCCTTATGAAGTTGTTTTACAAAATTACTAATTTGAAGGAACAAAAAAGACGTTTTCTCTTTGCAGATGTTTCTCTCTCTTCCTGAGATCTGACTGTGTTAAGACGAGAATGAGGCGAGGAAGAGAGCGTGACTGCTCTTACGCTGCATTTAAACCCACTACTGTGTATAAACCCCCAGGTGTGCCTGATAAATACGAAATAGTTACTTTTTCCACATAAAGACGATTTTCAGTGTTTGAGTATGGTTTGTATAAATGCAAAGTTTAACGAAAAAACGAACAAAAACAAAAATGATGCATATACGGACTGAAAGCTATTCACGTTTTGGCTAATAATGTTTTATTACTAAAACGCCTTGGGTCAATTTCTTTTATCAGTATTACTAATTTTTGTCACTCTCGGTTTACCCTGAAAAGCTGTACAGTTGGGAGAGAGAGATTTCTATATGTTTTTATTGCCAATGAACAAAACTCAGTATTTTCTTGCATTTGAAGGAAAAAGTATCCTGTGCACTACCATATTCCCAGTTTACCTATGGAACACCTATGTGGGCCTTGTGTTGTTTAATGTTTACCTTCCAGTATTAGCGCTCCAGACGTTATTCCCTAAGCCACGCTAGTGCTCGCTAGCACATCATTTGTCTGTCGTCTCATTTCAAGGACACCGAGCCTTAAAGGTAAAAAAAGATTGATGTGGTTATGGTGGGAGGGCTTTAAAGAATTCCAAAAAAAGCCAAGACATCAAAGAAAAACCTTAGTAATCCCGGACAGCTGGTTTTAGACATAGTCGTCATCATGTTTCAGGTGATCGCCATAAGTCCCTTCCCCACCCATCATCCACCCTTATGCAAAAACATGCATGTTGGAAGTGCCATTGAACAGTGCTGTGCCGTTGCTGTGACGCCTCCGCTAAGCAGCACACTCGCGTGGGGCTCATGCTGTCTTCGTTTTTAGTAGCAAAATTTTGGACCCCTGCACCTAAACCACTAGTCCTGACCTAAGGACAAGACTGCCTCTTGTTTTCTTTTTTTTTTTTTTTATATCAATCCAGTATAAAGACTACATTGCATCAAGAATTCAGGAAAGACGATCGATGAGCAAAAAGGAGTAAAAAAAAATCTCTTTTTTCAGCCTTGAAGTATTTTCCTCGTTTGGTGCACTTGTTACTCTTGTTATCTTTAGCAGCACGACACTTTTTCTTCAGGTAACAAATGTAGGCAGATATGATCAATGAAGAATTCACTTTTAGAGTTTTTCGTTTTTTTTCGGTCAGCCTTTTTACCTGTCAGTATTAATTTTTGTCTTGTTTGTATTGAAGTTTTTTTGTTGTTTGTTTCGGTGAACATTGTGTATTTTTTTTTTGTTTGTTTTGTTTTCAGTAAAGGCAGTATTACCCCACCCATCCCTCACCAGTATAACATTTTTAGTTTTAGAGACCTTTTATATTTATGTGTCTTATTTTTGTATTTTCTTTATGGTTATTTATTACACAATGTAGTGTACAATACTGTAGTTTGTATTAATACAATAATATATTTTAGTATGAAGAATAATTTCGAAGATAAATGAATACAAAGCTGGGGGAGAAACTCTAGCATTTCAAAGTGTTTTAAAACAGAAAAGTATTATTTTCAAATTTTCAAAATGCATTGTTTGAAGAAAAAAAGAAGACAAAAACACCCCTAAAAGTATATCAGAACTGTTACCTTTTACACGTCACTTTCATGTTACTGTCTCTTACCCCACTATACTTTGAAGCTACTGAACGCCTGAAAACTAATTGTATGCTATACACGCATGAGTCTTTGCTGTTGTATCAAAAGATTGTCCTTCACCATGAAACTGTGCTGCCCTTTTAATGAAGCCAAAACATCATCAATGTGTTGTTTTTTTAATTATTATTTTTGGTTGTGCCAATTTGTAACTCTCTTTGTCCACATCAAGGCAACAAAGTCTTTTATATGTCCCTGTTTTAACCTTTTTAGTGGTAGCTTTTTGTTTGATTGTTTTATTTTGTTTTTTAATGACTCCCCATCTCACAATAAAATACTTCAAGAATTCAACATTTACAGCTTTTCTAGAATATTTCCATAACGAGATATGTAAATCTTCATTAGTTAGAAAAGTTATAGACATACATTGCAAAAAATGAGGTGATTTTTATGATGGAAATACAGAGACTATAGCACCTACAGCACTAGGTATCCTCTATAGCACCAACAAAAATCATTGATTGGGATCAGGTTGCCATGCAGGATTTTGGATGGAGGGCATGAATTATTAATGCAGCAAAACATAAATCTATGATCAGACTAAAGTCTGAAAATGATGCGATGCATGCTCAACCCTCTACTGTATGGAGAATAGTCTCGCTGTGTTTGTGTGTGTCAAACTGCCATAAATATTTTTTACAAACAGCAGCCAGAATATTATCGAGCTCTGTGGCACCTGGATGTTTCAGTTTTAATGCAATTGTAGAAGAAAACACTTCTGCAAAGCTTTATGAACCAAGTGGTCTTCTGAACATCTATCAAATGGGACACTCAAAATCAGAATATATTTCTCGTGACCCTTCTGTCATGGCAACAATCTGAAAAACAGTAGCTGAAAGCTGATGGACAACAGCACAGGAACAAGTCAAGAGTGGAAGCCGAGAACAGAACATCCCCTGGGAAATTTAGTTGATAGCACAATCAAATACAAATAGCCCACATCTGTGCTCAAAACATTAGCCTTTACTTAAAAATCATGTTTATTCACTGTGCGTAGGCATGAGGATTAATGCTGCATTCACAAAATGGCGAGATTTTCCCATCAATATTTTACTTGGATTGTTTCAGCACCCTTGGTTTTAATCAACGGTTTTATAGGTGGAAGAAGCACAGTTGAAGTTCAAGTTTAATGTATGGCTCAGCGACAATTTCTGCTGGTGGTTATTGCATATCATGCAAAACTAAATTAAATAGCTTGCTTTTCTCTGCATTTCCTCTGTCGGCAGAATGGATGATAAACACAGCTTGACAGCAAGTTATTTTATGATGCTCTTTAGGCCATCATCCAATATGAAGTTAAATGTGCCAAAAGAAATTGCAGTATTAAACTTTGGTAAGTGACTATGCACCGTTTGTACTACAGATACTGAAATTGGGAATCTCACAAAGTGATCGGTTTTGTTTGTGTGTGCGAGCGTGTGTGTGTGTGTGTGTGTGCGCACTATCTGGAGAAAAGTATTGAGACACCTGACCATTACACCATTGCATTCTAAATATATAGACATTAATATGGAGTTACATTTTGGACTAATTCTTGCTAGTTTATTTATGCATTAATTATTATTAATAATGTTATTTCAACATAATAGCCCGTTATTTCGACATAATATGTGTGCATGCAACAAGAAAGATGTGCATTTGTAAATCCGGTGAGACACGCGTCGCATGCATTGATTTTTATTAATAAACTAGGCCTAGTGTTTTCTGTGTCAGTGTCGGCAGCAAAGATGAAGTTGACGATCGCAATCTCCGTAGTGAACGCCCCTATAGAGAGAAATGCACATAATGGATCACATAATATATCTATAGGTATATTTCTCATGTCTGTGAGGCATATGCTAAGTTTCCTTAATTTATGATGAGATGCGCTGCAGTTCACGTGCAATGCAAGTGACGGCACCGGCGCCTGTCATGATTATATTGTCTGCTATATTTGCTTCTTGTTTATTGAATCCAGGCAAATGGTTGATTAAAAATTTATTACAATTAACATACAATTTATACAAAATGAAATTCACTTTAAAGAAAAAGGCTCAAAATCATGTCTGACCAACTCCAAGTCTCCCGATATATTGGGCATCTATCTTACGCATGCTGTTCACTTTCATAATCAATATAGATGGGAAAAAAAATATTATAATAAATATAAAACTAAATGCATTTATTTACTGGCTACAACACAGACATAGGCATAGACTCTCTATTTGTACAAATTACTGCACATTCATTTAATTCTGAATTTTGCACACAGAAGTTGAAAGGCATTTGTTTGTGCAAAGTAAAACATATCTGCAACATTTTTCAAGTTCACGGATAATTGTGCGTGCATTTATTATTAATATGATACTAAAATCGTAATAAAGTAGGCTATACTATGTAAAAAAATCAGATATGAACGCAACGTATTTAATTACACGTTAAGCATTTTCCTCCCATAGAAAACCAATATAAGTTATTTAAGTTATAATCTTAATGCAGATTAGAATGTCGCCTTATGTCGAAATAACGAGTTATGATGTCGAAATAACGATATACTATGTCTAAATAACAGATATTATGTCGAAATAACGACTTATGTCGAAATAACGAGATATTATGTTGAAATAATGACTTAATATCTCGAGAAAAAAAATTCTTCATCATGTGGTCCAGGGCTTCCATAGAATACAGTCTGAATATAATTGCCTCCATAAATCGGGGTGCTTTGGTCTTTCTTGGGGGTGCTGAAGCACATGCTAGCCCCTCCCTAGCGCAGCCACCTAGTAATGCATTACATGAACTAACTTTTCTGCACCAGAAATAGATAACATGTTCCATAGCTTAGTGATGTTTCTGAGGTGGAAGGCGGCTGTTTTTGTGAAACACAAGTTGCTGTCAAATATAACACCCAGGTAGAGGATGAAGTAACAGTACATCCTTCTAAATGCAAATTGAATTCTAAGAGATTCTGTGTACAGGTTTTTGGTCCAATGAGTAATACAGTCTTATCTGAATTTAATAGAAGAAAATTACTGGTCATCAAATATGTTATATCTTATACATATTTTTATATAGGTTCTTCCACTCCAAACTCATCCAACAATGCATGTCTTTATGAACACTGCTTTGTGCACTGGAGCACAGTCATGCTGGGATAGAAAAGGGCCCTCCCCAAACTGTTCCCACAAAGTTGGAAGGATAGCATTGTACAAAATGTATTGGTATTCTGAAGGATTAAGATTTTCCTTCACAGGAAGTAAGGGGCCAAGCCCAACCACTGAAAAACAGACCCATACCATTATCCATCCTCCACCAAACTTTACATTTAGCACAATGCAGTCAGGTAAGTAACGTTCTCCTGGCATCCCTCAAACCCAAGCGTGATTTGTCACTCCACAGAATCCATGCTCCACCATGTGCAACTCCACAAGGTTCCACTGCTCTTGAGTCCAGTGGCGGTGTACTTGATGATGTGAAGGCTTACATGCAGCTGCTAGACCACGAAAACCCATTCCATGAAGCTCACGACGCACAGTTTCTGTGCTGATATTAATACCAGTGGAAGTTCGGAAGTCTTCAGTTCTGGAATCATCAGATTGTTGATCTTAGCCCTCTGGGACCCTGCTCTATGACTTTACATGGTCTACTGTTTCATGGCTGAGTTGCTGCTGTTCCTAAACACTTTTGCTTTCCACCAATACCACTTACAGTTGACCATGGAATATCTAACAGTGTTGAAATTTCACAAACTGACTTATTGCAAATGTGTCATCATATCACATTGAATTCACTGTGCTCTTCAGAAGGACCCATCTTTTTCACAAATGTTTGTAAATTAAAAAGGTGTGATTGGGTGTGATTGAAAGAACTGAATTCAATAATGAGAGTGTCCCAATACTTTTGACCATGTATGCATGTATGTATGAATATGTCACGTTTGATCAATTCACTTTATCTCTCTCGTCTTGTGTGCCGTGTGTGTGTGTGTTTAGTGTGGGCGTGGTCACTGATCACTTCTGATCAGCAGCGCCAGCTGGTTTCACTTTGTATGTGGCTTTATATGTTCAGTAACTGGTGTCTCATGTTGTCAGATCATTGTTCGTCTCCGGTGTGTTCCTGTTCTTCGTGTCGTTGCTGAGTGGATTCCTGTTCGTCGTGCTGTCGTTCCCGGTTGGATTGTTATTGTTACGTGTTCTGGATAACCTTCACTGGACTTGCACACGCGGTCACGGATACTCCCCACTGGATCACCGAGCACCTTCACCGAGGACATCACCAGCACTGCACCACCTGCTCACCTGGGTCCCTGCGCCACTGTTCCTGTGTTGTGTTGTGCCGTCTCGACCCCAGTGTGTCTGTTCTGACCGTTCTGCTATCTGTTCTTCAATAAAGCGTTTATTGCATTTGCATCCGGTGTCGTTCCAGTATGTCACAGAATGATCTGACCTCAACGGATGCAGCAAGCGCATCAGGCTGGGACAACTTCGCTGCTAACAGCATCGCCAGGATGGACCAACAAGAGGAGGGCATCACGAACATGGGTCGAGCGGTTCAAGCACTTGTGGCGCAGGTGTCCGAGCTCACCCAACAACTACAACTTCTCAGGGTTCCCACTGCGCCGCCCACACCGCCCGTTCAACCCACACCTCCAGAAGGATGGAATCGTCGTGAGCCACGTTTACCCACACTTGAGGGTTATGCAGGTGAGCCGGAGTTCTGCAGAGCATTTTTAACCAGATGCTCTATGCACTTTTCGTTACAGCCGCAGACATTCGCCCAAGAACAATCCAATGTGGCATTTGTGTTAACCCTATTGTCTGGCAAGGCTGCACTTTGGGGAATGGCGGTGTGGGAGAACCAAGATCCATGCTGCGCCTCGTTCCTGGCACTCTCGGAGGAAATGAAGAGAGTCTTCGATCGGGCTGTGGCGGGTAGGGAGGCGGCCAGACTACTCGCCGATCTGCGCCAGGGAGACTGCTCGGTGTCGGAATATTCTATCCAATCCGCACCCTGGCCGCAGAGTGCCAATGGAACGAGGAGGCGCAGTGGGACCGTTTCCTGCATGGGCTGGCTGACCGTGTCCAAGATGAGATCTACATGTTGGACTTACCCGCGAGACTGAACGGACTCATTGAGTTGGCTCTTTGGGTCGACGCTCGGCTTAGCAGGAGGAGTCGGGTCGTCCAGAATCGTCATTTCTTCAGCACAGAGAGTGCACGCACCGTCAGCGAGGACGCGGTCAGCCCCGTCACCGATCACGAGCCCATGCAGGTGGGCAGAGCTCGGCTTTCCCGGGAGGAGAGAGAAAGGCGGAGATCCCAAAGACTTTGTTTATACTGTGGTAAACCGGGGCATTTCGTCAACTCATACCCGGTAAAAGAGCAAGCCCGATAGTATCAGTGAGGCTACTATCGGGTGGGATCTCCGCCGAGAAGACCTCATCATCTCCTCTCCTTCCGGTAAGGCTCAGGTGGGCAACTCAGTTTCACGACACCAAGGCTTTACTGGACTCTGTGGTAGAAGGTAATTTTCTGGACATTAGACTCGCTAAACAACTTCTCATCCCCTTTTCTCCCCTCAACCGCAAGATCTCCGTCAACGCCCTTACTGGTCAAGAACTTCCTAACATTTCGCACGTTTCTGAACCCATCACACTCACTACATCTGGCAACCACACTGAAACTATAACATTTTTTCTTATTGATTCACCCATTGCACCAGTAGTACTCGGACATCCCTGGCTTACACTTCACAGCCCCAGAATTGATTGGGGTCAGAATTCTGTGTCTGCGTGGAGTAATAAGTGTCATGAGTCTTGTCTCGTATCTGCGTGTTCGTCTGTACCTGTTTCTGTGTTTCAGGAGGAGGAGGTGAATTTGTCTAACGTGCCCTAGGAGTACCAGGATCTGAGAGAAGTGTTCAGTAAGTCTCGTGCTGCTTCTCAACCTCCGCATCGTCCTTACGACTGTGCCATAGATTTAGTGCCAGGTGAGTCTCCGCCTAAGGGCAAGTTATATTCACTTTCTATACCAGAAAGGGAGGCTATGGAGAAATATATTTCTGATTCTCTAGCATCCAAGTTCATTCGCCCTTCCTCATCTCCAGCGGGGGCGGGGTTCTTTTTTGTGGGGAAGAAGGATGGATCTTTGCGACCTTGTATTGATTACCAGGGGTTGAACAACATCACGGTAAAGAACACTTACCCTTTGCCGTTGATGTCTTCAGCTTTCGAGAGGTTGCAGGGAGCATCCATCTTCACAAAATTGGATTTACGTAACGCTTATCATTTGGTCCGCATAAGGAGGGGCGATGAGTGGAAGACCGCGTTTAATACCCCTAGGGGGCACTTTGAATATTTGGTCATGCCGTTCGGGCTGTCCAACTCCCCAGCGGTCTTCCAGGCACTCGTCAATGACGTGCTGAGAGATATAGTTGACCAGTTCATATATGTTTACCTGGATGACATATTGATTTTTTCATCTTCTCTCCAGGAGCATGTTCAGCAGGTCAGACGAGTGCTTCAGAGGTTGCTAGAGAATGGGCTTTTTGTCAAGGCGGAGAAATGCGTTTTCCATGCACAGTCGGTTCCCTTCTTAGGTCACATCGTCTCGTCTGAGGTCCTGACAAGGTTTGGATCCTGACAAGGTTAAGGCTGTGGTAGATTGGCCAAGTCCAGATTCCCGAAAGGCCCTACTGAGGTTTCTGGGGTTTGCCAATTTTTATCGGCGTTTTATTCGCAACTACAGCCAACTAGCCGCGCCTCTGACTGCCTTGACCTCCCCCAGAACGACGTTCAGGTGGTCCGATGCAGCCGAGGCCGTATTCGTCAAACTCAAGAGCCGCTTCGTTTCAGCTCCCATTCTTGTCGCCCCTGATCCATCACGTCAGTTCGTGGTGGAGTTCGACGCGTCAGAGGTGGGGGTAGGAGCAGTTCTTTCTCAACGCTCTTCCTCAGACGACAAGATGCATCCTTGCGCGTTTTTATCCCATCGTTTATCTCCTGCCGAACGCAACTATGACATAGGTAACAGAGAGTTGATGGCAGTCAAGTTAGCGCTGGAGGAGTGGCGTCACTGGTTAGAAGGGTCAGGGGTACCTTTTATTGTTTGGACCTATCACAAGAATCTAGAATACATTAGAACTGCTAAAAGACTCAACTCTAGGCAGGCTCGCTGGGCACTGTTTTTCGGACATTTTGACTTTTCTCTCTCGTACCGCCCAGGTTCCAAAAACATCAAACCCGACTCATTATCTCGTATTTTTGATCAGACAGAACGCCCGTCTACTCCCGAGCGTATTTTACCAGAGACTATTGTTGTCTCCGCTCTCAGGTGGGAGATCGAATCGAGGGTCATGTCGGCCTTAGAAGGGGTAACGCCTCCGCCCGAGTGCCCACCGAACCGTTTATTCGTACCGGAGGGGAATCGGTCCGAAGTTATTCAGTGGGGACATTCTTCCAGCATAGCGTGTCATCCAGGAGTTAACCGCACCAGTTTTTTGGTAAACCAACGATTCTGGTGGCCCAGGATGGCTCGTGACATCCGCAATTTTGTATTGGCTTGCTCGGTTTGCGCCACTGGTAAGACTTCCAATCGACCTCCAGATGGGTTACTCCAACCGTTGTCAGTCCCTTCGAGACCCTGGTCCCACATCGCTCTAGATTTTGTTACCGCCCTCCCGCCCTCCCAGGGCAAAACAGTCGTTTTGACTGTCGTGGACCGGTTCTCGAAGGCGGCTCATTTCATTCCCTTGCCCAAATTACCCTCAGCCAAGGAGACAGCGGTAACAGTCATAGATCACGTCTTTCGACTTCATGGCCTCCCGATAGACGTGGTCTCTGACAGGGGTCCCCAGTTTGTGTCCAAATTTTGGCAAGAATTCTGGAGATTACTGGGGGCGACTGTCAGTCTATCTTCGGGGTTTCATCCCCAGAGCAATGGACAAACCGAGAGAGCCAACCAAGACTTGGAGAGAGTGTTGCGATGTTTGGTGTCCAAGAATCCTTCCTCCTGGAGCCAACAACTCTCGATAGTGGAGTACGCCCACAATTCGTTGCCAGTGTCATCCACGGGCCTCTCGCCGTTTGAATGTAGTTTAGGTTACCAGCCACCAGTTTTTACCAGTATGGAGTCCGAGGTCGCGGTCCCCTCCGCTCATGCGTATGTCCAGAGGTGTCACCACCACTGGAATAGAGCCCGTGAGACTCTCCTCCAGGCGGGGAAGCGCACCAAGGCCAAGGCCGATCGCCACAGGTCAAAGCCCCCCGTATACGTCGTAGGTCAAAAAGTGTGGCTTTCAACTAAGAATATTCCTCTCCGATCCGTGTCTAATAAACTTGCCCCCAAATTCATTGGTCCGTTCCCTGTCACCAAGATCATTAGTCCGGTGACAGTCCGCCTCAAACTTCCTCCGGCGTACAGGAGAATTCATCCCGCCTTCCATGTTTCCAAAATAAAACCTGTGTTTTACGCACGTATTAATCCGCCAGTCCCGGTTCCCCCACCGCCGCGTCTCGTAGACGGGGAACCAACGTATTCGGTAAATCGTATTCTGGACTCAAGAAGGAGGGGACGCGGATTTCAATACCTGGTGGACTGGGAAGGTTACGGTCCGGAGGAGAGAAGTTGGGTACCTGCTAGAGACCTCCTGGATCACTCTCTGATCGATGATTACAATCGACAGGTAAGGAGTCCTGGGGACGGCAGGAGGCGTCCCTAGGGGAGTGGGTACTGTCATGTTTGATCAATTCACTTTCTCTCTCTCATCTTGTGTGCCGTGTGTGTGTGTGTGTTTAGTGTGGGCGTGGTCACTGATCACTTTTGATCAGCAGCGCCAGCTGGTTTCACTTTGTATGTGGCTTTATATGTTCAGTAACTGGTGTCTCATGTTGTCAGATCATTGTTCGTCTCCGGTGTGTTCCTGTTCTTCGTGTCGTTGCTGAGTGGATTCCTGTTCGTCGTGCTGTCGTTCCCGGTTGGACTGTTATCGTTACGTGTTCTGGATTACCTTCACTGGACTTCCACACGCGGTCACGGATACTCACCACGGGATCACCGAGCACCTTCACCGAGGACATCACCAGCACTACACCACCTGCTCACCTGGGTCCCTGCGCCACTGTTCCATCTGTGTTGTGCCGTCTCGACCCCAGTGTGTCTGTTCTGGCCGTTCTGCTATCTGTTCTTCAATAAAGCGTTTATTGCATTTGCATCCGGTGTCGTTACAGTATGTCACATGAATATATGGTAACTGTCAAACCTTTTCAACATTGATAATAATACTTTTTTTTTTTTTTTTTACCTGAGCACCAAATCAGCATATTAGAATAATTTCTGAAGGATCATGTGACTCTGAAGACTGGAGTAATGATGCTGAGAATTCAGATTTGCCATCACATGAATAAATTACATTTTAAAATATATTCAAATAGAAAACAGTTCCTTTATTTTGTAATAATATTTTGCAATATTACTGTTTTTACCGTATTTTTGAATAAATAAATGCAGCCTTGGTGAGGATGATATAGGTTTTTCAAAAGCATTTTTTTAATGTTTTCAAACTTTTGACAGGTACTGTGTGTGTGTGTATATATATAACATTTAACACATATATATGTAATACATCAGTTATAGCAACAGCATAGAAACACACAAACAAACAAAAACACACCCAGCAACTGCATAGCAACGCTCAAAATGTTACAATGCTGCCAGGGTCTTCCATACCCAATAAGAATGGTGACTTTTTCCATCTTGACATCACATGTAGAGTTTCATAATGTCAGTGACTTCAGTGCAGTTTGGCTGGACCACCTAGGTTGGATAAATATCCAGCTGAATTATTATTATTTTTTAACAGTGGAGAGACTAACAACGGATTGTTTGACAATCATTTCAAAAAGCCGCTCAAACTCGCAAACATCAGCAGTGTTCTTTTCGGAGGGCCTCCGCGAACTCTTTTGATCTCAGCGTGATGTAGCCACACTCCTCAGCTTCTAAGACAAAACCTGACCACAACTTTCTGATGTTTATATAAGGCAGTGCCCCTCAATTTACTCTCTAATGAGCTTCTAATCATTTGCACCTGTGCAACAGTGCACCTAATTTTCATTTTAGGCATTTGCTGCATGTGGAAATTGCATTTCTGTTTATTTAAAAAGCACAAATGACTGTAAAACCGTACTCAACCCTATATGACCTAACCAAATCTTTCTATTGATTCTGATTCAGCTGAGAATACTTCAGTGAGACTGTGCCACAGGGCAGGATATTAACACTGCCCCACATGTGCTAAAAAACATATACACGCATGTTATTATAGACAGATACAAATAACAAAACAAAAAAACACCTTTTATTAATGTTGCTGATATATATGTAATAGGATCTCCCCTTGGAGACTGTAAGAAAAGACATAAACAGCATCACTGCTGTAACATGAGAACATAAATTGGAGGTTTATGCTGATTCATTTATAGAAGCTACATGATCTTTTTGTCCACATTGAACATCATTAGATTACTGCCCCTTCACTGCAATTTTTATTTTCTTATTTTAAATTTCTCCAAAAACCAAACACCTAAGATGTCTAAATAGAAATGTAACTGTATGTACACATCCTTGAAACAATAAACAAGATCCTTAAAACAAGAAAAAAAAATCAAGCTCATTAAAAGGCGGAAATGCTTCAAAAAGTTGCTAAAAGTAACATCATAATCTTTTTTTATTATTATTTCATTCACAAACAGACATTAAATATTAATATTTTAACACATTTTGTGCACAGACTCAACACAAGGTAAATTTTTTGTTGAAAATATATGTTGAACCATTATTTATGAAAAGGCACATTTTGTTCAGGTCAAATTAAGTATTTATAATGCAAAAATACTTGAAATGTAAAAATACTCTTTCTATTCAAGCTAAAAAAAAATTGTGGAAAATTGTTTCAAAATCTATGAAAACAGTATAAATACTTGTCACTTTCATTTTAAACAATAGATTTCACTAGTTTCAACTCAACTTTTTATCATCTCAGACATCTTTATTTGTCAGACAAATTATTTTGAAATGAAAAACAGCATGAGTCTCCCTGGTGTAATAAAATATAGGTAATCATAATAATGCTAGGTGAACATGTTCTCAGGTGAAATGAAGATGCTGATGATGTCGTCCGTCCTATAGGTAACCATTGGTGATGATGTCAAAAGCATGCTCTCGCTAGCACATAGTGATTTAATTACAATCCCCAACAGAAAGAGTAGCATGCTTTTAAATGGCAAATGTGAGCACAGAACCAAATTCAAGAGGTGATCTGTTGTCTTGCTCTCCCACATACACACACACACACACACACAAACACACTTACTCCACGCCAGATGGCTCAGGGTACAAAAATCAATTAGATCACCTCAGGAGCAGAGGGAATTCATCCCGGCCGACCCCAGCAGCCCCTCCTCGGGTCTGAGTACAGGAGGACTGAGGTTCCCCTTCTGCCTCATCACCTCAGCTCTAATCTACTTCTCTCCGCTGCATATACACACTAACTTCATTAGACGAGCGGGGGGAGAGGGAGAGGGAGAAATAGGGCACGCTGAATATCTTGAACTGCATGAATCACCAGAGCTCCTCTAAACATAACCGAATTGCGAGAGCATACTTGAGAGAAGGACAGAGAAGAAGAGAGAGCTGTAAGGAACATCAAAATGGATTTATTTTGCATTGTCAACCCTTGCCAGCTCTGCTTTGGAGGAGAGGAGCAGAGAAGGAGGGAAGAGACTGTGTAGGTGGATTCTGGGAGAAGCATAATGTGCAATAAAAAGAAATAAGCTGACAGGAAGAATTAAGACTGTGGAAGAGCTTAAAACATGATCTTCATTACACCCTAGTGTTCACATTACAACATTACATCAATTTCAGAAATTGACAACCCCAGTCCAAATTCGCTTTCATTTTTAGTCTCCAAATTATTCCTAGTTTATGTGTTCCACAGAATTATTATTATTATTATTATCATTTATTATTTGATTATTATCAAACTTTAACAAAATGTTGAAGGCTAACGTATGTGAAAAGTCCTTCGACACAAACCTAGGAAACCGAGGAAAATTAGAGAAAAAAAAAATGAAATGAGTGTAATATTCAGGTTCAGTATTGTGAGGATGGGACAAGGGTCGGTGTGCCTGGGTCTTGTACACTTTATTTAGAAAATAAACAAAAAGGAAAGAAAGTTGCGCGAGGCGCCTTCACCATAGGTAGCCTAAACTATAGCACTCGTCAGGAAAAATAAACAGTCCTTCAGCAGAAAACAACTCAGTCCATGTGTGTACAAGTCCCCAGTCCTTCTCTCTCCCCGAACTCCCGTACCGCCCGGCTTTTATCTGGTCGCCCCACGCCAATCACTGCAATCAGAAACAGGTGTTCGTCATT
The DNA here is from genome assembly GCF_051911475.1 of Siphateles boraxobius. Classification (NCBI taxonomy): domain Eukaryota; kingdom Metazoa; phylum Chordata; class Actinopteri; order Cypriniformes; family Leuciscidae; genus Siphateles; species Siphateles boraxobius. The sequence continues at coordinate 11,341,668 of NW_027509097.1, forward strand.
TTGCACGAACACCTGTCCGTCCTCCCAAGTTTCTCTAAGCACATCCAGCACCCTGCGGGGCTGACGCCAATAGAGAAGCTCAAAGGGGGGAAACCCCGTGGAGGCTTGGGGGACCTCGCGTACAGCGAACAAGAGGGGTTCTAGCCATTTATCCCAAATTTTGGCGTCTTCGTGAACGAACTTCCGAATCATGGATTTTAACGTGCGATTAAAGCGTTCCCCCAGTCCGTCCGTTTGTGGGTGATAGACGCTGGTGCGAATCGATTTAATGCCCAATAATTCGTAAAGCTTGTGAATCGTACGTGACAAACGCCATGCCTTGATCGGTGAGAATCTCTTTTGGGATTCCCACCCGGGAGATTAACTGAAACAGTGCACTCGCCACGCTCTTCGCGGAAATAGTGCGAAGTGGCACTGCTTCCGGGTATCGCGTTGCATAATCCACTAGGACTAATGCAAAGCGATGCCCCCGTGCAGATCGCTCTAATGGCCCGATGAGCTCCATACCAATTCTCTCGAAGGGGACCTCCATCAAAGGAAGAGGGCACAAAGGTGCTTTTGGGTTGGCCGGCGGATTCACCAGTTGACATTCACGACAAGAGGCGCACCACTTGCGCACATTCTCGTGGATGCCCGGCCAAAAAAATCGGGTCATTAGACGATTAAGTGTAGCTGCCTGCCCTAAATGCCCAGCCATCGGGTTACAATGAGCCGCCTGAAAAAGCATTTCCCGGCGGCTTTTTGGGACTAACAACTGAATTGTATCTTGTTTTGATTGGGTGTCTTGGGTCACCCGATACAACTTATCTTTTATAATCGCGAAATAAGGATATGAAAGAGGTCGGTCTGGGTGAAGAGAATGTCCGTCGATTGTGCGAACCTGATCAAATGCATTTTTCAGCGTTTCATCTCAGGACTGCTCCAGAGGAAAATCATCGCGTTCTGAAAGATCTCTCCTTTCAATCGCGCTCCGTTCCTCTGAAACAGGCTCCGATGGTCCCGGAACAGCCTCTCCTACCTGAGCAACCGCCTTCTTCCCCCGCTTCCTTTTCGTCCCAGAAGCACCCGCACACAAATGACCCAATAACGTTTTAAACCCTGGCCAATTGGTCCCCAAAATCAGCGGATGCCGGAGGTGCTGACTAACAGCCACCTCTAAACTATGCTTTTGTCCCCTGAATTGGATAATGACTGGCATTAAAGGGTCTTCCATCACCTCCCCGTGCACACACCTCACATTAACCGCGTGGCTCTTATCCAATGCCTCGGATTGCATCAGGCATCAGGCACCCTCACTGTGCTCCGTAGTGCTCCCAGACCTCCACCTCGGCGCTGGTCGGGGTGTAGCCGTTCCTCGAAATCTGGGAGCAGGAACAGGAGGAGAAGAAGAAGAGGGAGAAAAAAAAGAAGAAGAGAGAGAAGACGATGGCAGGGTTTCACTGACCCCTAGGCACGCCACCAGCTGGTCCTCCGCCAATTGGATGGCCTGATCCGGCGACCTCGGGCAGTGGCACTGGACCCACAGCGCAGTCTTCTTGGGCAGCCTTGCCACGAACTGCTCCAGTACCACCTGATCGATCACTCCCTCGACGTCGCGACCTCCGGCCTTCAGCCACTTGCGGCACGCGTCCCGGAGCTGCTGCGCGAAAACGAAGGGTCGGCCAGACTCCCCGAGTTCTAACGACCGGAATCGCTGTCTGCTTTCCTCAGGGGTCCGACTGACCCGCTGGAGGATGGCGCGCCTCAGGTCCTGAGAGACCAGGAGGTTTTGGACTGGCAGTTGTTGTGCAGTGATCTGCGCCTCCCCGGACAGCAGGGGAATCAGACGCACTGGCCAGTCTGACAGGGGCCCCCAGCCTCGGCCGTTTTCTCGACCAAGTCGAGGAATGCCTCCGGGTCGTCATGAGGCCCCATTTTGTGTAGCGGAATAGACACGGCCGAGGCAGCAGCTGGTGTTGAGGGGGCGGCCCGAGCCTCCCGGTCTATCCAACTCCGGAACAGCTCGCGGTCCTCTCGTTGGGCCACGAGGAGCATCTCGAACCTCCGTTCTTGCTCCTCTTTGACATCCAGCAGGGCCAGATGTTGTTCCTGGTGGAGTCCCGCGAGCGCGTGGATGATGTCCTCAAGTGGCGACGGAGATGATCTGGCGGCGGCTCCTTCTTCCATCCCGGGTTTCGGCACCAGTGTAATAATATTCAGGTTCAGTATTGTGAGGATAGAAGAAGACAAGGGTCGGTGTGACTGGTTCTTGTGCACTTTATTTAGAAAATAAACAAAAAGGTAAGAAAGTTGTGCGAGGCGCGCCTTCACCATAGGTAAACTATAACACTCGTCAGGGAAAATAAACAGTCCTTTAGCAGGAAACAACTCAGTCCATGTGTGTACAAGTCCCCAGTCCTTCTCTCTCCCCGAACTCCCGTACCGCCCGGCTTTTATCCGGTCTCCCCACGCCAATCAATGCAATCAGAAACAGGTGTTCGTCATTTTGCACTTGACCTACTTTCTTACCGCTCGGCTCCGCCCCCGTTCCTCCGCTGCAGACTTCGCTGAACCACGCCCCCCTCACTACAATGAGTAATAAGGAAGAATGGTGATCAAAGGGATAGTTCAAGCAAAAATGAAATTTTTTTCATCATTTATTCACCCTCATGTTGTTCCAAATCGGTCTGAGCTTCTTTCTTCTGTTAAATACAAAAGAAAATCTTATGAAGAATGTCGGTAAGCAGCCCAGCCCAGATAGCATACATATCATAGCCTGGGCCAACTAAGGGCAACATATGGATCAGTTCTGGCAGTGGCAAAGGTCATATGGGCCGTATCTGGCCCACACACATCAAGCCGGTTTCAGTTCGAGTTAAGACATTGACTTCCATTGATGGGTGCCGTCAACTGTCTGGTTACCAACTTTAAAATGTCTTATTTTGTGTCCAACAGAATAAAGAAACTACAGGTTTGGAACAACTTAAAGGTGAGTAATGATACATACAATTTTAATTTTGGGGTGAACTATCCCTTTAAATAATTGCATGTGTTTCAGACAGCAATTAAAGACCAATGAAAGACGTGAGAAATATTAATAAAAACAGTAACGTCTAATTCAAAGTCAATGGTGGCTACGGCCCTGTTTAAGGATACAAATTTAAAAGGGAAAAAGCTGCATGTATGAGTACAGAAACCTAATTGATGTTTAACATTACACGCCTGTTCTGTACCTCTCCGAGCTGCTATCTTCTCAGCAAAACTGCACTATAAAGAGGCTGCAGCACCTCAGATCATAAATCATCAAGAGTAGGGTGTGAAGAGATTGTGTGAGTGTGTGTTCTTGTTAGGGTAAGTGTTCGAGCTAAACTCACATGAGCAGCAGTCATAACACCAGCGCGAACACCCATCATTTATCACGCACACGCTCGCGCATCAAGCCTATGATTTCATAGGCCTTAATTAAAAAGGCACACAGCACTATTTATAAGTCTGATCGTCACTAAGTAGCACTAATAAGGATGTTAGTTGAAGAAACACATATTATTAAGCCTTAGGAGAAGCAGGGGCTCTGCTAGCATGCACACATGCTAATAAGCTGCTGACGGGGTCTAACACCACTCCACGGGCCTGAACAGGATTAATCAGCCTGTAAAAGAGACCCACACACGGCTTCCTGCAAGGACACCGAGGCTAAATCAGCAGTTGGAGACAAACTAATTAAAGGGGGGAGAGAGACCGAATCACTAGAGACTAGTGAAGAGAGGCATTGCTTCTAAATTACTGTCAGTCTTATTCACAAGATGCCTGGCTTAGAGGGTTTCAGACTGTCTATACCCAGAATGTTTAAGCTGATGTATGTGGAATTTTAAAGCTGTAGTGCTCTTTGCTTCTCATTTAACTTTTGAATCCAACTCCTGTCTACACTTTTCTTTGTGTAAGAATTCTGTCCTATTTAAAGCTGCCATTGGCTATATGCATAGCCTATGGGATATTGTACAAAATGGGTGTCATTTGTATCCTTCATATATGTGTAAAAAAGGAAAGAAAGAAAAAAAAAGATTAGTTAAAGCCAGCTTTATTTTTCTAAACACATCAGCAAACCTTATTTTAAATTGTTTTTTTTAACCCTAACCCATTCCATAAAATATATATTTTTTGTTTAGTAAACAATTGATAACTAAAATATGTATATTTGCAGAAATATCAGTGTTAATTCAGTGTACATGACCCCGTTTTCAACTAAAAACAGAAAACTTTTTATGCGTTTTGGCCGTTCATTTTGGGGGCCTGAAAACGCAAACTTTTGAAAACGGGTTTCAAAGTGCAAGTTTTTGAAAATTATACTGTTATCATCTCCCTATGAACTTCAAAAGCGGGAATTTGTGAAACCGGTGACGTCATGCGCATGCATATCAGTCTATAGACTCCTATAGTGTTTCTTTTCAAAGCGACAATTGCCAACTACTGGCCTGGCATGCATAATACAGCGTTTTTAGTCATTTTCCTGGATGCGTGTGAATGGGATTGTTTTGATAATGTTAATTCGTCTGTACGCTAAAGATGCAAAGGAATTTTTTTTCGTTTACATCATACCCTAAGAAGCACCATATAATTTTCAAGCCTTGTAATGTCAAGTTTAATTGTCAGCCCTTTTACCTTTCTTAAGGCCTCATATCTCAAAGTATTCATTTATCTAGGAATGGCACAGTGCCATATGTGAACACTTTAATATTATATGTCTGATAGAATGTTTGACATCTTCCAAAATTAAAAAGGAGCAACTTGTCCGGCACTCTGGAAGAGGCACCCATTTCTTATAAAAGACCAGCATATTGGCACACTCTCCAGCAGCCTCATGCTGTAGCTACTCTATAAAACTCTGGCCAGGGTTCTTCAGGTGTTCTTTTCTGCAGGATTTACAAGCTCTTAATGCTGGGTCAGATGATGGAGTACGGATAAACCAATCAGGCTTCACCCAGGATGAGTAAATGGACATGCAGATGGGTCCATTATCTGTCAGGCTCGTATGATACAGCAGCTCTATATTTACGGCCTACTTAATGGGGTTGATTGTATTAGTGCACATGGAGGGGGAATGGCTCTATCACAGACATAGTATTTCCAGCTTTGTGCAATTACCTTATGTAAATCCCGCATGCAGCGTCTATTTAAAATGCATTGAATTTCCCAATGCAAAACCATCAAGTCCAACCATGCGAACTTCATTAATACCAAAGCATGGGCAGATAACATTTGAAGTACTGCTATGATTACTTTAGCCAATGCCCGTGTGCATTTGTTTTTTTTAAAGCATACTTGAGATGGTATTTGCAAAGACTTTCTAAATGAAGCATTTAAGCACAGTAGCCTCAGGAGTGTCTTAAGTGAGGAACAAGCGCAACTTTACATGAAAGTACCATCAATATTTACACAATTGCCTTATAAAGGACAATTAAGGAGAGGAAATGGATTGCAGCATCATGTTTGTTCTGTATTCGGCATGGGTTACATCTCTGTGCAAAATTTGCATTAATGGTCAATAATTTAGCACAAGAGACATCTTGAACAATACCACATTCTACTACATTTAATGCTTAAAGTTACACAGCAGACGGATGCTTATCAGCTACTATGACATTCCTATAAATGTCATTCAGGCTGCATGCATAAAGATTTACAGCCCACGGGAGTTTACATTTATATATGGGCCTATAATAGTAGTTACCATGTCAAATAAAATGTTTTCATATGCCCTCCCCATACATGAAAATTACAAGTTGTGTTGCTGTCAAAGATGAATGTGATTGGATTTTAGAAAATGTGGTTTTTTTTCTTGATCTGATAGGCTCATTCAGCCGGTTTTAACAACAGCGAAATTTTTACTTCTTATCAGAACAGTTGCACAAAGCAGCAAATGCATGACATTTTTCCATGTGTGTTTTAATGAACACAATTACTCAGTTTAGTTGGGGCTCCAAAACAGAGATATGAAAATGAATCCCAGTACAAACGAATTCAGAGAAGACTCGATTATCGTTTATGAAAGTCTTCAGTCATATACATGCTTTAGGCATACAAACATGTTCTTGGTCAGAGTCTGTCATTCATTCTGATCAGGTGGCAAGATGCAGCAACATAGAAAATGATATGTGACATGTAGAGGGGGAAAAATAGAGAAGAGTCAAAGTCATGAATGTTTTATGGGTCATAATGGCTTTCTCATATTTCCTCACCACACTTTGGCCTCCACGGACACACAAGACCAGGGGTTTTCCTGGCACCTCTGCCCCACAGACACACAGCAGCATATGGTGTGCAATTCAGACACCTCTAGGGCCCTGGCTGCAGCAGAGTGTGGTCTGAGCTATGAATTATGGATATGAGCTAATTGTTTTCTCATTTGGAAAGTCTTGCTCTTTTATAGTCGCCATAGCTCATGGTTTCTAGCAGGTGTTTGATTTGATCACCAACCAGTTTCGATTCTGTCATTTTCCATGTCACTTTTTCACTGATTAAAGGTGGTCCTGTCTAGAAAAACAGAGTGAGTTATATATAGCTGCACTGTAAAAAACAGAAAAGAAAAAAGTTTTAACTTAAAGTTTTTGTTCTGCCTTAAATTTTAAGTGTAGTCAACTCAAATATCCAAGTTGTCACTGAAATTTCACATTTCAAGCTGACTAAACTTAAAATTTTAAGGCAGCACAAATACTTTGCTGAAATAACAAAAAAAAATTAATGTAACTTAACTAAACATAAATTTAAGGTTTAATGAGAATATTTTGCTAAAGTGTGGTTTAAATCAAAGTAATTGCGCAAGTGTTTACTGAAGCTACTGAAGAAAGGGTTTAAAAACACAGAAAAGCTCTGCTCAAATAAACAGGATTTATTTTTGTATTATAAATCACTGTATTAAAAGGAAGGAAACAGTTGATAGTTCCCTGCATCATTTCATATTATCAGTTTCTGCAATATTGAGATGAATGACACATGAACACTAATAACTCAGGCATTATCACTTTAATATTATCCATGAGTTTTTGTGTTTTTAATTAGGATTAGACATCAATTTCAGAAATAGCAGTTAGTCTGAAAATTACATTCAAAATGTGCAGTTCACAATGCGTGATGACATCACCCCTCCCTCGCCTCACATATCACTCATTTCTTTTTTTCCATACATCAACAATATTAGATCTTCTCACTTGTTATTGACACACAACTTCAAGCCATTACACTTCAACTATTATTGGTATTTTTCTTTGTACAACAGGGTTCAAGTTCTTGTTGAAGTAGTCTGTACATATACTTTCTGAATTTGGTTAAAAACAAGACAAAGGCGGCGTTTACCATGCGTACCTTCAGTTAACACTAACTGCAGTACTATTTCCAGTACCATCCTGTCAATTTGTTATCAAGCAGCTTTCCATCCAAGGGCAGAGCAGGAAACCGGAGATGAATATTTTTCGGTATTGATTTGAAACTGTGTAAGGCCTAAATGCCGATATAAGCATCTCACCTTTCTTTTTCCAGTCAGCCCGAGAGATACGAGGCTGAGAGACGAGCTCTCTGACTGTTTTTGAGACGTCTTGCTTTTGAACTACACAACATATATAAGGTTCACATCTGGAAAACAACCTGTTTCTCCTGCATACTGTTACACAATTCGGCACAACACAGTCCATTTATTCCAAGGAAACAACACAGGTTTGACCTCAAGCATGTAAAAGTCCTGATATTTCATTAAAGGGAGGGCATTGAATTAAAAAGGAGTTTCTCTGTTGGATAACACAAAAGACACAAGTGTGATGAGCATGTCTGTTATCCAGTAGCGTGACGTCCTGAAGCTAGAGGCACATGGCCTTTCCGGTAAACTTTAGGGAAGTGCAGATGGAGGGCAAACATGGGTGGATATGGAGAAAACACTCTGGGAAAAAAAAGAAATTTTTCTCAGAGCCTTTCCCATTTGAAACAGGATTTCTGTCCTAATACTGATTATTAATCACTGTCCATTTTAATCGACCCCATTATCCGTCGGTCAGTAGTCATTTTCAAATAATACTGTCTCCTAATACAGTGCACTTTCAGCTTATTCCACAGGAAAAAAATGAAGAAAACAAAAACTCTGAGTCAGAGAGAGCCCAGATACAAGTCAGACACGTGTCTCAATGAATGAAACCCTAAAATCAGTTTTACTTTTAAACATTTCACAGCAAAAAAAACTCAATCTGGTGAGACTTGAAAATGTCTGCTCAGTCAGTTTTCATTCTAGTCGTCAATACTGGCTAAGATGAAGTCCATTCCAGTTCCCAACTTAGGAAAATATTCAAATTTCACCCCAAAAAAGAGTGCATAAAGGAAACTAATGACCATCCATAATTGTCCAAAAGTCCATCCAGCTTATTCTAAGCCAAGGAATGACGATCCAAATGGGAAAAAGGAAACATTTTGTATATCCTCAGAATAAAAAAAAACAAAAAAAACATTAAGTGCATAAATAACCTTCTTGTATTCATTTTCTTTGCTTATATCCAGTCATAAGTCACAGTAAATCCACTCATGTTTGTTTATATACACTTTTAGGCTTGGTCCACAGCAGTGGTTCGTGTTTGTGCGATGGATATGAGATGTTAAAACTTCTGACATTGTGTTCTCTGGATTGAATTTCAGGTGGTGTCACTTAGAGATGTTCTACCTCCCAAAAATGTTCTCATACTCCAGAAGGATGAGTTCTACAATCTGGTTTTGATAGACCATATGAACCGCCATATTGCCCGTCTCAATCTCCGGCCTCAGCAGGGTTGGGCCGAACACGATAGCCACGCTCTGGGTCGTCATCCTGTTCACCTCGCCGTGATCTATCACTCTGAAAAACAGAGAGAGAGTCTGAGAGTCTTCCCTTGCTTTCCTGTAAATTGGTTTAAAAAAATGTAACCATCGTCAACAGAAGAGTTTCATTTTTTGCCACCAAAGAGCGTCCGTTTGTCTGACAAACAAATCACGAAAGGTGAATTTGTAGCAGGTAAATGCATTTCTATTTTGCCAGCGATTTTACTTTTAAATAAATATGTTTTTGTATTGTGCTTAAATTACATAAATACAGATGCCTTTTCCCTGCAACAGCAAAATGTCAGACTGTAATTTTTCTGGAACGCTATGCATTCCATCCTCCATTTTGAATTACAGTAGACTGAGAGCCATTTAAATGCAAATGGAGCAAAGGCAAATGTCATTGTGCGTGTTTGATATAGCAATTACGATAGAGACTCAACGCCGGTCTCAAATTACATTCAGAATTACACAGTAAGGCACATCATACAACAACATGGGGAAAATGATTCACTCTATATGTACAGATAAAATTGAGTTTTCTTTGTATATTTCCCACTTCATTTTAACTTTGAGTTGATTTAAAGAAGCCTAAAGTAAGTATACTAAAGGTGTGAAAGTGATGTCCCCACAAAAAACATCTTCTGAATTTGCCTTAAAGGATAGTTTACCAAAAAATGAAATTGTCATCAATAACTCATTATCTTGTTGTTCCAATCCTGTATGAGTTTCTTTCCTCAGTTAAACACAAAATAAGTTAATTTGAAGAATGTAAAAAAACAGACAGGTGACATTGACTTCCACAGTATTTTTTTTTTTTTTCATACTATGGATGTCACTGGGTGCCATCAACTGTCAGGATACCAACATTCTTTAAAATATCTTCTTTTGTGTTAAAAAGAAGAAAGTAACTCAAACAGGTTTGCAAGAACTTGAGGTTGAGTAAGTCATGACAAAACTTTCATTTTGAGGTGAACAATCACTTTAAAATGATGTGCATGAACAGACAAGTCTAAATATAGTGTTGTCATTTTAGATTTACAAGAGATTATGGGAATCTCTAAGAGACGGAGCGGGGGACACTTTGGCTGCTGTCCTTCACAAGGCTAAGAGCAAAATTAAAGTTGAGACACAGTAGAAAAGAACAGACCTCACTAGACCAAATGAGACAACTCCCTAAAGAAAGCCCAGAGTGATTAAAGATTCATGTGACTCTCACCTGCCACTGAGGAAGCAGCTTTATAGCTCATGGTTATTTTAAGGTTTGGAATGGATGTGATAACAGAGGTGGAGTTAACAATTTATAGTTATAAAAAGATGCTTCATAAACCTAAATTGACAAGAAAGATAAAAGAGCCGTTTTAGTTATGGTTTAAAGACTGGATTGCCTCTTGAAGCACAACAGCATGATGCCTAAAAAGACCAGTACACTACTGGTCAAAATTTTAGTTTTTGTGTTTTTTTTTTAAGAGAATAAATGTATACTTTTATTCAGCAAGGATGCATTAAATTGATCAAAAGTGACACTTAAGACATTTAGCATGTTACAAAAGTGTTTATTTCTATAGAATATGTTGTATTCATTAAAGTATTCTGAAAAAATACTAAGTAGTACATGTGATGAGAATCATGTGACACTGAAGGCTACAGTAATGATGACTGCTGAAAATTTGCTATCACGGGAATAAATAACATTTTAATATATATATGTATTTTTTTTTTTAAATCAGAAATCAGTTATTTTCAATTGTGAGGCTATTTTACAACACTGTTTTTTTTACATTATTTTCTTAGTGAACTTAAGAGACTTCTTTCAAAAACAATAAAATATATTACTACAAAGTTTGGACGGTCGAGTAATTCAATTATGTACTCAGGTATTTTTTTCAGCAATTTATTGCAGACATAAATAATTAATTGATCAGATATTCAGGCAGTTTATCTGAATTTTTTTTATTTATCGGTCAATATTGGATATGTACTTGTGCATGCTCATATCCTCTATTTTTACATTTAGGTTATATTTGCCAACATCTAAAACTTAATCTTTAAAAACATAATAATTTCATAAAACTGTTAAATGTAATCTTTATCAAATCTCAAAAGATTTTTTTTTTAAATTCGCTTTAAAAAAGTTGATTTTAGTATTTAGTGTTTTATTTATTTAGGCAAAATAGTATATTTATTATCAGCCAGAATTGTAACATCAGTGCATTCCTAGTCAAACAAAGTAAGAAAACATTTGAAATATCAATCAGTCTGTTCCTGTCTAAATGGGCAGATCTATGTCAGAAAGAGGACATCACGTCATGCTAATACTCAACACAAGATGACGTATACTAAAAGAGCAACAGCAACATAACAGTTGCGTTCTCCACATCTGCCGTTTCCTGTGAAGCTCCCAAGGTTGATGTCACAGTCGAGAGCTGTTTACACAGGCCGTTAACTAATTGAATTACATTCCTGCAGCATCACAATCGCAGACCTGGATTAACCACAGCACCTCACGCTTTCCTCCATACAGCCCTTCATGTTCTCTCTCTGTCACTGTCATCTGCTCTCTCTGTGGCTCGTGCATCACACACACACCCCAGTGCCAATGGCCATGCATCAGTAGGATGTGGTGTAGACCCTCCCTCCAGTCTCTTCCTGTCCCACTCTCCTGCTCCACATCTCTATCTCTCTCTCTCTCTCTCTCTCTCTCTCTCTCTCTCTCATAATGATGTAGCTGGCTAGTCTCCAGGTCTGTCCCAGTAATGGATACAGTGAGGTAACTCGATAGAGGCTTGCTGTGCAGAGCACCGACCACACCCTCCTCACCTCCAACAATCACACACACCAACATGGCCCCAAATCAATAATGTATGATAATGGCTTGGAAAGGAAGGCTTATTAACTCAAAATGACAAACCAATCCTGGCAATAAATGGCCCAGTGTATAATACATAAAAGTTCCAGTAAAAACAATGTCAGGTGCAGTTCCTTACCTTTTTAGGTGTTTAAATAACGCTTTCATTGTTTCCTGATTGGGTTTTGGCAACTGTTTGATCAAGTCTTTTATGGATTGGACGCGCTGCTTGTAATCTGAGTTTTCTGAAAAACAAGCAAAATGAAAAAGAGCAGGATTAGGATACGGCTGAGAATGAGATGCTCTGGATAATCCAGCTCTGGGAACTGGAAAAACTATTTCTCCAAATAAAACTGCTCCCTCTTGTGGTTGATTATTCTTCTGGGTGTATAATAATAAATGCCGTTTCCTTAATAATAAGAGCATTTAAAGAACAATTTTTACACTACCGTTCAAAGGTTTGGGATCAGTAAGATATATATTTTTTTATATTATACTTTTATTCAGCAAGGATGCATTCAATTGATCAAAAGTGACAGCACTGAAAAAAGTATCAGGTTTTCCACAAAAATATTACGCAGCAACTGTTTTCAACATTGATAATAATAATAAATGTTTCTTGTGCAGCAAATCAGCATATTATAATGATTACTGAATGATCATGTGACACTGAAGACTAGAGTAATGATGCTGAAAATTCAGCTTTGCCATCAAAAAGGAATAAATTACATTTTTAAATATATTTTAAAAAAGTTATTTTAAACTACAATATTTCACAATGCAAAGTGTACTATTTATAATTTTCACTGTATTTGTGATCAAAGAAATGCAGCGTTGGTGAACATAAAAGACTTGCCGACCCCAAACTTTAGAACAGTATCGTACTTGAATAGAAGCATCTTCATTTTATTTAGGTTTAAATTTGAGTTTAATCCCATGATTTCAGATCTCTGAACCCCTCAGTATATTTTAAATTAAAAAGTGAAATGAAGACAAAAACAAAATGAATAATTTCTGAGCTGCTCAAAATTTTCCAGCTCATATGAAACCTAGATACAACTGTTTGTGAATCAATCAAACAAGTACTTGTCTTAAATAAAATATTTTCCCAAACAGAGAAATGAAAGAACTTACTAATGGCTTCGACAAAGTCATTAAAGGATGTGTAGGTGAACAGAGGCTCTGGAAGCTCCCGGAAAAACATCTTCAGAGCACCTGTAGTCACGTGGATATCCTCCCATTTACTGTCTTCCAGATTCAACTTTTCATCTGCAGACATATAACACACACTTTATAACACGGAGAAACCTATATACCACTGGATAAAGCATGAGTCAATTTCTGTCTGAACCGTTTGTTTTAGAATAATTTATATGCTATTATATATAAATTAGCTTACATCTTGAAATTTTGAGTCTTAGTTTTATTAATTTTGTTATAGGCTTTTGCCATTTTTTTATCATTATTATTTCTGTCCTTTTGCATTTATTTTTATTTCAATTTAGTCATTTTAGTACTTATTTTATTTTAGTTAGATGCTAAGGCAACAATTTAAATGATCTAATATTTATATTTCATTTAAGCTTCATTTCAAATGACTGGAAATAATTCTTAATAGGTTTGATTTTAGTTTTAGCTAACAATAACATTGATTTGTGAGACCTGTTTGCGAGATTGTATCCCTACCATGATTGACGGCAAAGCGCAATTTCTGTATGACGGCCAGATTTCCACTGACTCTGTACAAGCCATCAACATTTAAGCCTGAGAAAAAGATGCAGAGAAATGAGACAGGAAGTGGATGTTGTCACAGAATGACAAGTCAAATCACAATCAATGAGACACACAAATAAGTACCTGTATTCTCCACATGCTCAATGCACGTCCTGACAAAATTAGGCACAGAAGTGCCTTCTCTCTGACACAAGGCAGTCAAACTGCAGCCAAACACTTGATCTGAGAACAGACAGGAGGGTTACCAGAGGTGTCTTCTAACAGAACCACTTCCTCTTTATGTACATAATTCACAAATGCTTAAAAAGTCTTGTTAGCTGCTTTATATCAGGGTGTGTTACCTTTTATGTAGCCCTTGTCCCTGACAGCCTGTAAGGTTGGTCTCCGTGTGAGAAACTTCTTCAGCTTCACTCTGGTCTTCTTCTGTTCAGACGACTCCATGCTGGGGTTCTTCACTACTGCGCAAACACACACAGGACTCAGCACAAACCCTATATATGCAGTTATGATTTATTTGACAAATTTATGTCCTCTGTACCTCTGTTTTTCTTTGAGTCTCTGGGGTCTTTCTCTTTGTCGTGTTTCTCAGTTCCAGGAGACTCAGGCATGTCCTCTTCAATGGCTTCATCAGACTCCCACGCCTACAACACATGCATCATCATTACAGAATGTGATTTTGAATAGTTTATTTCATATTTTTGCACGGTGTTGTGTGTGTATTCCACTCACATGTGTGTTGATGGTTTCAGAAAGCGCTCTGAACCAGTCATTAATAACACTGTCAATCTCAGACTGAATCAGCAGCTCTGTGCCCACTCGTGTCTTCAGCTGCGGGGGTCAAAGTTCATTTCAGGTCAGTGGGATTATATTAGGCGAAGGCAGGTGTCAGGACAGATTCCGTTACAGTAAGAAATATTGGTCACACTTTGGATTAAGGTCCAATTCTCACTATTTACTATGACTTCTGCTTCAATAAACTCCTGCTTATTAATAGTTAGTAAGGTAGTAGTTAAATTTAGGTATTGGGTCGGATTAAGGGATATAGAATATGGTCATGCAGAATAAGGCATTAATATTTGCTTTATAAGTACTAATAAACAGCCAATATCCTAGTTATATACATGCTACTAGTCTACATGCTACTATATAAGCAACTAGTGACAATTGGACCATAAACCAAAGTGTTACTGAATACAGTTAATCTCATAATATTATAAATGTATAGTTGCTATGTTGCTTGGCAATCATAAACATGCTGCAATTACGCTAATGTAACTGTATTACAGTAGGCTACCTGATTAATAAAATAATTTTCATTACTAATAACTCGCATAATATCTAACAAATACTAAATAACTAATAAAATAAGAAATAAATAAGCTATTTGTTTAACACTGTTTTCTTATAGTATTGCTTTTGCCGTTAATACAAATATGTATTATTAAAGTAATAAGCCAGTAATGGTAAAATTACTTTGAAATACAGTAATTTGACCAGGGTTAAGAGTTCTAGGCAATGTAAAAACAACCTGTACAAGTGATAAAATCACTGTAACCAACAGTATCTCAAGGCTTTTTGCTTCATCTTCTACTAATTCATCAGGAAATTGCTAAAAAAATATTTACAACAATGTTGAAGATATTGAGAAATACAGAGGTAAAATCAGCTAACTCTCACCTCAATTACATGTTTCTTGCTGGACTTTTCTTTGGACGCCCACTCGACCGAACCTCCTCGGAGGTCCACTGTGAATTCCGGTTTGGACTGGTTGCCTCCAAACTGTAACAACAAAGGTAAATTAAACAGCTCAGTTTAAATCCAGGGCACTCTCCATTAATTAATCATCATCTGTGAGTTATTTAGGATTGTCTTTAGTCCAGTGCTGTTAAACGTGAGCTATATTGTTGTTCCTGTTCAAAAAGCGAGTTACGGAGCACGCTACATTTTAAGTCTCAATTAGTTATGGGTGCCAGGGAATATCCACTAATAGGTTAGACTTGAATATTAAATTCACAATGCACACGCTTCACTGTTTTATAATTCATGGCCCAGGTTTGCAAAGAACATTCTCATATTTTGCTTTGCGCAATGCTAAGCTCCACTTTGTATGTTGTGATAATACATTCAAATAGCATAAAATAAATGAGTCTGATTATGCAGAAATGCATGCCAGCAAACATAAGGTTCTTAGTGCATCCATTTTCATTTACTAACTCAAATTCAGCCTCTCTTGCAGGAGGAACTGACTTCAAGCACAAAGCAGAAAGTAGAACGTGCACAAATAAAATGGGAGACAAGCTGCCCTGCTCAGCTGATCTCAGAACAGCTCTGCATCACATAACTTAAATGAAATTATAATTATATAATGAAATTAAATGATATCAAATACCATACATTTCTATCCTATTTAAAACCATTACAAATTGCAGTCATCTTTAATCTGAGCAAAACTGTTCCTAGATCAGCATAGAGGGCACATTCATTCAGTTCAGAGAGGCTGACACATACACAAGGAGCCCGGCCGCGTCTACAGTGCGTATAGGACACGGCAGGCCGGGGCTTAATCGAACGCTTCCAGTTACTTAGCAATGAAAGGAGGAGTTCAGGAAAGGAACCATTGCGGCAGTACGACTTTGAAGAGACAGAAGAGATGAAAGAAAGGAAAAGAACATAAAGAGAGTGATGATGCATGAAAACACACTCACAACACACATGGGAGATATAAACGAAGGAGAGAGGTACAAATCGCCAAGAGAGCTAATATTTATAGTAAATCTGAATACTACTTTATTACATAAAAGCATCCATGCGTCTTTCCGTTCACACTTGTTGAGTGCTGAATGCAGTTTGCACAGTACACTCCTGCATAAATGCAGGCAAATTTGCGGCAGACTATGGAGGAGCCTGCCAGTATTCAAAGCATGTCTATTGAAATTACGCTGTCAACTGTTACTACAGACTACCAAGGTCAAATACACTGAACTATCAATCAATTCAAGAGGAAAATTGCACATTTGCCCCAGAGCAATGGGCCATTGTAAACTAGGATACATACCCAGCTGGTGGCGCTGCCCTGACCCTTTGCAAAGAGTAAAGAGGATCCCTGGAGGACAGTCCAGGTGGAGGCCCAATTCTTCCTGCAGGACAATAAAACAATAAGAGCATCTGTGTCACTATTCTAAAGTTCAAATGAGAAATTAGGAAAGGGAATCACCAAGAACTGGATAATATGTTTTTTAAGTGCTCCTATTATGATATTTTAAAGGCTCCTAATTTTGTTTTGAAGGTCTCCTAAAATAGGTTTACATGCATCCAAGGTCAAAAAACAATAATTTTCTCATAATATATATCGCAGTATCCCCTCTTTTCTCACAGTGTCTGAGACGATTTGATCAAGCATCAACCCCTTCTTTTACTCTGCTCTGATTGATCACACTGTTCAGAAAACAGAGCATGTTGGAAACAAAACGTCCATTGCCATATTTGAATTTCAGCTCCGGAAGCTTCATCGGCACTTGCATACACACACAGTGATCCGAATAGTAATGATGACGCCGGTTTTACCGTATCAAGTCCTCATTCTTAGAAAAAGCAAGTAAAGTGGATTTGGTTTTGCAGTGCAGAAAACAGCGCCTTCTTGACATGTTGACAACACGAACCAAACTCTTCCAGTTTCAGCTACAGCTACAGTGTTTGAGGGCGGGTCAAAGTAGACGTTGTTTGCGAACAGCCAATGAGGACCATAGGCTGGCATTATGCAAATGTGTTACAAACCTGCATAGGTTTGTAACAGGAAGTGAGACTGAAATTACTGAAAACTCGCTTCGGCAGTTCAGAATTTATTCTTTTAGGAGAGAATAACTTTATTTGTCGTTTACTTTGATCTTTGAAACTTTGCAGACCTTTTATATTCACAAACTGCTGCATTACATACTGCATTAAAGGTAATATTTGATTAACCACTTTAATGACCATTTTTCAATTTAGCAAAATTCATTCTCTGTAGCATCAACCAATATTAGAGACCAGAAAAAGGCTTTTTCTTTTAAGAAAAAATTAAATACAGCATAATGCATATATAATACTATTTTATTATATCTATTTCCCCACACCTATTAAAGATAAATTACCTGACTTTCTTGCCATGTTCAGTGATCTTGGTGACATTGAGAACACCACACTTTTCTGAGGGCTACAGAGAGGAGAAAAATGAATAAAAATGAAAAGAAAAAAAAATCAAAGGGAAACCGATTAAACAAAAAGTAAATAAGTACATAAAATAAGAATACTGTATTATTATAATGATTATAATACTATATAGTAAAAATGATTATTAGCAGTAGTATTTAAATTAGGCAATTTAAATTGCATTGTTAATTCTAATGACAACATGCATTTAAAAGAGAACTGAATGTTACTACATTGAAAAGGCACATTCACAGGTTATGGGTTATACTAACGGTAGAGGGGTGTTTTGGTGAAGAGGGGCAGGAGTCTGATTCAGGAGAGTTGTGTTTGGCATTTACAGACTCCTGTAAGTCATAAAGCAGAAAACGTGCAGTGTTAAACAGGGTTAGAGGATGAATATAAAAAGAGGTTAGATCCATTCTGAAGGTAGTTAAGAATTTCCTAAGAGAAAAGGGCTGGTGTTTACATGGCAGATAATGGTTATCTCAACTCTTGAATTATTTGTAAGAACTTGGACAAGATGTTGTTGACATGTTAGTAATAAAAGAAGTTAGTATAAAGGCAGCAGACGCAAGCATACACAAAATAAGCACACCCAGATAAATCATGTACAAATCACGAAGAGCACATTTTGAGCAGGTTTTGATTAACCCAACTGATTTATTTCTTTGATTCGCATGAAAACACTTCAATTTGGGAAGTGAAGAAATCAAGAAGTCTGATTGGTTACAGCATAATGAGGTGACTAACTTCTCTGTACAGTGACAGACCGAAGCCCCCGGTGAGGCGGTTCACGCTGAACCATCTGTTTTTGAATGGCAGCTGGAATGAAAACCATTGTGTGACACAAGAGCAACATAATGTCAGACTTGTTTCATTTAGCATCTTTATAGAACCAGCATGATTGAGTGACAAAATAAAATACAAAAGACATGCACTGAGGTTAAGAACTCACACTCTCATATGGGGGAAAAATATGACTTTAACAGCCTTCTTATTCGCTTTTAGGCTATAGTACATGCTGGTTTTCATAGTTAAAGAGGTCCTGAGAGTTTCATAAATGGAGTCAGTGTTTCCCACAGGATTTTGGGAAACTGTGGTGGGTGGACCTCTTTCTCTTAATGAATGGGAAGCAGAAACACCGACATAAAGTTGTGGTGGTCATTGTTAATATTGTGGTGGGCCGCTACAGATAAATCAATGTATGGGAGACATTGGGAGTCAATAATAACAATAAACCCCCAAAAAGCCATAACCCAGGGCAATGAACATCAGAGCAGTTATGTTACTTTCATTAAGTGCTGGTTTATTGGAGTTGTTTGTTTCATTATATATATATAATTAAAAAGTTTGGGGTCGGTAAGATTTACAATGTTTTTAAAAGAAGTCTCTTCTGCTCTCCAAGGCTGCATTTATTTGATTAAAAATACAAAACAAACCCAGTAATATTGTGAAATATTATTTCAATGTATAACAGCTGTTTCCTATGTGAATATATATTAAAGTGTAATTTATTCCTGTGATCAAAGCTGAATTTTCAGCATCATTACTCCAGTCTTCAGTGTCACATGATCCTTCAGAAATCATTCTAATATGATGATTTGATGCTCAATAAACATTTATGATTATTATCAATGTTGAAAGCAGTTGTGTACCATTTTTTAGGATTCTTTGATGAACAGAATGTTAAAAACAACAGCATTTATTGGAAATAGAATCTTTTGTAACATTATACACTCACCTAAAGAATTATTAGGAACACCATACTAATACTGTGTTTGACCCCCTTTCGCCTTCAGAACTGCCTTAATTCTACGTGGCATTGATTCAACAAGGTGCTGAAAGCATTCTTTAGAAATGTTGGCCCATATTGATAGGATAACATCTTGCAGTTGATGGAGATTTGTGGGATGCACATCCAGGGCACGAAGCTCCAGTTCCACCACATCCCAAAGATGCTCTATTGGGTTGAGATCTGGTGACTGTGGGGGCCATTTTAGTACAGTGAACTCATTGTCATGTTCAAGAAACCAATTTGAAATGATTCAAGCTTTGTGACATGGTGCATTATCCTGCTGGAAGTAGCCATCAGAGGATGGGTACATGGTGGCCATAAAGGGATGGACATGGTCAGAAACAATGCTCAGGTAGGCCGTGGCATTTAAACGATGCCCAATTGGCACTAAGGGGCCTAAAGTGTGCCAAGAAAACATCCCCCACACCATTACAACACCACCACCAGGATGCACAGTGGTAACAAGGCATGATGGATCCATGTTCTCATTCTGTTTATGCCAAATTCTGACTCTACCATCTGAATGTCTCAACAGAAATCGAGACTCATCAGACCAGGCAACATTTTTCCAGTCTTCAACTGTCCAATTTTGGTGAGCTCTTGCAAATTGTAGCCTCTTTTTCCTATTTGTAGTGGAGATGAGTGGTACCCGGTGGGGTCTTCTGCTGTTGTAGCCCATCCGCCTCAAGGTTGTGAGTGTTGTGGCTTCACTAATGCTTTGCTGCATACCTCGGTTGTAACGAGTGGTTATTTCAGTCAAAGTTGCTCTTCTATCAGCTTGAATCAGACCTCTAGCATCAACAAGCCATTTTCGCCCACAGGACTGCCGCATACTGGATGTTTTTCCCTTTTCACACCATTCTTTGTAAACCCTAGAAATGGTTGTGCGTGCAAATTCCAGTAACTGAGCAGATTGTGAAATACTCAGACCGGCCCGTCTGGCACCAACAACCATGCCACGCTCAAAATTGCTTAAATCACCTTTCTTTCCCATTCTGACATTCAGTTTGGAGTTCAGGAGATTGTCTTGACCAGGACCACACCCCTAAATGTATTTAAGCAACTGCCATGTGATTGGTTGATTAGATAATTGCATTAATGAGAAATTGAACAGGTGTTCCTAATAATCCTTTAGGTGAGTGTAAATGTCGTTACTGTCACTTTTGATCAATTTAATTCCTCCTTGATGAATACAAGTATTGATTTATTTTATTTATCCCCCCCCCCCCCACCCCCCACCCCCCCCTGAAAATTCAGCTTTGCCATCACAGGAATAAATTACATTAAAAATATTTTCAAACAGAACAGTTATTTTACATTTTAATAATATTTCACAATATTTTACTGTATTTTTTGAGCAAATAAATGCAGACTTTTCAACAAAAAAAAAATCTTACTGATATTTTATGTATATATTACACAAAAGAGAACTGTATTGTGAAGACTTTGGTTGTGCTAAGGAAGAACACTTGTTTGTGTCCAACAACATAGACGTGTACCTTATCAGTGATGTCCAGCACATATGTGCTGTGTCTCCACTTGGTCAGCACAATGGGCTCCTGCTGCTTCCTTTCCAAACTGTGACTTTTAGGAGCTTCTTCAGAGATTGGAGGAGAGAGATTATACTGGGAACAGACAGAGATAAAGTGTTAAAACCATAGATTAAAGCCAGAGCTGACTGGAAATGGGGGGGACGGGGACTCATTGGGGGGTGGGAGGGTTGACTGAGTCCAGGAAGAGGATTTTAAGGGGGGGACGGAGTTCCAGTTCAAAATGTAGACGATTTCCATCTTTTATCCACATAAATAGCCTCCAAACACTATGCAAATTTCATAAATATTTATACACAATTCTACAATGTTTTGAAAAAAAAGTTTTTTTCATTTATATATGAAATAAGTATAGACGGCGATAAAAAACACAGAAAAGAATAGAGAACAGCCGCTGTCGTACCTCTCCCCTCACCGTCCACAGCACCATGTGCGCTCAGCTCCCCTCCTCCGAACATAAGCCCGCCCAACTCGCACAGCCCCCCAGAGCACAGCATGTGTGTGTGTTACATGGAATGAGTGTAAGAGTATGTGTAATAAAAGAAGAGAGTGTGCTCTGATAAACAGTGCCTCTGAGGCACTAGAGACACTGATCTCAACTAACTCGATTAGGGAATCAGGGTTACTTTTAGATTTTCCTGGTAAACCTCCAACTGTCCTGGTTAACACTAAAACTAAAGCAAGCAATGAACACCACATGATTTAAAGACAGGAGAAAAACTGTCTGGGTGTACCTGTGAAAAAGTTGAACTTACTTTTGGTAACTCCCATTCTGAACGGGATCCATCGGCACTATAGTAATACGGCCGTCCTTGTTCATCCACATGCTTAATCCACTACCAAACAAAGAAAAATATAGGTCACATTGTATCATTCATAACAAAAAAGCTGTGTTAATTGGTGTGAGATTTTGGTTTGTAAGTAGCTCTTTCCAGCACCTTTTCATTGGTGTATTCAGACACATAGAGTGTGTGGCCATGTTCATCCAGTTCCTCAGACCAGCCTCTAGGCGGTGATCCGTACTGACTGTCTGACTGACTGGAGTGTGTACTGGGACAGTTCTCCTCAGAGGACAAATGCTAAAGAAGACAGTGGGACAAGAGAATGAGAAAACAAAAATGGCAGACAGACAAAGTGAAACATAAATAAGATAAAAGCATTTATTTAAGTAACTTCGACACTATAGCATGGTGCTAACAACACTGGCAACGTTTTTTATTTCCATTAAATAAACAAATAACATGTATTCTTCGAATGCAATGCAAGTCACTTTGAATAAAAACATGAATGTTACTTTTTCAAAAATTATTTTTATAATAAAATAGTATAATGTTTAAATAGTAATAAATATTATTATTATTATTAACAGCAATAAATAATACATTATTACTATTTTACTATTATATGTAATAAATACAAACAGAATAATAACGATAATAATAGTATTTCAAAAATAATACTACATAATACATTGTAAACTCGATATAGTGCATCATCTGTAACCGATACTATTTTAACTGATAAACAAAATATACCATGTCCCACTTTTATTACACCCAAATTTAAGTTTTCACCACTAGATGGCAGCTATGGACAATGGAAAGAGTGAAACTTAGATCGAAACTTCAGATAAGCCTGTCCTAAATGAGCTCGAAAACGGGTCAAACAATTTACTCCCGTAAACAGACATGCATGGTAGCTCTTACTGTATCCAGAACAACTCAACTAACATGATTTTTGTCATAATATTTGTCACATTATTTTAAATAATAATCCATTATAATAGTATTTCAGTGGAGAATGAGTTGCTCCACTCTGTTCAGTCTGAAGCTGGGTCAACTGCCTTTTGAAGCTTAAATATATGAACAGCATTTTTCAAAGGCTTAAATATAGACTGAAGACCTACTTCAACTTTGGCCTAGTTCAAACTTTCACATGCGCAAGCATGTGGGCTCACAGTCACACTCACATTAGCATAAAGACATATGAAATCAAGATATATTTACACAGTTGACCAACAAGGATTTTTCAGTGTACTTTTTTTCCCAGTTGTTTGTTACCTCCATGTCTCCAGTGTTGGACGTGTCCCCGCGACTGACCCCGTTGTCTCGTGAGCGGGGTGGTTTCCAGGTCCTCTCTTGGGTCGTGCGGTTGTAGTAGAAGCTTCTTCCACTCGAATCTTTGTGCGTTTCCCAGTCACCCAGGATGTGCAGAGGGGAGGAAGCGGGAACAGGTGGGAGAGACGACTGAGAGATCTTCAACTCCTGGAGGTTTGTGTACACGGGGGACTCGGGTCGACCCTGTCCGGTGGGAGATATACCCTGTGGACAAAACAGAGAAAGAGCGGAAAGTCAGAGAAAAATTGTCCTTTTTCAAAAGAAAAAAAAATGTCTCTCCAGTTCTGCATGAACAATCAACATTTTGTTTAGCAGCTTGAATGTAAATGTCTCAAATGATAAGTGCACACATCTGACAAAGCAAGAAGGCCAAGAGAAACAAAAGCAGCTAATAAAACTGATTGATTCTGCCAGGCAGTGAAGAAATTCTGAGAGAGATCCAAGATTCACAGGGGGATCAGAAAAACATCTGCCAATTATTTTATTGATGCTTTCATGGCTGAGTGACAACTGGCTGGACTTCCACGCTGTTCATTTAAAACAACCCATGTTTTAAATGCGAATAAAGCATGGGCAAAATTCAATAAAGTTAAAATTTAAGCATGGAAATATTTGCATATGATTTACCAAGAGAGAGACAGAGAACGAAAGCAGTTTCAAAAGACCCAGACATCACAGAATGATCATCTGTACTTCATTTTTTAAATGACTCAAATTTATCAATCAGTCCTTGCAAAGACATAATTAACATATTTTGTTAAATAAATAAATAAACAAATTTATATATACATATAAAAAAAAGTTTCAGAAATGCATCAATTGTAAATATAATGACAGTGAAACAGTCCAATAGTTCAGTAGAAATGTCTGTTTGGTACACCTAAAAGTATAGAAGTCAGCAAATTAAGAAGTCAGCCACTCTTTCGGTTGTTTGAAAGAGTTATTTTAGAAAGTGTCTTTCCCCCATTACTATTAATTGAGACGACGTCCTCGACTCCTGCTGAAGTTAGGTGTTATTTTGGTGCAACCCATTGTGAGCTTCAACATAATAAACACACCACAGGACAATTAAGCAACTGAAAACTCACATATACAGGAAGAACAGAAATAGAAGCCAGTCTCTCACCTGAGAGTAACAGAAACTACTGCTCCCAGAACAGCAACAAAGTCACCCCTTGACTTGAAACCCTAATACTGCAACTAGTGATGTGCAAGTTAGAGGGTATATACAGTATCTGTGAATGCATATGCTACAATTGGGTGACATGGCATATGTCTGAGGACCAATCCAACAAAGTAATGACCGATTGCTAAAAATCTGAAACGATTCCTGTTTTTATGGAAAGGCCAGTTGGCAAAGAACTCAAATAGTCAGGGAATTTGGAAGAGAGGGAAAGAGGCCTGTTGGCTAATCCATCCTGCCATGCATGGAAACATATGGGACTTCCTGTCATACTGAAATAATAAGGTTTATCGTGATAATAGACTCGAAGCCGCTCTAACATTTTCCAGTGTCCTGTGTGACTGCGTGGCGTTGGGAAAACCAACTGTTGGGAAAACCAACAGTCAATATTTGACTGGCAGCCAAATATTCATTTATAATGACCACTAAACTTTTCTCTTTCAGCATACATAATAAAAATTTAAAACAACTCAAATTGATATTTTATGTCCATATTTATTTATTTGATAAGTGGCTGTGGTTTATTCGTGTTCTTACATAACACTGGAATTAAAAATGACTTAAAAAAAAGAGTAGTTCAAACTTTAAAATGTTAAAATAATATGTTGAAAAAATGTTTAAATTTTTTTTTTTAAATGTTAAAAATTTTAAAATAATAACAAAAAGCCAAGAAAATAAACTTTGCCAATTTTTAAAGGCGGCAGCTGCAGTAAACAAGATTATATTTGAATCTACTTCAAAACACTCGCAGGGTGAAGAAATATTAAATTAACAAAAATGTAGATTTTTACATTATATTATTTACCAACTGTATAATATAATAACCACTTGAAATGAATTCAAACATTAAAAAATACATTAGTAAATGTCACCTTCTGGCTCCTGCTGGTCTCTTGAGCTGTAGGTCTTTTTCTCTTCAATCTAATGGAGATACTGAAACTCTCCACCTAAATATCTGCATTCAAAACCTCAACCCTTGTTTGCATATCTGTCTCTGTCTCTTGTTCGGTCTCAACCACGTGCACACTGCATCTGCAAATAAGTCCAGCCTCTACTGGATAATTTCATAACAAAGTTGACCCAAAAATAGCTAAAAAAGCAAAGTTCATTTCACTCAGTTTATGAACAATCAAAGATGAACGTATATTTAAATCTATATTCAACCACATTCCTCCACATGGAAATCTGTAGAGCACAGCCAAGACAAAATGCCATACACGTGGTAACAGCTGTGCGAGTATATGAATTAAAACCCCTAAAGGCAAAATTATATTTAAGTATGGACTCTTTTAATAAATGCAGTCAGGTTGTTTACTGAAGTGTGTCTGTAAGCATGTATATGAGTTCAAACTGAAGTACTAGCACACATGAATGCCAATTGGTTTCA
This sequence comes from Siphateles boraxobius, assembly GCF_051911475.1. Taxonomy (NCBI): domain Eukaryota; kingdom Metazoa; phylum Chordata; class Actinopteri; order Cypriniformes; family Leuciscidae; genus Siphateles; species Siphateles boraxobius. Next base: position 11,367,278 of record NW_027509097.1, read on the forward strand.
TGTTATGAGAAGTCCGATGTTCCAGAGATGTTTTCAGATTAGATGTTCAGATATGGATGCTAATAAAGTCCTTTGTGGTTAGTTACCAGTCACACACACACACACACACACACACACACACACACACACACACACACACACACACACACACACACACACACCACACACACCACACACACCACACACACCACACACACCACACACACACACACACACACACACACACACACACACACACACACACACACACACACACACACACACACACACACACACACACACACACACAGGAATCTGACGGCTTCTACTCCACATACGCCCTCTCAATCAGACAGCACAAAGGTACAATAGATGCAACGGCACCAGTCACTGTAATCTAAATTCTGCAAGCTTTTGTTACATTTTCTTGAAGCGGGAAAATATTCGATTAATCATCATCCATTCATGGATCTGTCCATCATCCTCCAAGTGCCAACCACTCTTATCATGCTTATGCAACCCACAAGTCTTGCCGTTTTAGAGATACTCCAACACAGTCGCCTCGCTATAATTTATTCATTGTCAAAGTGGCTCAGATCTTTATTCCTGCTCATTTCTCCTGCATCCAACACATTGATTACAAGAAACTGATGGTTTACTTACCATCTAATCTACCCAGACCATAATATGTAGCAATGCTAGGATATGAACAATGATGACCTATGATGAATGGTCATAATGTTTTTACACTTTATCAGAATCTCTGCTGTTCTCTTCTTGTGATTGGCCACTAGGGGTCCACATTAGACCATTAAACTGTGTGCCAAAGAAAGATTATGTGCAAACATGGTAACCTGCATTCCTTTCCTTCCTAAGCACCTCACCAGTGTGTGTGTAAAGAAACAGGACAAAAGTAAGGTGCCCAATATGCATTTCTATAGGGTCTTGGTCTTGTAAACTCCTTTGATTAATGCTGACTGTGCATTATCCTCTGAGACAATGTCGATTTATAAAGTTCAGAGATCATTATAGAACAACATTTCACTGCAAAATCCCATTACTGACTAATCATTTCAGATAGGTTCCATTAAGGTAATTCATTCCATGCACGCATTTACTTAAAGACCTTTGTGTGTTAAGCTGGGACATAATCTAAGATGGTTAGCCTACATAACAGAATGAATATGTAAGGTAAGAAAGAGAAGTGAAAAGACCATTTGAAAACTTGTTTCTTTATGGATGTGCTTGTGTGTAGGACAGGGGCGTTTTCTACACAAAATACAGGCTAAAAAGCCACATGAGAGAAGGCAGTGACTGTGATTGGCTGATTACCTCTTCAGTGGACTAATGCCAACCTATCACGTTCATAACAATTGCTAACTACAAAATATAACTCAATCACACAGACTTACAGTTTTGGTCACTGGCGAAACACTAATGTAAACTATTTTACATATTGGCGAATTGGTGGCAAATTTGTACCATTTGTACCTTGCTGGTGATTATGTAGGTGTGTGGTTAGGGGTAGACCTTCATGCTTGCTTTTTTTATAAAAAAAAAAATGTAAGTAAATAAAAATAATACGAATTTATACAAATTTGCCAAAATGTAAAGCCGTTACAAACTGCCATAATATTCAAATTCACCAAAACATTTTCTCATGATTTCGGGTTGTTTCAGCTCGGTTAAATGAATGCTTCATCTTCTTATTTGCAGCCTTCATGACACTGAAAAGAATGACTAATAATAATAATAACAATAACAACAACAATCTTCCATTTATCTTATTGCTCCCTTTGTTTTTAGAGGGCACAGTCTTTTTTCCTCCATCAAGAACTCCCCCTTACACAAAGAAAGGCATCTCTCTCTCTCTCTCTCTCTCTCTCTCTCTCTCTCTCTCTCTCTCTCTCTCTCTCTCTCTCTCTCTCTCTCTCTCTCTCGGACTAAGTATGAATGACCAGTATAACCTACATTTCCATCTGACTGCCTGCAGTCAGGACGCATCCACTCAGCCACACATTAGCACATCTGTGACATATGCACAGCCACCTCCCCCAGAGCCCCTGGAGCCACAACGATGTGTGTGTGCTCAACTGAACATGAGGTCTATATCAACTGTATGAGACCACAGTATCAGCAAGTGTGTCACGAAGGACACAACAACACACACTCCAATCAATAAGTGAGGCTCCAGGAAGGCTGATTTAGTCGACAGCAAACTTTATGGGGAAATTTAGGTCTGTTTCACACCTCAGTGAGTTCAGCGATGCTCAAACTCTGACAGAGAGACAACCAATTAACCTTTAGGTCTTCGGCACAATGATAACGCACATGCACACGCCAACAGACCACCCTGTGCTCATCGCTAATGCTGACGGCTTCTGTAAGACTCGATGAGAATATGAAATCTCAGTCAGAGCAGCATGAAGAACAGCTGTACACTTTTTTCTCTGAAGCACTGCAACAGATGTTGAAAGGGTACAAATGCAACAAGAAAAAAAACCAGATTGAAATTAAAGAGGAAAATCTGGCAAAAATTATTACAGTTTTTGCTTTGCTTTAGTTATGCATAGCCTATAAGAAGCACATATATACATCCATCTGTATGTATACTGTAGATATATTATGTATATAGAGCTAGACAGATGTTTTTTTTTTGGTCCATAAAATAAGTCAGTAGAATACAATGTTGTTTTGTACCCCTCTTTCTTTCTCTCTCTTTTTTTCTTACTTTCAATCAAATCAAACCAAACCAAACCAAACCAAACCAAACAATCAATGTAGAGCACAGATTTTTACCGAATGGGAAAAAAAACACTGAAATGTTTTTTTTTTAAACAAACAATATTATACAGGTTTGTGACAACTTTAGGGTGAGTACATGATGACAGAATTTGTTTTATTTTTGGGTGAACCATATAGATTTGCATCCGTCGTAAACCGTGAATGTGGCAGTTAATATATGTTTTTCTGTGATTGCGTAGAAGTGTGTGCGCGTGTGTATGGTGAAACCTGCAGGCAGTGTGCTTTGATGGTCCCAAATCCACTACAGCAGACGGCGCGTCCCGCAATCATGCAAATCCATGTGTTCTCATTGGTTCCCTTCATCTCCCCAAAAACCCCTATTAATTATTCAGAAATGTTAGAGAGGACTCCTAATGAGCAACACTCTGTTCTCTGTGCTCAAACCACTGCTTGTGAGTAAATGTCCCATATCTTCAACCTACAGTCTGTATATATACACACACACACACACGCTGGTCTTCATTGTTACCAATCCATGTTTTCAATAGTTTTCTATACATTAAAGTTTTTGTCCATTGTCCATTATCGAACATAAAAATTCACTACTGTGTAGTTTGATGCTACACAAAACTAGAAATTTCACACTAATCATTATTATAGATATAAGATGATGGGGAGTTGAACAAGGAGAGTTCAAAATATGGGGATGGTTGTCACCTAAATTAGCTTAAACCATGAAGTGAGTTGTGGTGAAGATGCTCCTGGACAGAAGGGCTGGATTGATGATTCTTCCTTTATCTCTCTCTCCCTCCCATCCCCCTTATCCCTCTCTCTGTCTTTCTCTCTTTGTGTTGCCTCTATGTGCTGACGAAAGCAATGGCTTAAAAAAACTGCACTACTGAAAAACTTAATTGAACTGACACGCTCTACAACACAAGTATAACTTTTCCACTGTTTGTATTTTTGTCGACATAATGTATTTCCTACATGTTCCAGTATCTACAGCAAAGCAGACTGCAGCTGGGGGGGAACTACTAATCCTGACCTGTAAAATCTTGGGTTGATCTTCGGGGATAAACTCTTCCTTCTTTTGATTCATCTATTGGGGTATGCATTGACCTCCAGCATTGCAAAGTAACTGAAAAGACTTTTGTTTTCAAATAGTATAGATTTTCTATTAACAAGCAATTTGTTCTAAAAAGTAGCACAGAAGGCATCTACAGGCATGGTCTACACTACAGGCATGGTTGGGTTAAAATTTTTACTTTTTTAATTAGCCCCCAACACAAAAAAGTAATAAATAAATAAAATCAAATAGGTCTGGTAATTGTTTTTTGACCCATGTAACCTCATTAAAAAGGTTATAACATCAAAAACTATACCCTAACTATATGAATATAATATTCAATTTCAAATATTGTTAACAGTAAGTAATAAAATAAAAACAAATAATCAAATTACAAGCAAACGTATATAAATACAATAGAACAAACATACAAATTAAATAAACAATGCTTTTCAGGTTGGTCTAACAGTAGTTTTCAGGTACAGAAATGAAATAAAGTAATAAAGAAAAAATAGTACCCGGACCCAGACCTACTCAGCAAGATTCTGAAGTGTGCATATGATGAAGACTTTACTATCCCATGAAGCCAAAGGAGAGGACTTGTGAATGGCAGTGAAGTGACGCAACGGCTGGTAGGTCACATGATAACGACAACATGGTGAATGTAGTACGTCCAGGTTACATTCATACAACACACACTGATACTATATAAAACATACTAGTTGATTCTTTTGGGGGGGGTTGTGAAATAATTACCTATTCAAAAAAATACCTACTCAAAGTATGTGATTTTGGACACAGCCTATGTTTACGAGGAAACTCGCAATATGGGCACTTTGCCGTAATTTTGCACGATTATGTCCGTTCAAGAGCAAGAAGACATGAAAACCGCTGAATGAGATGTGGCTTTCTGGGTGCACGCATTGGATGCGTGTTGCTCACACAAACGTCTAAAACAGTGCACGATTACAGAATTGAATTCTCTTTTGCATCTTTAGCTTAAATATTAAATTTGCAAGGCTTAAAAATGTATGCAAATGATAAACTTTTGTGACGATGCAGCACTGGTCCGATCTGGCCAGTGACAGTTCCGTCGACTGTCCCGAGCGTCATAGACAGATGATTCCCTGACACACACTATGGGGTTAACAGTGGTCTGTACAAACTAAAAGACACATTTGCCATGCACACACACGGACAGGTAGGTTCACAGCAGCAAGATTCTCCAAAATACAGATTTAATGTACCAGAGCTAAGAGCTTTTAAATCATTTTAGTTATAACAATTTAATTAGTTTCAATCAACTAATTATCTAAGAAAATCAAGACAAACACACTTATAACATCCCAACAACAACTAAACTAGAACACAAGTATAGAGATCTATACTCTGATATACCAAAACACTGTTTACCCAGGGTGGCTTTACTCCTAGATTACACTAATGGTCAGTGCTTACTCGTCCAAACAAAAGATCTTTATCAAAACACAACATCTAATTGATCTAAAACGCATTTTAAAATGTACTAAAGTAACGGTTTATAATCATAAAGTTTTTTTTTTCCAACGGGCAGTGAGGCAGTAAGAAACTTACCTTAAGTTAGTAAAAACTAACTTATTTGGGCTAACTTTCCAAAGACCTTTATCAAACACTTACAAAGAGTTCACAAGACTGCTGTGCTGACTCATACTAGACTGAGGAATCACTTAAATCCTTTGGCTCGTTGGCTGCCAGAACTGATTGCAGGATCCTCCATTTTTAAATGTCTTCACGGTGTTCCGCCAAACTACCTCAGCAATATGATAATGAAACACTTGAGACCAATGTGTAAAAAACAGCAGGTGGGCTGAATGAACATGCAAATTCAATCTCTGACAACAGGCTTATTGAAAAGCAGAAATACAGCGGTTACCCCGGCTACTATAGTACACAAAGCACTGCCCAACTTTCTTTCCAACTTGCTTGTTATAGAGAAGAAAGCAAACAGCCTTTAAAATTTTTGTATTGACTATGGGTTATCAAACACCACCAAATACAAGAATATTAATTCGTAAGTGCCACTAATTCGTAGTTTTATGTAACAGCCTTAGGCATGTGACCAAAAGTTTGAATCTTATTGGTTTTCTTCACAATGCGATGAATACCTCTCTGTAAAAAAATAAAAAATAAAAGTTGCATTATTGGCATGCGAATGTTCATGTGTGCCTAAACAGACATTAACATTAGTCTTGTTGTGAACAGGTCTTTACACTTGCTTGTACCTAAAACATGGCCGGATATCAGTCTTTATATTCACTGTTGTCTAAAATTGTGAAAAACACGCAAATGTGCATTTAATTTTTTTAATTCTGTTTCACAGAGAGAGCCTTACTGTCAAAGATACCATTTTACAAAAATAATATAATAAATGCTCTGATAAAGTTTTCATTTTTGAAGTACGTGTTACCACTTCGGATATGCATTTATTTTCAATAATTCAACAGTCTGTCGCAAATTACTTCTTTCATTTTAATCTTCAGTGAAGTACTCTAAAACGTGCTTTATAAATAAAGTTTTGCTTATTTATAGAGAACAATGGGCAATATTTCAGTTCATCATGCATAACAGGAAATATATTAAGCAACACCACATAATGTCTTTTGATCGTATCTTAGCATAAAGGAAATGCCTTCTAGATATATACTTTCCTCTTTCTCTCTTACTCAATCACAGACTGATAATTCAGACAAGAGTGGATTTATCTGAACTGATACTGAAACAGATAATCGTCAAGGTGAATCAAATCAGAATCGGCCAAACGACCCGACAACACGCACATTAGATGCAATGATGCAATCACTGTAATGATGTATCCAATAAAATGAATCCCAACTGTGTTTCCTAAGCACATGGCTTGTTAACAAAGGTGCAGAGTCATTGCGGTGCACTTGCTGTGCTAGATCCCTATGGCCGATTTACTCAAGTGTTGTTCCCGGTGTTGGTCCGTCACCCCTGTACACACAAGCACAGCAGGGTTAACGAAACGTCTTAGACTCTCGTCGAACGTCTGCCACATGGACTAAAGGAGATGACGGCTCTTGGTACAGAGAGCACAATAGCTATTCAGGCAAAGCTGCCCTCAGAACAACTCACAATGACTCGACAAAGAGGAACAGAAAGATGAATAGACAGAGAGAGGCGATTCGGGAGTGACAGACACAGCCAAAAGGATTTAAAAGTGTCACTTTCTCAGCACAGAGGCATGGATGAGCAAAGAACTTTGATTTCAGAAAGACTTCTGAAATAGTCTGGAAATATGAGGCTCTGCATTAGAAACAACCAAAAACTTGTCTCTATGGCAGAACTGAAGAGCATGTTTGAGGGATTGTGGGAAAGGAATTTCAATTATGCAAAACTATAGGAGAAAGACATTCCCAACGCTAGACACAGGAATATGAGGACATATGTTAGTGGTGCAGGACACCCATGCCTGCCCTGGACAAGAACTTTAGATGCAGAAATAGACACAGAACAATGTGTCTTTATCGCGATGACCACAAAGCCACCGTACTGATGGAACAAAGCTTAAGTGTTGAAGACACTTGCCTGAATGACACGGGTTAATCAGCAAAAAGACGTCAATGGCTGCAATGACGCAACCTGTACTTGCCTCTCTGCTAAGGAAGCCTCAGTGCTGCTCTCCGTTCAAAAAAACAACTGACATAATCCTTCTCTCCTACACACTGTCCATTTCTTGCAGGTCAAGTTATCTGTGGGATTTCACCACAAAACTATAGAGTATTCCAGTCGTTAGACAGCATGACAGTGAATTCCTTGTGTTACTACAGAACACTGCAGCAAATTAAAATAATAATCATACCATATATGACAAAAATACAGGAAAAACAGTAATACTGTGAAATATTAATATAATTCAAAATAGCTTTTTGTTTTAATATATACAAAAACGTAATTTATTCCTGTGATGGCAAAGCCAGTCTTCAATGTCACATGATCCTTTAGAAATCATTCTGATATGCCTATTTGCTGCTCAAGAAATATTTCTTATTATCAATGTTGAAAGCAGTGGCATGGCTTCATATTTTTGTGAAAACAGTGATACATTTTTTCAGGATTATTTGAAGAATAGAACAGCATTTATTTGAAATAGAAGTGTTATGTAACATTATGAATCTCTTTGCTTTCACTTTTGATCAATATAATGCATTGTTGCTGAATAAAACCTTTCAACTTTTAAATAGTAGTGTATTTTATTATTATTATTAATAACAATATATCCAACATATATTACATTTTTATAATTATTTTTTGATTAACATTTTTATTTCAATTTCAAAATATGTCACACATTTACATATGGATAACAATTATCATACATCCATGGATAACATTTATCATGCATAACAAGCCACACCCTTAAATGAGAACCCAACCTACATTAAACGTCTTCCTGTATATCACAGCATTCTCATTTCCCCCCTTCAGTGCTCGGACACTCACCAGGTAGTGTGGAGATCGAAGGTAGGAGAACATGTCTCCTGTGGATCTAGGGCCAAAACCGGCCCCCGCTGAGAAAGTGAGGTCCTTCTTAAAGCAAGAGGGACAGCAAGCGATACAGAGAGGGCGGAAGAGAGAAATAAGGAATCAGAGACAAGAGTCAGTCACGGCTTTCTAACCCAAAGCCACAAAGAGGCGGCACTAGATGCTTAAAGAGAGCATCTTAGAAGGTTAAATATAGAAGCAGTAGCGTTCTCTTTAAATAGGCTCTCGCATTAGGACACCGGTCTCAACTATTGTAGAGTAAAAGATAGAGAGAGTAAAGCAACCACTAAGAGAAATCATGACAGGGTGGCCTTGTACGCTGAAGGTCTGCCAACAGAGGTCAGAGGTTACAGCAATAGAGATCAATGGAGATGCAGTTCACACGCTCCACAGAGAAAAGGTGGGATTTCAATCGCCATGGTTCCTGTTCATGAGTCTGTCAGGGTGTAAGTTAGAAGCTCCATTTACACTGACAGTGATTAAATCACTAGAGGTCACCAAGTTACTGTGCTGTTTGTTGCGTTTGGACGTTTCAACTCGACTGCAGTGTCAGGTGGCAAATCACATGAACTTCACTGACCAAAATCCCACTGGTAGTTGCCAATGTTATATTTCTTATCGAATTTAACTGTGCTAAACTTTGGTAGAGATGACAATTAATTTTGTCTTATTTTATTATATCTACAAGTACACCATGTGTAGGTTGATGCACTCTGAAAAGTGAAAACACAACAGTGCTATCAAAACATTTCTCTGTTTGTTTGAGCACCCTAGCCATTCTGACATGGCAACACTGGCTGAACCAATAGTCTGAGTTTGGGGCGGGGATATATATATTTTTTTCAACCAATGGCGGACGAGGGAAGTTTTTGGGGAAACCTGTTTAAAAACAGTCAAAGCTTGACCTGCCTTGAGTCAGCAGTTTTAACATTTCATTGGCTGCGCAGTTGCTATGCAGGGCTTTGAACAAAGAACAATTTTGTGAGTGCCCTGTGTGCCTAGTCAAGCTCTAGGCCTATGCCATAAGTCTTCTGCTGATAATTTGCACACAGTCACATCGACTCTCGTGCCCAATACATCACACCCACTCACAACCCCACTTACTGAATAATGCATATAGTGATTACTGTGTGGGGCTGAGCCTGAGAGAGACTGGTGTTTACAATTCTCTAAAGTATAACCAAAGTCCCCTAAGGCAACTGTTGACTCGACAGCCATTTTCGCAGCTCATCAAATCATTCCTCATCAAGACGACATCAACTCGGTTCGCAGTATTTATAATAATAATAATAATAATAATAATAATAATAATAATACTATAGATATTACTATCAACATTTTTATGTCAAATTGCAATTAGATTTTTTTTCATTTTACAGACAAAACAAACAATACAATCTATTGTGTTTCATAAAATAAAAAGTCAAACAGGTTTTGATTGGCATGAGGATGAGTAAATTTCATTTTTAGATGCACTATTTAAATAAAGTATTTAAATAAATCTCTCTCACATGCTCATGCAGAAATGGTCACTATGGAGATTACGGATATGAATGAGAGGGTGAATCAGGTTAATTAAAAATTCTGACACTCAAGACACTCTAAATGCTTATGCTTTTATCAAACCTCTCCTGCTTTAAACAAAAACACGATAAGAAAAAGGGCAAGGTTAAAACGTGATCGGCAATCTGCACAAGAATACTGTACAAAAGAATGTTCATGTGTTATCACTTCTGCAGAGGCGAGTATTACCAAGTCTGTCAGTGATTATAAGAACAACACTTGTCCATCAATTCAACACTCAACATTTCAAGAGCTCTCTTCCTCTCTGCTTCTATATTTTACGCACTTTCTCCATCCATAAAGGTGACCCACATAGAACCATCCCTACATGCACACATATAGATTTCGCTGTGCAGAGCTAATCCAGCATTAAACCTGTCACAGAAACCTCCAATCAGACACTTACATACAATTCAGCCTCAGGGAATTTTGTAGGCTGGATTTCCATGATTTTAAAATGCCAATTCAACTATCCTTCAGAGCGCTTCAGAGACGTCATTGATATTCTTTAGGTCAATCAAAAGTCATGTGATCATTTTAGAGTTCAATCTAGTTAACAACAACAACAACAACAATACTGAGACAGGCACAGAAATAGAGGAAATAATACCACTGTGAGGAACAAAAAGCCAGACAAAGATAGGGAATGAAGTCAAATATAAGTGTTGTCTGGGGTACAGGGGAGAGACGGCTGCTCAAGGAAACAAAGTTGATCAAAAGGCCTAAATAACAGATATTGCCTTTGTTTCAATATTTACATTTTTTTGTTTAGCAGATACAAGACAAACTCCATCATAAACACATTTCTACAAATTATAAATAAATATTCAAGAAAGAAGGGAAATTTTAACCATGATCCTTTACAATTACGTCTCAGCCTCATGTTTTGTTTGAGGCACCAAGTAGCAAGTTAGCTCGTCCGACTGCTCCTCCCGATGGTTCGTACTGTATTTTACTTTCTTTTTTAATCTAAACTGTTTTAATTGTTCTTATTTCTTTTGATTATTTTAATGTATTCTATGTAAAGCACATTGAATTACCATTGTGTATGAAATGTGCTATATAAATAAACTTGCCTTAGATAATCACAATCAACACTGTTAAGTCTGCTTTGTTCTATTATGTCTATGAAATAGTCTGTACTTCTTTTACAGACAGATATTCTGATACGGTTGGTCGCTTTGCAGTGGCTGATGTGAAGCTGGATTCCAGTGTTTTCAGAATGATTATAGATCAGACAGGTCATGGAGATCTTTTGCAGAGTACCCAAAATCTCTCTAGACCTTGAAAATTCAAGAGAAAGAATGATAGGAAAAGCAGAAGAGAAAAAGACACCCACTAAAAACTTCTGCATTAGCGGTCATGCAGCTTGCATTACTCCTACAGACAGATGATTAACTAACATCACCATGTCCCAGCGCTTCCATAAACCCTTAAACTGTCACATTACACTCTGCTCTTCATTGTTATGTCCAGCCAGTCAGCATACATAAGTTCAAATCCTAAATATCAAGCTTGTTCGTTACCATTCTAAGTCCTTTTACGTTACAGTCGATAGCAATATAAGAACAAAAATAGTTCCTCCGGAACCCAGAGTTATGTAAACAAGGGAGACGACAACAACATTGTCATCTGGATTATGGATTTAAAATCTGATTTACTCTTTTTGCCCGGAAGGAGAATGGCCTGTTAAGATGTCAAAGCACCACAACAAATCAAGACATGTTCTTATTCATCTTGAAATGTTTGTTCCTGACTCAGGGTTTTGAATCACTGTAGGAAGAGAAGAAAATGAGACTCCTCAGACAACATTTGGTGCCATGAACAGTCAGGTTTGAGTCTCAGAGTGCAGTCTTCACAAAAAGATCCTGATTGTTCATGTAAATAGCAAATTGTTGTTGAGTGTCAGTAAGACGGTCTCTTCCTGTCTTGGAGTATGGCTTTCAGCAAAAAATAAGCAGCAAAATGCAAGATTTCTTACCTTTCAATAGTCATCAATCAATATACCGCCCAGGTTGATAAATTGGCAGATATTTGGTAATTGAATTAGTTAATAACCATGTTTGCTTGAACAGAAGTATACAGAAATATATGGCTATATATATATATAAACTATATATAAATATATGGCTATATATATAAACATTTATTATTATCAAAGTTGAAAAACTGTTTTGCAGCTTAATATTTGTTGTCAAAACTATGATACTTTTTCTTCAGGATTCTTTGATAGAAATATAATAACATAAAATAAATAGTCAGTGTTCCTTGCCTTTAAAGTGCAGGAGATTCAGATGTAAATCAAATCAAATATCACAAAATTAAATGACTGCTATCTCCAATATTTTTCTAATAACTCAAGAAATTTGTCGTCCCTGTGTATGAGTCTCTTCCAGTATCTCAAACATCCTTTTGCTCTATTTCACCTTGTGCCTCCTACACATTTAGCCTCAAACAGATATCAAAACTAGTATTTCACATCTGTCAACTCAATTTCATCTGTGCCATTCTCTTTTCTCTCGCCTTTGGCTGACTAACTGGATGAGAGTATTTTAGCTGAAACGGTATGGTAAAGAGACATGGAGGCTCTTCACCCCCCTCAGATGTCTGATAATGTGGCTTTTGTCAGTCATTCAGCCCTTTGGAGGCCTCTGGAGTCTCATTCTCTGTCTAGTTCAGTGATGACAACACTTCCCCTGCAGTTGCCTTAGATTCAGCAAGCAACTCCAGGAGGTGAAGCTAAAAGCAGACATTTAATTCAGGATAGACTGCCGTGGTTTCAAAGCCAATAATTGGGCTTTCGGCCACTTTGTGCACGTGTTTATGGGATTCAGTTTTATTACTCCGGGGCTTGATACTTATAATGACACAGCATGAAATTTGGAGCACACACACAGGCCTAATTCAGAGACCTGAATCTGAACACAAGGCAGTTCCGCTGTTTCGAGTTATTGTTTGGGAAACATAAAAGTTGCGTCCCAAAATATTGCACTATACACTATGCACTTATACAAGTATTTATGCACTTATGTACTTATCCGTGTAGTGTATGAATTTTATATGATTATTTTGTCATTCGACATCGGAGTCCGATGCTAGGGGTGCACAATATATCAGAAACACTATTATCGTCAAATATTAGTGATTCGCAACTGGTCGATGTAATTGTTTGAGCTCATTTATCAGATTTTTACATTTATATTAAGTAAGATAAGTAATCTTTAAAAACACTAATTTAATAACAGTGCAGCATTCATTTCAAATTGAATATCCATTTTTCATACTGTGCATTGTAATGTTGTGATGCATAAAATTAACTGATTTTATTTGAAAAAGCAGTATTGGATTTAAATATCGGCATCTGTTATTGACCACAACATGAAAATAATTATCGGCTATATTTATAATAGTGGTACATTAACGCAAAGAGAAAAAATCCGATAAATGTTTTTGAATCTTGTTAGAGGGACACACCATAACACAATCGGCTCTTTGAGTGTTTGCTTTGGTTCTTTAGGCTCTCTTTGTGCCAGTATAAAGGGCCATTTTGGAGCACCCAGTGCTTACTGGCACAAACATCCACCCAAGTCTTTCTTTCCAATTGCACAAGCAGACAGCAATCCATCACACACTGCACAGAGAGAGAAAGAGATATTATTAATCTCTCCAAAAAGGACATAAAAGAGTATAAGATTAGTAAAAGGAGGGTTAGGAAAAACTGCCCTTTTAAGAAACAATTAACGTTATTGGCTGGAACTCAACAAACACCAAACCCACTGTAGAATAAAGATTAGATTGTAGATCTAGATTAGATTGTTGTTTTAAAATCCTCACCAAATGTATAAACATTAAACCATGTAATGCTAAGAGTGTGTGTCACACTCCCCTTAATCCAGTTCTTTCCCATCTGCCCCCAACCCCCTCTTCTTTATGGAGGTACCATAAGAGGCTTTTATATGGGGGTGGGTTGTGTTCGATGCAAGAAGACAAGAGGAACATGCTTTTATTCTAATTTAAATACACTCCAAATCTTTCCAGGTTGGTGGACTCAGAAGCTGGCATTTTGAGAGATGTTTTTAACTTCAAGCTCTGAACTGATACGACCTGCAATTTCCCCAACAGCACAGAAAGAGAAGTCAGAGGGAAACGTGAGAGCTAGAAGCACTCAGAGGCCAGGGAGCCAGAGGGTGACAGGAAGGATAGCGAGAGTGGTCTTTGACTGGGGTCTTCAAACCATCTGACTAGACGGTGTGTTAAAACAAAGGATCAGCCAGGCTGATTTTATGAGGATTACATGAGGGGAGTGTCTTGTTGGAAGATATCACAAACTGTCACTATCATTGACAAGCTTCTCCATATGTACCAGAGATTAACAACCCTTCTGTGGAACAAGATAAAACATTTTGAAAAATGACTTGTGCTTTTTGACCATTCAATGAAAGTCAGCAGGGCACAGTGTTGTTTTGAACCCATCAACTTTCATTATACGGACAAAAGCTTGAAAAGAGTTAAAACACTTCAAATTATCTTATTCTGTGCTCCACAAATAGAACAAAAGTTTTGGGTGAGTAAATTTTCATTTTTAGGTGAACTATCCCTTTAAGAACTGACATTGAACCCTGACTGTTCAGGTCTGTGTATATTAACTCTTCCCCGCCAGCATTTCTGATCATTTTCACAAACTTTCATGGCCCCCTGAATAATATTTTGTTGTATGAATATCTGAACATGTAATATATACACAATAACATGCCCCGCTTTAAAAAAACAGAACAAAACAAACTTTTTATTCTAGCTTCATGCATTCATTTTTGTCAATGCTTGAATGTGGGCAAGTTTCATAAAAAACAACATTTAAAAAAAAAAAGCTGAAAAAATAGTGAAAAAAAAGACTAGGCCGGGTCGTATTCAGAACGATGATCCAAACATATATGGAGATCGAGACCATCAACATCCCCTAAGTTTGCACAGTCCAAAACCATTTCCTAGGTCGACATAAGACAATGTTTGATGATTGTTATATACATGTGAATAAGCCATGCATCTATCACTTGTTTCCGCTTCTTCTTCGTCTGTTTTTATCCGGAGATTCTGTACTCTTTTAGAATATGCGTAATAGCTCCCTCTACCGTATAACAGTGAAAATTTCCATCAATGGCAGAGAAGCGTTGTGTCATAAATTATAGAAAATTCTGTCAATTCCGGGGAAAGAGTTAATATTTCAAAAGCATCTCTTTATGTAATAGTGAGATTAGCACAAGCATAATCTACAGCTCAAAAAACAAATCTTTATGATCCAAGTGGTATTTGGTGCAAGAAGGCCAACGGGTAACACCCCGGCAGAGTTATTTGTGTGTTAAAGGAAGTGCATCATTAGGTCTTGCACACATACACTGCAGACACAAACTGGCACACAAATATACACATACAGTAATACTGAAAGTGCAAACAGACAGTGGACTGAGGAAACTTTTTTAGTAATGACTTCCTGTGTCCTTCAGCTTATAAATGAATCACAGTAACAAAGCTGGCAAAAATTGAGAGTGTTCAGACGACTCAATGTGCACACACAAATGTGAAGTACTGAAAGCAGTGAAATTCTTCGCCCTGAGCATCTTCTCTTTGTTTTGACATGCTTGCTAAAACTAACACCTTTGCAAATACTAACACACATACACACATCTCAAAGTGACTGATAATCAAACAAAAACATGTCTGGGTCACATTTCACACAGATAGTACATGTAAAAACTCCCTTGAAGCATATACATTTCTGGTCAAAAGTCCGAGGTCAGTAAAAAAAAAAACCGAAAAAAAAACCCCTCATATGCTCACCAAAGCTACATTCGATTAAAAAAATACATTACAAACATTAATGATGTGAAATACTATTTTATTATATATATTTTCAGCATCATTACTGCAGTCTTCAGAGTCAAATTATCCTTCAAAAATCATTCTAATATACTAATGGTGATTTAGTGTTCAAGAAACATTTCTTATTATTATCAATGTTGGAAACAGTTGAGCTGTGGAAAAGTTTATCATTTTTTTCAAGATTATTTGAGGAAAAGTTCAAAAGAACAGAATTTATTGAAATAGAAATTGTTTGTAACAATGTAAAAGTCTTTACTGTGACTTTTGATCAACTTAATGCATTCTTTCTGAATTAAGTATACATTTCTTAATAAACCCAAACTTTTGAATGGTAGTGTAGTAAATTTGAATAATATATGATGTTTTTTTGCCTACAGAAATATTTTTGCACTGCAGTAATGAGAAGTTGAGGAAAGCATGTTTAATTGCTGTAAAAATGGCAATGAAGAAAATATACTCCAGAAATAGGCTTAATTTTTTCTATAAGTAAAGCATGATTTCTTACATCTTTCTTTTAATTTTGGGTCAATCTGTCCTGGACCTTCACCTGACTATTCCTTTGCAATGGTTTGTCAAAAGCATCGACACACGGTAACTTTCGGCTTTGAAGGCATTAACCAGGTGCCAATCTTCTATGCTGGAGAGAGACATCAAACATATTATGGCCTTTCAGACACGGCAGGACACACACAGCACTGAGACATCCATCTCCACAGTAAAATCCATTTAATTAATGAACTCGTGAGTAGAAACACATAGAAGGGTCATCAGCCAATCACAGGCGAGGACAGTAAAGGCCTGTGGCCTTGTACTTCCTATCCTCTACACACACAGATGTTGAAAACTGATATGTTTAGACTAGTTAAGCACAAGTAATATTCTTGGCAGGGAATTCACATAGGAAATAGAAATCCATGAGTAAGTTTGCTGACTGCACAGTGTTTGCATAAAAAAGTTGTTCTAATATTTGAGTGGTTTGATTCTTTGTGAGTGGGCAGATCACTCCGGATCATTCTACACTACTGGTTCACTATTGTCACTGATGCACCTCAGCTCAGCAAACTGAGATGTAGAACGTTCCCTCTGACAAAAGCACTCATGCACTGCTGAGATAATGTCCAACATCATCAAAAGGTCATAAACCCCGGTGAGGGACGGGTTACCTGAGTTCAGTCAGTGGCACAATGTTGTTTTCGCTCTCTCTCATCTGTTTGACTTTAGCCTTTCCCACAGCTAAATGTCCCTGGATGTATTGTGGCTGGTCTGAATTGGTTTAAAGACCAGAATAATGTGAAACGGGGAGAAAAGTATTCGCACCAACATAAATTGATTCGCAAAGTTTGCTTCTTTTGTATTTGTATTCTATGGTATACCGGAAAAACAATGATATGTATTTCATAAGATTTAAAGGCTTTTACTGGCAAAAACCTTTAATGCAGAGTCATTATTTTTACAGTGTTGACCCTTCTTCATAACATTAGCAATTTGCTCTGGCATGCTGGATATTTGCTTCTGGCTGATGGAGATCAATTCTTGCCTTATAGTGCTCAGTCTGATTGTCCATTCGCCATTTGAGGACTAAAGGTTCTCAATGGGATTAAGATCAGTGGGGTTGCCTGGCTACGGATCCAAAATTTCCATGTAATGATCACGAAGTCACTTCACTATAACTCTTGCCTTGTGACACGGTGTACCATCTTACTGGAAAATGCATGGATCATCACCAAATTACTCCTTGGTCATTGGGAGAAGCTCTTGTGGGATGTTTCAATACCATTCTTTAGCCCACTTGCTTGGATGAAAAGCAACCCCACACATGGATGGTCTCAGGATGCTTCACTGTTGGCATGACAGGACTCATGGTAGAGTCCCCCTTTTCTTCTAAGGACAATCGCTTTTCCAGATGTCTCAAACAGTCGGAAGGGGACTTCATTAGAGAATGAATGTATCAATCCTTGTACTTCCTGCAGAATTTCAGTCTGTCCCTGATGTTTTTCTTAGAGAGAAGTGGCTTCTTTGCTGCCCTTCTTTTCACTGGCCGTTGTCCAAAAGTCTTGGTGCAGATGCTCTCACACACCTGCCGCCAATACTGAGCAAGATCTGCACTGGTGGTGACGCATAGCTGTCGTAGCCAACTCCTCAGGAGGAGACAGTTGCTGGACACTCTGGGACGTTCTGAAGCCTTCTTCACTGGAGTCGAATCTCTCTCCTTGAAGTTCTCGATGATCCGGTAAATGACAGTTTCTACTTCCCACCTTTAATAGCAATCACTCTGCACTTATAATCCAATCAGAATGATTGAGTGATTTCACTGGCATTTCACTTTCCCATGTGCTGATTATATGATTAGTGAAATGATGTTAGCTGGTCATTTTGTGCCAGGGCCAAAAAGTGGGGTAATTTGTAATAAGTTCTATTTGTAATTATTTAAAATGCATCTGGTCACTTTGAACAATAATCTAGAAACAATGTGAATAAACACCACAGCAACTGAAGTAGCAAACTTTGCGAAACTCAAAATTTATGTCAAGGCTGTAGATAGAAAGATAGTGCCTTTATTACTTGTCAGCAGTCTAGACATACATTCCAATGCACTTTTTAAATAACAGTAGTAAAATAGAGTACTACACTTTTATTGGTAGCTGATGGCGCTCTACCTGACTTTCCAATCCCATCTTACAAATAAACAAAGTAATTTCAACCACAATGTTTTATGTCTACTTTTGACTTAACTCTAATTGCCATTCCAATTAAATAAGACGTTAGATTAAAATACTAAATAACACATCAAATGCAAAATAACACATTTTTATTTCAGAGAACATACCATTCAAAAGTTTAGGGTATATATGGGTAATTACATTTAGTTAATCAAAAGTGACAGTAACAATAACAATATTTATCATGTTACAAAAATGTATATTTTAAATAAATGTGGTTCTTTTGAACTTACTATATTTTAAAGAATCCTGAAAAAAAAAACATTATAACAGATTTTACTGTTTGATTAAATAAATGCAGCCTTGGTGAGCAGAATAGACTACTTTCAAAAACATAATTAAAAAAAAAAACTAATTCCAAACTTTTGAACAGTAGTGTATATCCTTTATAAATGTGTGTGTCCCCAGAAGTGATGAAAGCCTCCCTTTTGATCTTAAGGATACCCTCAATTGAAAAACTGATTCATAAATAAAGCATTTTTTTTCCTTATTAAAATGCAAAATGTTTTCTTTAAGGTTTAGGCAACTATAATTATCTTTACATAAAAAACAACTGAAGTCTATAGTATGTCTCTATTTAGATTAAATGTGTGTGAAGCTAAACTTACCTCAACCTCTGGACACATTCTGCCCCGACAACATGTCAGCTGTGCTCATCGACAGCAGACAGACAGAATGAGTTCGAGACAGAGAGATGCTCTGACAGCACGAGAGTACCAAACCACCCCCACACCACCCCAAACACACATCGATTTGACGTCCACTGCCATCTTTCAGTCTAAAGTCCATATTTAGTCAAAAATAGAGACAGACAGACAGGAACAACAGACAGGAGAGAGAGCGAGAGATCTTTGATACATAAGTAAATATTAGATTAGGGTGAGCTGTACTGTTTTCCACCCATTAGGATCGGTGGGCCTTTATTGGGTTATCCAACCGAAGTCGGTGTGTGTGTGTGCTAGGACAGGAATGACAGGAATGCACGGGCCTCCTTTACTGTCAATGCAGGGAAGGAGCTACAGGATTCCGACTGAAGTCGAAACCCACACACACTTCTAAGACTCTTTTAAGGCCAGTAACAAGTGAGCTTAACAAAAGCGTCAATGATTCAATACTTGTGAAAATAACAATGAATGTACATACAAGCCAAATCAAAAGAAAACCAGCAGAAACAGACCAAAACATTAAAGAAGCTGAAGTACAATAACTGTTCACAGTCACACAAAGGAAAACACCCAGCTGAGGGGGCTGAATTTAATTTCGTGCAGCTGCCCATTAGAAAAGCCCCTTTCTCTGTTATAAACGCTATTCGTAATCTTTTATTAGAGAGGTTACATGCTACTAATCCCCTGGTCAAGCGTTTGTGTGTGTCTTCTGATGGATTATTATTATTTCAAGTTATTTGAGTCTGTCATAAAAAAGGATTTAAAAAAAATGTGTAGAATAAGAAAACACCAAGATATAAAGTCCATAAAAGTGAAAGAGTGGGGGAGGTGAAGAGAGTGAGAGCCGGAAAGTGTGTGTGTGCGCATGCAAATCTGCTTCAGGGGGTGAAGATAAAGTCGAGGCATAGAAAAAAGGCGAGACATTGGGGTTCTAAATCTGTCCTCTGTGGGCCACTCTGGTGGAGTGTTGAGGGAAACAGATTTGAACCTCAATCCTTTCAGAGCGCAGAAGCTGCCCGTTCATAAGCGGAGAGGAGGGATCAACGTCAAGAGGGATGCGGGCAGACTATGTGATTTTGGGCTAAAAGTTATTATACAAATAGTTCCCCCATACTGAAAATTCATCATTTACTACGCCTTCCAAGGACGTATAAATGGCATTCTTTATTCCAGCGTTTTTATTGGTAACTAAAATTATTAAAAGTAGACTAGAAAAATAGAAGAGACTATTGAAATAAAATAATACATGAAATGAAAAACAGAAATGTTGCTTAGCAACTAACTGAAATAAAATAAGTTCAAGTTGAAATACTAAAACAACTAAAACTGAAATAAAAATGCATTAAAGCTAACTAAAAATACTAACTATAATTACTAAAAGAAAACAACTTAAAATTAAAACTGAATAAAAATAAAAGCTAATTCAAAATATTTATAAATGCTAAACTACATTTTACTCCAAAGAACAGTGTTCACACTTCTCTTACTCGTTCAGTTAAATCACATATGCTGTTAATTGTTAAGTCTATAAAATAAAATCCATTCAAAAATAACCAATAAATTTAGTCTTAAAGGCTATTTTGTAGAAACATAACAAAATAGTTATTTTCTTGGTTATTAACGGAAAACAATAACTTTTATAGAAAGAGGGGGGCATTTGGAAGATTTTCAGCAAATAATGACTTACAATAAAATACAATGGTATTTTATGGCTTCACAAGACTTATGATATTTTGTGTTTTTAAGGGTTTGGAACCATGAGGCTCAGTAATTGATGGTGAACTCCTTCTTTAAACCAAACATCATACATAGCAGAAGATTAATGAAATTTGGAGGCCAAATATTCTTTGTAAGGGATAGTTGTTAAAGGGCTGATTAAGTAATCACATGGTTAAGTATTAGCAGCTGACCCTAATGGACAAAGCCTGACATGGACAAATCCCTCAAAAGCCCAGAGTACTGTATGTTCTTTTAAGCCCATATATGTGTGCGCATGGTTAAGCTACTGTCTAGTACCTGACTTTGAGAAGCATCATGATTATTCTCGTTTATTTAACAGCAAGAGGATGGAAATCTTCTTGATGTTTTCAACCAAGATCAGTAATAACAGATCCACTCAATGTGGCATCCCAAAAGATCAGCACAATATACATGACAAGCAACAGGTTTACAGACTCATGCTTATTGTCCGTATTGTTCACAATGAAGATCTTATGGATACCAAAATCTCAATGCGCATCTTTGCAGCTCACTCACACATACAAAACGGGGACAACAGCATGATCTAGTCAGATATGACCTACTTTCTATTCTCCCACAATCCACTTTGTTCCCCTAGCAGCACCCTGTTTCAGAGAGAGAGAGAGAGAGAGAGAGAGAGAGAGAGAGAGAGAGAGAGAGAGAGAGAGAGAGAGAGAGAGAGAGAGAGAGAGAGAGAGAGAGAGAGAGAGAGAGAGAGAGAGAGAGAGAGAGAGAGAGAGAGAGAGAGAGAGAGAGAGAGAGAGAGAGAGAAACAAATGGGGGAGGAGGATAGTAACAAAGACTAAACACCCAACTCCACATGATGCACCCTGGGACACTCAAAAAGCTCAATCACTCAGAGACTACTTAGTACACATTACTGTGGACTCCCCAAACCCCAAACTGCAGAGTCCCTTGACACCTAAGTAGTCGATTAAACATAATGCATGTGTTTCATGATTCAATTTGCTCAAAATAAGTCTTCAAAATCCTATTTGTGTATTACACAAAAAAATATAGCTTTCATTTTTAATATCGTAGAGTGAAAGCGTGCACACACAGAGAGGCGCGTTTCAGATAGCGCTTGAACACTGAATTCATTTCACTTTCATCTCCTTGCACCTGTACAGACACATACACACAAAATTGTGTCAAAATACCCGTCTTGGCAAGTATTCTCGTAACACAGTCATTATGTCTTAAGTGAACGTAAACAGTTGAGAAAGAAATCGGATGTGTATCATTATTTTGTATCTGTGCATCAGGTCTTAAAGTGACAGCAGCCTAATATACCTGTTGCTGTCTGTGTCATTTATGTTAATAATCAAACAAAGCACAGATTTAACAAAAATTAATATATAGCTTTAACAAATATGAATCTATAGATCATTTATGAACAACACTATAGTGTTATTTTACATTTAGGCCAAATTATTTCATTTCTGTACCTGAATACTAGTTAGACCTTACTTTACTTGTAACTTTGTTAAATTGTATTTTTAATCTATTAAATATTTATAAATACAACTAAAATACTAAAACACAATATACAAATATTTAATATATTTATGATTGTTATAGAACAATTGTTTTATATTATTATTATTATTTATTACAATTACACTTAAATAAATATATTATTAAAATTATTCATTCACTAATTTCACTATTAAATATACACATATATTACATATACACATATTTTAATATATATATTACATAAATACACACCCACACATATAATATATAATATGATACACACGTAATGCACCGTGCATTCAGAGATAGACAAGCAACTTTTTAAATTCAGAAAAGACTCTGTAAAAAGCCCAAGTGTTGCATTTTGTGATCTCAATGACGTCTCTATTACTGTCTTAATCAAACCCTGAGAGGAGTCCACAATTTCCATCACCATAGCAGAGGACGGACTGCATCTCCTGCTAAACAAGTCTCACACAGCCGAAAGGAAGGCACGCAGGAAGAGGAGAGAAAAACACTGCTGAAACCAATTTAATCTGACAGAAAAGAAGACGTGCGACCATAAATGTCAGAGGTAAAACCGAAGGAGGGATAAAGGGGAAGTAGTGAGGAGCAAATGTTAGATTAGTGTAGTAGTAATTGTTGGAACAGCAGATAATGACAGTCAAAGGATGAAAAGGAGCATTTCTGGCAAAAATAAGTGCTTGAAATGTAGAAAATGAAAGCCAAAGACGACATTGAAAGAGATAAAGGCAGAACATGAGTAAGTTTGGGAGGGAGAGGGAGAGAGAACAAGTGCGTGGGAGAGGAAGGAGGAGGGCGAATGTCACTCGTTCTTACCTGCATGTGTTCGGTAGAGCTGCTGCTGAGCTCATCTCCAGATTCAGAGTCATTTCTCATTTTCTCCAACCCATTTCCTGGTGACACGCTCCCTTCAGTGTCCACCGTCAAAGCACCTGGGAGTTTCCCCTGGCAACCGTGCTCTCGTGGAGGGGATTCCGCCCGCCCTCGTGGAAGTGTGGGGTTGCCATGGTGATAGTTATGATGGTTGTTGTTGTTGAGCAGAGTCAGCTCGGCAACAACGCTCTTCATCCCCGGGTTCTGATTGGTGTCCCGCAACAACAAAGGCGGGGTCAGTTGCCCTGGCAATGGGGAAGGCGTAATTGAAGGAGGTGGCCTGCCAAAGCTGGACCTTTCCGTAGGAGCGCGGTGGTTGAGATTTTCGTTCGACGATCGGCACTGGCTGATTTCAAGAACGTTGGGGGGCTTTGCGCGAGGTTTGGGCGGTGGCATAAGGGCACGTCGGACCTCTCGGACGTACTGAGCGGGGACATAAAAAGCCTTGGTGCCCTCCTCCCGCCGAACTTGCCACCAGTCCTCGTTGGTTTTACGAACCAACTGGTAGCATTCGCCCTGCCGTATGGAGATGAGTTTGTCTTTAGCCTTGTACTCATAATCGAACTCCACCTCGATATATACCTGCCCCGGGGCGATGGACAAATCACAACGGCCATCCCGTTCCGTCATGGCTCAATCTGTCCGTGCGTTATTCAGAAGACAGACTGTGAGAGGATCCACATCCCTCTCTTGCTGTGTCCGCACGGCTGCAAAAAGAGAGAATGAGATTGTTAGCACACAGGGATTGAAAACACACACACACTGTGGTACTATTAATCAATAGCAATTGTGACAGGCTTGATCTGATCACATATTACACAAAAAAGTGCTACTGTACTTTCCAGCATCAAGGACAGACGCATGGTAACCGAATCATGCGTGAGGACGCCATGGCAACTAACATATCAGTAATCCAATGATCAAATTACAATGACTGGTCTCAAGGAACATAACCGTGCTCACTCACACACCTATCACTGAGTGAACCGAGTGATATTTTCCAGAGTATTGCCTGCAGATCCCTTTCTACAATCAACATGCATCTGTTTGCCCTCATATCCCACTCTCACATGTACACAATCCCCCTTAAGCATTCTTAGGTTAAATATACACTGTCATGTTCACATATGGTGCTTACAGATGATGGATTGTGACAGCCTTGGGCCGGATATAAAGAGCGGCTGGATTCACTCTTCCTTTCATTTCTCTGACTCCTTTGTTCTTTTAGCCCTTTTGTGTATATGGAATAAAAGGTGTAACTTTCTAATGCATAGGCTACTATGCACAAAAACTGCATGTACTTTCTGATCTGGCCAGCTCTAATCTGATTTGATGGCTTTTTAAGCAACCTCTGATAGATGATACAATCTTTGAAACATGCCGTTTAGTCTACTAAATACACTTCTGTTTGGAAGTTTGGGGTTAGTACGTTATTTTTTTTAATAAACAATTTATTGAACAAGGATCCATTAAATTAAACACGACAGGAAAGACTTGCATTGTTTAAAAACAAAATTAAATTTCAAATAAAACCTCTTCCTTTGAACTTTCTATTCATCTATGAATAATCTATCACAGTTTCCAAACAAATAATAAGCAGCACAACTGTTTTGAGCATTGATAATATTAAGAAATGTCTATTGAGCACTAAAGCAGCATAGAATGATTTCTGAAGGATCAAGTGACACTGAAATAAGACTTCTGAAAATTCAGTTTCGCCGTTTGAGCTGAGCTGATAAACGGTCCGTGTGGCGCGGTTCAATCGAGTAGCGCTGTTTGGTTCTGCTTTTGGCGTATAAATATTATATTGAATATTAATCGAACTTTTATCGAGGAAAATTATATCGCAATAATTATCATTTTATCGCACTATTTACAGTGTATGAAAATAGAAAAAGGTATTTTAAATTGTTATAATATTTAAAAATATTACTCTCTTACAGAATGTTTGATCAAATAAAATGAGGCTTTAGGGAGCATAGAAGAGACTTATTTATAAAAATAAATAAATTAAATAAAAAAAATTAATTCGCACTTACCCCAAACTTTTGAACAGTAGAGCATTTCAAAAAAATTATTTTGATATTAGCGTTTTATTTTTAATTTGTTTAGTCAAAATAGTATAGACTTTATATATCATGTCCATAACATGAAAACAGTTATGAGCTAGACTTTATCCCAATAATGCAGAGTTTGGTTAAGGGAAACTAACATTTTAAAGACACTCTCTTAACTAAGCCATGAAACCTTCCCTACTTATAGTTAATCCACATGGTCTGTCCTTAAACGGTCAATCATGGAAGCTGATTGGTTTACTAAACATTTCAAAATAGCAACAAATATTATACAACCTTCTCAGTGTGTGTGAAGCCATGCGGCGCTGTCAAATTTTAGATGTGGATTTAATGTGACATAAGGCACCTCTCAAAATAGCCATGGAGGAAAGGGACTGATAGAGGTTAAGACTGAATGAAACTGAATACTGTAACCAGACACAGACTACACCGATTCCTCCACTGAGAAAACCTTGCACTGTTAAATCAAGCACAGAGCCACATCACTACGCACAAAAATAATACCTAATCAGTTGAATGTATTTTAATCATGTGGCACATTTCCACATCAAATCATTACATTAATATAGCTGTATCTAATCATGTTTGTTGGATGTAACCAAACTGTTTCTAATGGAATTATCACAATCACATTGAACCAATATGATTTACCTCAGACACAGTGTTGACACCATTACACTGACCTAAAGTTTTTCTCTTTAAAATCAAACTTAGCTATATTATAGTCAACCAATGTATTTTCCCTGAATGTCAAACTTAGCTATATTACAATATATTTTATATTGTTTTGCGTGTCTTTTCTAAATTATCGCTACTACCTTCCTGATCATAGCAGGACACAGCTGTCTTTCATCCAAAAGCTTCACAAATCTTTTGATTTTCAACCAAGCTTTAAAATTATGAACTCTCATCTTCGAAGAGGTCAGCCCCCCCCCCCCTCTCCCCCCTCCCCCCCTCCCCTCGTTTTTTTGCACAAAGAAAACTCGTGTGGCTTCAGAAAATTTAGGTTAGACCACTTGATTACTATAATGATGGGCTTGAAAATGGTAGTTGCGTAGGCAGTCAATGGAGGGACAGAAAGCTCTCAGATTTAGTTAAAAATATTTTCATTTGTGTTCTGAAGATGAACGAATGTCTTACAGATTTGGAATGAAATGAGAGTGAGTTAATTGACAGAATTGTACTTTTTAGGTGAACTATCCCTTTTCTGACACAGTCAAAGTGACTTTGTTATGATGATAAACCATTCGACACATATGTACTAAAACATCATTAAGGTCCTGAACCTCGTTAGAAAGACATAAAACTCAAGCCTGTTGCTGAAACAAAAACAGTTTCTCACATTTCAGCTTCTCAACATCCACATATCTACTCCACTATACAAGACAGTTGACCCAGCATTGATTTAACCAGCGTAGAGCTGAAGGCTATCTACTCTCCCTCTGTCTTCACATTTTGCAGTAAAGACTCGTGCCAGTCTTGGCAGCAACTTCAATCTCTCACATTCTTTCATTTCCTGCATACTTCATCAAGCCCTACCGCAGGCACTCCAATATAGAGAGGTACAAACAACAAGACAAGATAATCTGATTCAAAGAAAACACCAAATATTATACAAAAACAACAAAAGACTTATGAAGAACCTGACTGGTAAAGGAGAGCTGCTAAACACCGCCGACTGCATCTTACTTTAAGGGGCTGTTCACACAAAATCTGTTTTTGCATTTCAGTGCGCTGCTTTTCAATAGTTTTTAAATGTAAACATGCACTAGACAGACATGTTTGACCACTGCATTAGAGTCTTTTCTTTTGCATGCAGTTTCTCATGAATGACAAAGTGTTCTAAAACGTGGCACTCAAGTTTAAAGAACATTTAGAAGAACGCATCTTTAGACCTTGCTTTTCATTCCACTGCCCTGCGTCATGCATTTAAGTGCAAAAACCTCCTGTATAAATGGCCCCTTAGTGTGAACTGATACCGTAAGGGACATAAGCCAAAGAGAACTCAGAACTTCCAGCACTGAACAACTTATTCTGTGAGAGAACAGAGAGATGGGTTCTGTACAACTAACAACTATTAATAAACTATATAAACAACAAGTGATTGGCCTTCTTATTGAGTCTCTACTGAGGCATACCAATATTTGGGGTCGGTACGTTGCATTTATTTGATAAAAAGAATAGAATTTATTTAAAATCGAAATCTTTTGTAATATTATAAATGTCTTTACTGTCAGACCATTTTTGTTTTCTCTAATACAAACCCAACCTAAAATTTAGAACAAGCCTGTCCGCTAAAATGCCCTATCCTCCCTTTACACCATGAATCATAACTTGAGCTAAACATAGTCCATCTTCTCCCTCTGCCAATAACATCCACATTTACACACAGGATCCCCAGGAGTTCAACATGTTTGAAAGCTTGTGTTGCACTGTTATCACTTGAAGGAAGTCTGAGGAATAAAGGCCTTCAATGATTTACGATAAGTAAGGGACATGGCGACATTTTAAAAAGAAACATTATTAACACACCACAGAGGGGAGAATAACAGGTGAAAGCTCTGATGGCAGTTTTCACCAACATTAAAACAGCTTGATGCAACTCTTATCAACACTTTTTAAAGAGTAAAGCAGCTCTTCATTAAAGTTAGCAAATAGACTAATTCAATCGAAAAAGTAGCACACAAGAATTTCATTTCTACCATGTGTCTCCCATTTGGGGACTTGACTGCTAACCAAAGTGGAGCTTCTATAAACAACGAGCAGATGGAAGGTCTCCTCTGGGTGTGAGTGCAGTGTCAATGCGGCCAACGCAGCGCGTAAAGAAGTTACTACCAACTTTGCAGCAAGAGGAGTGAGACTGTCACTCCAGCAGAAATCCCACCTCATTGCAGGTAGATCTTGATATTCCAAATCAATTTGACAGAATTTCACATAGTGCCTCATACTGGGAAAAAGCTTTTATTTGAGTTTCACTTTTTGGGCTACAAATTTACAGTAAAACCCAGAGCAGTCCTAAAGAGCTTAACTATCAAGACATTAGCACCCATTACAGATGTGAATAAATGTGAATAATTCAGAAACAGGTAAAATACAATACATATGCAGCATTGTATCCAGGGATTGACATTAATACCCAACAAATGCAACCCACTTTGGCGGGTTGAATTTGATATATTATATTTTTCAACTGCTAGTCTTTTAAAAAGGCATCTGAAATAATAAACTAAGTGCAATGTAATATGTCAAATATTGATTTTTATTGATACTGAAGTATCAGAAATGCTTCCAATTCTCATTTCCTGCAGAATAAATACACGATACCAGCTGCACTTTCTCGATCTCTCATCTCTCCGACAGCGAGTTGACACAAAAACCAGCCTCCGCTCACTCACTCGTTTGTTTTCCTCTGGATGAATATTGTTGGTGTTACAGGGCTTAAATTTCGGCGTGGGAGTGCACATATTGCGCATAATTTTACTCATTCCTGCATGTTTTGTGCTCACACCCAAAGTGCGCACACATAAAGCTGCCATTCAGTACAAAATGTATTTCTTTTTTGCTGCTTATTGCATTAAATACAAAAGCGGGTCTTGCCGAGTATTCACATAAACAGTCACTTATGTTTTAAGTGAACGTAAACAGTTGAGAAAGAAGACGTATGTGTAACAGTATGATGGATCCTAATATACCTGCTGATAAATTATGAGATAATATTAAAAATTTCTGTATGGGCAGTTTTTTGGCAAAATTGTGGCCAGTGAAAATGCTGAGGGGCTAGTAACTTTGAAAAACCACAAGTCACATGAGCAAAAAAAGTTAATGTGAAGCCCTAAATGTCTCCATTTCAAATGTCAACGTACTACAGAAAGGAGAAATAAATTGACAGCAGTTATCTATGCATGTAACACTATAAGCCTACTCATTTTTCTTCAGCTTTAGGTTTTGATACTATTGCTAGAAGAAAAAAAGAAAAAAAAGCAAGAGACTACCAGATTCAAACCAGAGAAGAAAAATATATAGATGAGCCACACAAATCAAAGCAAATTTGAAAGCCATAGCAAATGTTGAGTCACAGACACAAATGCCTTGAACTTGAGAAAATACGTCTCTGTTAAATCTCACTTTCTCCAAACGGAAACAAGGCTTGTAGTGTGACATTTACAATCTGGGCATGATCAAATTAAGCATTGCTACACAGTGATCGTCAACATTACATAACATTTAGCAGCACTAAAAGCCAACATGAACCTACTATCAAATCAGCCAGTTGTAAATTTAAAGTCAAACATCATGACAAGAGGTTCACAATATGATTTCTTTTTGTCATAAAACACAACTACCTGTATGTCTAAATTTGAAACCTGGGAAAATGTATGGCTGACTGACAGATAACAGAACACATTTGGAATCCCACAGTCGGAGCAAGGAGGATCCTAAGATTAGCCAGGATTACACTCACAAACACGGTCATCTTCTTTTGGAAAAATGTTTCATTTTGCGCAAAATTAAGTCTTTTGGTTTGATTAGCCTAGTTTTCAAATGATTTAAGCAAACGACAAGGGGAAAAAAATCTTCAAATTTTGCGCAAACTGTTAGCCTACAAACAAGCTATTTAAGAGAAAGTGAATGAAAAAGTAGGCTAGTGTTTTGTTCATTAGTGACTTGTATTGTGTTGAAAACTAATTTTTATAAAATGTTGTCTAACGATGTAATGTGTGGAGAACGGAAGTGATGAGTAAACAAGATGGATGAAGCTCGCTACTCCTTCTCTGCTTAATAACACAAGTAGTATTTAATCCCAGTATAAAAATACATTTAGGTGTGGTTTCACAGACAGGGCTAAGATTAAGCAAGGAGTAGGTCTTAGTTAAATTAGGACAATTAGCTTTTATAAATGTTTCTTAGAAAAGAACATTGCCATTGTTTTGTTTCAAGATGCACACTAGTACTGACATATTTTAAGATATGTCAGTGCAAGTTGCTTTCAGTTAAGACAGCTCAAACAAGTAGGCTATTTTAGTCTGGGACTAGGCTTAAGCCTTGTCTGTGAAACCAGGTATTAGTCCACAAACCCGATCACTACCAGAACATGACACTACTACATGCCAGTGTACATCACTATTAGATCAGACATAAGTCTTAGTCTATCATTCCATGATATGAATTTCACCCACATTTGAACCAAAAGACTATATATTTTTGAAAATAGAGAAGTCATGTGATCAACACAGAATTGATAGAATCACCATGTAGCGTACTGTGACATGACCTTTGACAGTGTAATGCCTGTTTGAAATTAATTTGTGACTTTCAGTTTAAAAAAAGTCCCTGAAACTCTAAAAATTTAGTTTTATTTTTCAACAGTCAGTGAAAGGAAGTGCCGAATAAAATGTTAATAAAAAACCTTGAAAGGAAAAATGTATCACTGTTAATTTTTCTTTATAAAAACATAGTTGAAAGAGTAGAATCGCTAAGCTTGACAAATGCAGCTAAGGCTACAATTTTGCTAAAACCTAGCCTATTACATTTTTTTCAATGTATTTTCAATGTATTTACTTGTCTCCTTGTCATGCTGTAGAAAGGCTCAAATGAATAGCTACTCATTAAAAATAGTATTTAAAAAGCAATTCATTTTACTCAAAATCAGAAATGGTTCTTTGTCATTCATCTTACTGACTTCAAACTGAGTGGCTCCCTTTACGATTAAACTCTTTTCTCCCTTCGACAAACAAACACCAAGGCTGGACAACCCCAGCCAGCAAAAAACGGGTTTGTTTGTCTAATTTACTGAGCCACTTAGCAGCCGTGAACACAAAGTGACCTTGCAGGCGGGATACGCATTATCGACAGCACTTTGTGAAGTGATTTTCAGCCGTCAGGTTCTCACACGTCAAACACTATTTGTCTTTGTTGCAGCGGTTCATTCAAGACACATGCAGATGAGCTCAAACGTGAGCCGTCACTATTCCTCCAGCAACCCAGTCTGTAAGTAGAGAGCCCAGTTTCCCCTGGTAACCCGCCTTTGTTTGTGTAGCGGCTGGTCACTCCTCACGGTCGCCAGTGCAGTCCCTCCCCGGACGAAGGCGACAGCGAGGCCGCAAGAGAAAGGGGGAAGGGTCGGTTCGGCCCATACACTTTCAAACAAAATACAGAAGTACAAACCAACATTTCTGCCCAAGTAATGTTTACTGTGATAAACAACAGCTCGTTAAAACAAATGATGTGCCATCACAATAATGACACAAATTTTTCCAATAGCAAGAATAAACATGCCAACACTAATTCTCTAGGCTACTCATCATAACTTTGATGAACCGTTTGCGCCCTTTTGACTGATGACAGCTTATTACTCGCAAGCCAAGTGGTAATCAAAACAAACCACATATCATAAACACAGGTCTGAGTAAACCCTCTAAATCACATCATAACTAGATAATAAAAATGAGCTGGGGTGTTAAAAACGAGGGAAACACATGGCTGTAATTTAAAAACCCGATGGGAGCATTTTGCCGCAGCACGATAGCAGGTTCCCCAAACCACGGATTACCAAAGCGGCTTTCGTGGTTGCCCGCAAGGTAGCAAACCGCTACGCAACAATCAGTCCCCAGCGGCCCCAACAATGCAACTCTTTATATTTGCAACAATGCGCCTTTGAAGCATAGGAATGAACGCAGAATCTGCTCATACTGACCTGGCGTTCAGGGGGATCTGGGAGCGGTCATGCCCGTTAGTTGGTGAGTCTTTGAAATAAACTTTTCCCTTGCAGTCCTTGGCACTTGCGTGTAAAGATACTGCGCGGCAGCAACACAAAACACACGAGCTGACCGCCTCGCGCTTCCAATCGCAGTAGGTCTCTGTGGGTGAGTGCATGCGCGTTCGCGTCGCTGCGCACTCCCGCCTGTCCTGTGAAGCTCTTTTGGACTGCTGATGCTCCTGTGTTACTGCATCAGGCCCCCTCGTGGTGCTGCAAGGCTCCCATTGATCCCCCTTCTGTTCAATAGAAAATACGCAGAAGCGTTTGCGTAGTTCTGCATGCTCAACACTCTTGTCACACATTTTTTTTCTTCACACTTTAGGTTTTAAAGAACGTTTATTTTATTATATTTATTCTACTGCACTTTATTTTGCATTTATCATTATAGATTTTATTGTGTAGGGCAGGCTATAATATTCATATTAAAAATGTGTTTATTTCTTTTCTATTATTCTCTATTCTGTTCTACATTCTATTATTCTATATTTTTGTGTGAAATTTGCCCAGATTGCAGGGAATTGTATACGATTTGTGTATATAAACCATTACAGACAAGCATATTTATTTTCTTTTTATTATTTATTTAGTGGTTCGTTGCAATAGTCTTCTAATTTTTAGGACAGTAGGCCTATAGGAAAATTCAATTTGAAAATCAGTGTTATTAAGTAATCTATTTTTTTTGGCATAATTATTTTTTATTTTCAAGAGCAAATGTGATAAGTGGTACAGAGACAACTATTAGTTATTTCTTCTCTGTTCTGATATTCAACAAGCAATTATGACCACACATATTGTGACATTTAGGAACAGTTTATTCTTGTGTCTGTGAAATTTAATTAGCCACAGTTAATGAATCACATTCCAGTAGTAGAACCGACACATTTTAACAACTAAGCTGTCACCAATAACATTGTATTTTATTTGATTTAATTATTGTCAATATCACCAATATTGTAAATTGAACCACAGTCCACTAGAGTGTGCCATTTTCGACATGACATGCTCAAATTCTGTTACTACATATTCTAGTATCTTATATGCTCTCAGAGAGTAAATACATGAAGACCTCCGATGCAAAAGCCTATAAAAGCCACCTCAGTCAAAAATGAGATAATAATATTGAGTGAATGCTCTTCGCACATAGATACGCTAATCAAATACTTTAACTTCAAACTCACTAAATCCCAGCCTCAGCACATTCAGAAATGCCGGTACCTGGGTAGAAACCTATACATAGGAGCCTGATAAAAATGTTAACATTAAACAAAAACTTTAGACGGACTTAGATGCTTTTGCATCTGAAGTCTTCATATATAGGCCTATATTACAAAAAATATATAATTGTACATTTCTCAGTTGTCTTAACATGTAATCTGAAGATTTTTCATATGTTTTTTTATGATCATCCAGTATAAATTCAGTTTTAAAAAAACTATCTTTAAATTTCCTCAGAATGTCAGAATTATATTTATTTATTTATTTATTTGTTTATTTATTTATTAATATACTCTTATTCTAAAATAACATCGCTGCAGAGAACCAGTTCAAGTCTTCCGGTTCTGAGCGGACGTAAAAGTGCTTGTAGTCCTACATCTGCATTGCTGCGGGTTTAAGAATGCACAAAAAACTACAATGCCCATCGTGCTTTAACAGGGTTGTAGGAGTGTACAGTAAAAAAAATAAACAGCGGTTCTTTCTCATGCTAAGCATCGTTGGGTTGAATGAAAGTGCGTATTTTTGGATAGAGGAACAAGGCTGAATAAGAAATACATGAAAGGGGAATCTGTGCACATTATACCGTCTCAGTTGTTAATCTCGTAATTCAAATATGGTGTAAGAGTTACAATCTTTTTACGGCGCTGTTAGCTTTTTCATTGTGCAGCACCTGCTATGGACCTGTCATTGCGCAGTTGCAAAAAGTTAGTTCATTTGGACCTGAAAGGGGCACCTCCTAGAATTGACTACCTAATTCAGGTGCAACTTATTTTACTCTAATATAATTGTCTAAATAAAACAAACGAATTATGGAATTAACCATGATTATGTTTCCTCAGTTGATCCAGTTATTTGCTGATCTTGGTGCTAATGGCTTGCTTATTGAATATGAGGATATGTTTCCCTATGAAGGAGAGCTGAAAGTTCTGCAGTCTACGACTCAGCCTCCATACAGGTAAGGGTATATATTTTAAATGTAGAATATTTATTTTTTAGATAATTTATCTGATGAAAAATGCCTAATATTCAAACAGCCGTGAGGAGATTGCATCGATCCAGGATGCTGCCAGTAAAAGAGGACTGGAGATCATTCCCCTGGTTCAGATGTTTGGACATTTGGAAGTAACTATGAAACTGATTTTTGTCATTTACATAAAGTAAGAAAGAGCCAAATATTTGCAAGTTTAAAATCAAAACACTATGCATTAAAAGAAATGTATCAACAAAATAAACAAAATCAATTCATGCATATTCAAACATTAACATTTAAAATTTTCTCAATCAGTTTGTGCTGAAGCACAAGGTGTTTAGAGATCTGCGGGAGGTGGACTACTGTCTGGGAACGCTGAACCCACACCATGATCGAGGAGTTAGGCTGGTGCAGGAGATGCTAAAACAAGTCATGAAGCTCCACCCTAAAAGTACCAACCTGCACATCGGAGCTGATGAGGTGAAGCCCAACCCTCTGTCAATAAAAAGTCACATGTCTGATTCCTGCAAGAAAAACTGTTGCCTCGAGATCTGTTCAGATCTTGAAAAAATAGATGTCTGAGATAGGTTGCTAGTTTAATATTGGTCTGTTGATCAAATAACATTTGTTTATTTTCATAGGTGTACATGCTTGGTCTCGGAGATGAGTCCAAACGGTGGTTAAGTGCTCCAGGTCGGAGCGTTCACAAGCTGTTCCTCAGTCATGTCATTAAAGTGGCGAAGGGAATTCAGAAAAGTGTGCCCAACCTTAAATTGATCATGTGGGATGATATGCTCAGGTCCATGACCCCTGAGACAATAAAAGGTGAGCATTTAATGATTTAATTATTATTATTTTGCTGTGTACAAGAGGAACGGATAGGCTATATTCAATAAATAGTGGCATATGTGAAAAATGTCTTAATTTTCTCACCCCCATGTTGTTCCAAACCTACATTTTTATGTAACCTCTTAATGACAGAATTTTTATTTTTGTGTGAGACATCTGCCAATTGCCAAAAAGCATACAATTATACATAAAAGAACAATTGAAAGTTTTTTTTGGAGGGGGTTTGGACCTTCAAACAACATCTAAAGGGCTGTTCACTGAGGAGGATGCACTTTTTTAATTGTTGGTCTTTGACTGATGCGACACATCTTGCTGTTCAAATATCGTACTTAAATGCTCCACATCTTCCACACTTAAACAAAGTGAAATAAAAGAAATTAAATAAATATATAATATACTGTTAGTAATGACCAAATCAAACTTAACAGTAATTCCTATCCAATTTGTGATATTATTCTAGAAAGCGGTCTTGTTGGATTAGTGCAACCAATGTTGTGGGATTACAGCCCTGCTCTGGATGTCAAAAACACTGGTACGTTGCTCAGAATTTTACATTACGTTTAAGTTACTGTTAAATGCTTTGAATTATTTGTTCATTATAATGCTTGGTCATTTTACATGCACTCTTTCCAGTTGAGCTAATGGAGCTATATAAGTCTGCGGGTATGTCACAGCAGTGGGCCGCCAGCTCTTTTAAAGGCTCGACCACCGTGCACACCTGCGTGACCAGCACTCAGAGGCATGTGGATAACCATTTGCAATGGCTCAAAGTGATATCCAGCCTGTCCCCTGGCATTGAGCTACAGGGAATTGCACTAACTGGATGGCAAAGGTTAGATGACATCCTCACTATCACTAGAATCAGTCTTCTTATTGGCCAAGGCAACAACATGTATGTTTCTTTTTTTCCCTTAAGATATGACCACCTGTCTGTTTTGTGTGAACTGATGCCCGTGAGTTTGCCCTCTCTGGCGTCTTGTTTGCAAACTCTTCTGCAGGGTCAGTCTCTTTCATTTTTACTCCTTTAAGTTTATTTTTCTTTAGTGCTTGCGTGGCAAATTGGTGGGAGTAAATGCATATTAAGCATGCTAAACTGACTATAGCTGCTCACTGTGATTCAGGTAGCTTTACTGAAGAGGTTCAAAAGAAGGTGGTTAAGACACTTGGCACTGTGGAAGTAGGAGACTTAGAGAGGTACCTTTCATTCATACACGTGTCCTGAAAGAAAAAAGCATGTGAGTGTGTAACACTAAGAAACCTCAAGGGTTACTTTGAAATAGACTAATTTACAGCATATTCTTTGGCCTCTGTGTCCCAGATCGACTTCCAAGATGTCTTCCTCCTTTGTTGGGGCGAAACTAGCTGAACTCATAGTGAAACTGACGTCTTTGCTGGAGTCTGCAGAACTGAGACAATTTCAGAACAATATGTGAGTTCAGGGCTATAAGGGTTTCACTTTTAAAAGATGCTTTGAAGTTATTGCAAAGTTCTCACTAACAGTTGTATTCATTTTTGAATAATAGGTTTGTTAGGGGCTGGTTCACGCCTTATCACATTCAAAGGAAGACCGTTAACCCACTTATTGCTCAACAGATTAAAACGCAAGCAAAAATGTAAGTCTTTTATTATGAATACAGTAGTGTATGTTTAGTTAGCTTTTTTTCACAACATTCTTTTTTACCATTTTTCTTTTTCAAGTGCATGTGCATTTGAAACAAGTCCCTTGTATGATAATATATATATCCCTATTTTTCTACTCGTCTGCTCCAACAGGATTCTTGATGATGTGGAGATTCAGGTGCAAGAGGTGAGGGGAGAGATGTGTCTTCTGTACTCAGTCTCTACAGTTCAGGAGTGGATGGACCAACACGTCACCCCAGTGCTGGAGCCTCTGCGCAACCTACTGAGAGACACTGAAAGCGTTCTAAATGAAATGGGATTCTGTACTTAATCTACCTCTCAATCTTAATCTTAAATTTGGTGCATGAATTTCATTTGAAAACTTTCTTTGGTTCCTTTCAATTTAAACTCGACTTGCAGTGCAATGTAAAACATATAGAAAAAACTGAGATGGCTTGTGTTTGTGAATAGCTATTATATTCTTTAAAAACCAAATGCAAAAACAAATTGGGGGGGGGGTAATATAAATGTAATAAAATATAACACCACTATGATATTTGTTTCATTTAAAATGATCACCAACCAATATGTACATGAATGAAATTAAAATCTCTCATTCTGATTTCCATGCAGAATAAATAAATTAAACTTTTAAACTTGTTTTTTCTTTTCAGCGGGATTGTTAAATTAATCCATCCACAGAAGTGTTATTTTAGTATGTAAATTATTAAACTATTTATTGATATTTTGAATTAGCTTGTCATTTTTATTAGTTTTTTATGTATATATTTCTATACAGCGTCCATTATTTTTTATTTCAGTTTTAATTTTTTTAACTTAAACTTATTTATTTCGGTTAGTTCCAAAGGCAACATTTCTAATTTTATAACAACAATTCCCCGAACATCATGTCTGAAATAAAGAAATGCCAAAAAAAAAAACATTCTCAAGACTTTTATTTTGTCACATAAGGATTTACATGACCGGGAAGTGATATGTTAAGTCTCACCCATAATATTTGTAGCTTGCATGGGTCGTTTGGATAAACAAAACGGATCCAGTGTAGTGTTTTACGGCATTGTAAGCTATGTCGCCTCGCGTGAGCGTTACTAGCACACCGCAGCAATTTTGCCGTCGTCGTTATCAGCGCGTGTAAACCCGGCCCGTTTAGCGTAACAGCGCCGCGCGGAGCGCTAAATAAAGGCATTTGGTGTCTGATCAAGACGGAACTGACTGTTTGTGCTGCGAAAACATGGCAGAGTTGCACGTTGAACCCAACGCGACTGGCATCATCGAGCAGACCGAGCATTGTGAAATCAGAGGCTCAGTGAACGTGAGACTCCCCTCCCCTACTCTGGCGATTCCGCCCCGGACTGGCTTGTCCAGTCCAGGGGTCTCCAGCTCCAGAGCTGTGTTTGGGTTTCCTATGAAGAGCAATCCCACTTCCCCATCACCAGAAGCCACAGAGAAGCCAGGATCTCGGTGGGTTCGGTTGAATGTCGGGGGAACATACTTTGTTACAACGAAACAGACCCTGGGCAGGGATCCTAAATCGTTTTTGTATCGATTATGTCAGGACGATCCAGATCTGGATTCAGATAAGGTAAGGCTCTGTTTACATCATTAAAACCCGTCGTTACATGTAATTTTTTCATCGGTATGCGACGGTAACATTGGAAATTAATAAAAGGGTTGTGGACATAAAAGGGTTGTACGTGTACATATGATTTTGTCCTGCACATACTTATACATGCATACTTATACATGAAGCTCAGCTGGTAAATTCCAGCTTAAATGAATAAAATTCTGTCATCATTTACTCATGTCGTTCGAAACCTGTATGACTGACTTTCCTCTGTGGAACAAAAAAGACGATATTTTGTAGATTGTTGGTAACCAAGCAGTATTGGTTTCCATTCTGTGGACAACAAAATACATTTCTCAAAACATCTTGTTTTATGTTCCATAGAATAAACAAAGTGGTGATTATTGAGGGTTATTGAATAATGACAGAATTTTCATTTTGGTTAATTAATCCTGTAAAATAGATGGTATAAATTTCAAATAAAAAAACATAATATAACTGGTTTCTACATGGTCTAAGTTGGTCATTATCTGTTTCACTTTCACCAGTTACCGTGTTCCATAAACCACCTTAAGATGACCACTTGCTAACTGATTTGTTATTGTTCCAAGATGGTCTACCAGTTTAGAGCAGGCAATGACCATTTTAGACCAGCTAGAAACAGGTTAACATGTTCAAGAACCAGCATATGGCCACCTTTTCTTCCCTATTGTGAAGTATATCCGAGTGAATCGGCTTCTCGTAAAAGAAAAAAAATGTAGGGTGGGACTTTATTTTTTCCATCGGAAATTTGTTGGAACATTGGTTCTTTGTGGTTTGCCTTTGCTGTGATCTCATGCGAGTGACAGGTTGTCCCATCTTCAAGCCGGTAAACATCATCAGAGAAGAGATGTCAATGTCATTGCTAGAGGGAGGGGAACTTATTTTGATTAAAGATTATGAGGGAACATGAATTTAAAAAAAAAATTGTTGTGCACTTATAAATTAGGCTAAACACTGCAATATTCCATAAATAAGAATTGTCCATTTTGATATCATAGTGACTTTAAGCTGATAGCATTTAATAAATTTCTTGCTGGTCCAAGAAAGTTTACTAGCTTGCACCACCATCTTAGATCATCTCTAGACCGTCTAGCTAGCTACCATGTTAAGTTTTGTACTAACTTGAACTGTTTAAAGCAGGGTGTACCAGTGTTTCACAGTGCACCAGAGGATTTCCTCTCCAAGGTGTGAACTGCTTGATTGATGCTAACATGATGTTAATGGAATCAGTAGTTTTTCAAGGGGGGTTTTCACAAATGATTTAACACTTTTAACTGCAGACTCTAAAACAGTGATGGTAAAGGAAATCGGAAACTATGAATTGCAATTGCAAATAGCACTATTCACACTGTTAGTTGTCTTTTCTCACAGGATGAGACAGGAGCATATTTGATTGACAGGGATCCCACATATTTCGGACCCATCTTGAACTACTTGAGGCATGGAAAGTTGATCATCAACAAGAACCTCGCTGAGGAGGGTGAGATGATCTGGGCATGCTGCCCTCAAAAACTTCTTAATGGAACAGTAATGACCTAGTTTCATTTAGAAACATCAATTTTTTTTGTGGAAAGGGACCACAGTGTACTCACGTAAGACATAATTTCCTGCAGGACTGGTGAGATTTTGAAAGGCTTACAGTCTATGTGTCCAATAATTGTGTCTTTCTTTGTGGGTCATTGCTCCAAATTGTCACAATGGCAGTTATTGCATGATGTTTTTGTTTTGTTACCAATTTAGTCTACTTGTAGTGCATTATTTCTAATCTTTTTCTTTTATTGGCATGGATGTAGCATTAAAGGGATAGTTCACTCAAAATGTTTAATTCTGACTTCTTTTACTCACCCTCATGTTGTTCCAAACCTGGATAGTTTTCTTTGTTCTGTTATACACAAAGTACGTCCATACAATGAAATTCAGTGGAGTCCAATGGTTTTTTGGACCCCAATTGACTTTGAGTGTATGGACAAAATAGTTGAAACATTTTCTTTTGTGTACCACAGCAGAAAGTAAGTTATACAGGTTTGGTAGGACATGAGGGTGAGTAAATGACATAATTTTCATTTTGGTGTGAACCATTCTTTTAAGACTATATTTTTCCAGATATTTATTTCTGATTACAAAGCAGTAACCACATGATATATTTTCACTGATTCTCTGGCTACTGCAGGTGTACTAGAGGAAGCTGAGTTTTACAACATTGCGTCACTTGTTAGGCTGGTGAAGGAGAGAATACGAGACAACGAGAACAGAACGTCTCAGGTATGTGGGAAAACAACATTTACACTTAGTCATTTTTTCTGGAGGAACAGGACATTTTGTGGTTCTTTTAATACAATCAATCAGCAAATGTGCTAGTATGACTGGCATTACTCAAAGGAGGCATTTCATTCTTTGACTTTAACCAGTCTGTGCCAAAAGGAAAGACTACTTATCATTGGAATGTGAATTCCTCATTCAAAACTATTTAGGAACTGAAGAGAACTTTATTTGAATCAATGTTCCTATAAGAAAATACACAAGCATTGATTTATTGACATAATTAGAGAATTAGCTTTAAGGAATAGTTTACCCTGAAATGAAAAGTCTCTCATCATTTACACACCCTCGTGTCGTTTCAAACTTGTATTTCTTTCTTTCTTCTGTGAAATGTAAAAGAAGATGGTTTGAATAATGTTCACGCTGCACTTTTCATACAATGAACTTTGTGTGAGTATAAGAGTATGCTCTTTCTAATAACTTGTTCTGGTTCAATGGAAGAATTAAACTCATACAGGTTTGAAACAACATGAGGGTGAGTAAATAATGATAGAACTTTCATTTTCATGGGATTGATGGGTGAGCTATCCTTAAATGGGTTTCTAAAAACCTGTGCATCTTCACAGAATTAATTCTGTGTGAGTTCATTATGGAATATGATTGTTTTTACAGGGCCCTGTGAAGCATGTGTATCGTGTATTACAATGTCAAGAAGAGGAGCTCACTCAAATGGTTTCCACCATGTCAGACGGATGGAAGTTTGAACAGGTAGGTTTTGTTTTCTCTTCACAACCCCGTCATATAATGTGATGCTATTAACCGGTATAGGTACAGATCCTATGTCTAGACATGCAGTATTTTATTGTAGCATATTTGAACTCAGACATACTGCAGATCTCTTGATAGCTCTTTGATGTCTTATCAGGTTGTTTCTTATACGTCATGTCGCTCTAAACAACAGATTGTAGATGCTGTACATTGTTTTTGAGAGACAGGCAATATCTACACCTTTCTTTGGGACTTACGTAATTTGCTGTTTTTTCTGTTTGCTATGGTAAAAACTTGACTCAACTTGTCAATGTCAAGCTCATAAGCATCGGCTCCTCCTATAACTATGGCAATGAGGACCAGGCCGAATTCCTGTGCGTCGTTTCCCGGGAGCTCAACAACTCCACTAACGGAATTGTTATTGAGCCCACTGAGAAGGCTAAGGTATGATGAACTCTTTTTTTTAAATTTTTTTTTATTACCTTATTTAGTTTAATATAATTTTTTTAGCTATTTTTTTTTGTAACAAGATATAATATTTTGTTATAAAATATAATATTTGGCTATAAAAATGTTTTCAAATAAATGATTAAACTAGGGCTGTCACTTTTGAGAAAAATCAAATTCGAACGGTTATCGAATATCAAGTAATGTATTGGAATTTCTACGAGATCCAGATTTGCGCGTCAATGTTGAGAGAAGTGGTATACGGTGTAGCTGTAGAACCCAAAATATTTCCAGACTTGACTTTTTAGATGAGTTGAGGTCGTAATTCTGTCGTTCTGTGCGTTATCTTCCATTTTCAAAACAGGGAGGCTATTATTCGCTTGATTTGGTCAAGGGCTTACACTACAATACGTTTAGAGCGCCCGCTCCTGGTTGAGATGGCAAACAATAATAAAAAACAAAAAACGGTCTAATCATAGACTGTAAAAAATGCGCTAAACATGGCACTTTAAAAACCGGATAGTTTATTTATAGTTCAAATAGGATATTTCACGTCATGTTCGAATGTATATTCGAATATCGAATAAAAAGTGACAGCCCTAGATTAAACTGAATAAGGTAAGATGAAGTTACATAATTATTATTATGTTTTGTTACAAACAAAGTTTAAATGGAATGAATAAATTCAAAAAGCACAGCAAACCTGGAATTCTTTTAAATCGCAAATGCAATTTTTTATCAGAAACATCTGAGCAATTTGAATTTTTCCCCATAAATCGTGCAGACCTATTATTATTATAATTTTTTGTTACAAAAAAAGTTTCATTTAAATTATTAAATAAAGTAAAATATAATACTGATTATTATTGTTATTATTAGTAGTAATAATAACAGAAGTAGTTAATAAAATAATAATACAATAAAGTTTAAAAAAAATTAAAGTGGTATTATTTAGTGTTTATTAATTGTCCTTAACTGCCATAACAGATTGAGGAGATTTTTTTTTTTTTTCAAAATTGTAAAGCTCATTGTTGTCCTCATGTTTCCCCAACAGATCCTTCAGGAGAGGGGGTCCAGGATGTGAGGAGCCCAGACAGATCCTCCACCA
The DNA here is from genome assembly GCF_051911475.1 of Siphateles boraxobius. NCBI lineage: Eukaryota > Metazoa > Chordata > Actinopteri > Cypriniformes > Leuciscidae > Siphateles > Siphateles boraxobius. The sequence continues at coordinate 11,410,246 of NW_027509097.1, forward strand.
TACAGCTGACTTCAAGTTCATTAGCCCACCACCCCTCACCTCACCGTCCCCTCCTCCCTTGTGCCTTTCCACTGTGGGGGTTTCAGTCCCCCTCCTCCCTGCAGTGCTGCAACATTAACCAATCAACACCACCACTAACTATCACTGATATTATCGACTAAGCGAAAAATGTGTCCGCGGTCAAACCTCAGATCACATTTGATGCAAGACTGCTCAGAGAGAGGATTACAGGGAAGGATTCATTATTCATCCTAATGCTTATTTATGCAGACTTCATCATCATCATCCTCATATCCCAATCATTATCATCATAATCTTTACAGCTGCTGGCTTTAAATGTTTAAAGGGGGCTCAGTTGCCCCTGTTGGCTCGGCTGCATCCAAATGACCATAATCTCCTCAGGACTTCCAAACGGCGCGCAAGATAAGACTTCATCTTCGACCGTCAATACAGCTTCTATACAGCGCATTATCTAATCATTAACAGCCAAATCCGCATCATTTCAGCATTCACTTCCCATTGCCTGGTCAGACCAAGAGCACAGCAGATGGCGCAATGGATAAAAAGAAGACAGCGGCTTTTGAACTTCTTCAGAGTGGCATATTTCTTTCGTTAACTACCCATTTACCCATCTGGAAAGGACCAGAGGAGAAGGGAGGACTCATACTGCCAATTGTCCGGTCAGATGCCCAAAATCACGTGTCCATCGCTGTGAAGATGCCTCACATTTCCAATTCGCTCTGGTTAATTTTTGTCATCCTGGATTTTTTTTATTTTATGCCTTTTTGCTGGATATTTCAAAGCATCGAAACAGGAAATGAATAACAAAACAAATAAATGTGGTTGTAGGGCATGTGAGGCTTATGTATATTACAAACATATGTATTATGAAGAGGCCGAATGCAAGTCATTGTTAATATTTGTACCATAGTGGTCGTTTTTTTGGGGTCTTTATCAAGATGAGTTTCTCTATTTTATTGGAGGAGGTTCTATATTGACCCCTAATGTAAAAATTTTTTTTTTTTTTTTTTTTTAAACCTGGTCGTCGAGATGTGAATTTGTTGTGTGTTTCCTTCAAATTTTTGGTCGATGACTGGAAAAAAACAGGAGTTTCTTGTAGAGTGGTATCAGGCCTACATAGTCCAAGTGGTTCAGGAGACTGTTGTTAGACAAAGTGCCCACAAGTTTTGAGTCAGGGCAAAACTGCATTAGTGGCTCTTTGTTGCATCTTTCTTTTCTTCTTTTTTTGTACACTTTTCAGACATTTCAGATTGAGATATAGCTCTCCCCGTAACATTTTGGCTATTTAACTGTTTAACAATTTTTTGTTCAACAAAAGCTGATCACGTCAGTGGAATGTTTTTGAATGTAAAGGGCTCCATTTATTGTGGAACATTTTTGTCTTTTCTCCCCCGAAAACTATTTTAACACTAGAGGTAAATCATTTTAACATTGAATCCCAGTCTTTGAAACCAGTTGCCCTTGAATAAACTTGATCTCCTGTTTTATTTGTTTTTAAAAAATACATAGGCCTAGTGGTTTTTCTGAATCTACTGTGACTACATCACAAATTGTCAGTATTTGAACGGTATCCTGCCTGACTTTTGGTTATTTATATCTTTTGATAAACTATTGAATCTAGGGATCGGTGTAAGATGGCATCATGTGCGTGGACTTTAGGTGACGTTTTTATGGTCTGCAGTGTTTTAAAGTGTTTTCTCCTCCTCTCTAAATGGATTTTACCTCTTTATCGCAGTTTACACTCATGTCCTTTTGTTTATCATATCAAGAATGCATAGTACTTGAGTTTGTGAGCTACAGTATATTTTGTTTATGTGGTCGTTGGTTTTCCTTTTTTCTTTTTTTCTTTTTTCTTTTTGTGCTAATATTTCTCCCCTCCTGAGAAGAGTTTATTTGTTCAGCCTCAATTATTAACGGGACCTCGGTTCTCTCACAGGATCCTATTGTACATTCCCATTGTTCAAATAGGTTTCAGCTCTGGTTTCAAAGCAGCGCCCTGGATTCAAATCTAGAGGGCACTGTTTAAGTCTCTCTCCACCCCACTTGTTTGTCTAGTGTTGTGCCTTTGACCTGTCGTGCCCTATGTGTTTTTCACTCCTAGATTAATCTTCTTAAAATGCAGATTCTTAAAATTTCATGTTTGTTTTGACTAAGTCAGTTCTGTTCCTTGACTCAGATACTGAATGTGCCCGTTTCCCCTGAGTTTGTTATTGTTCTTGTTTCAGTGGTTCATCTATATTTAGCTTTTTCATTTCTGCCCCAATGCACTTTTAATTTTGGACCTACCTACATTATAATGTTCTCACTGTGTGGATTTTGTTTTTAGATTTTGTTCTATTTTTAGAATTGAACCCCATGTTAGGCATTAGAAAATGTCATGCAGTCCCAAGTTTTATTTAAGACGGTTCAGGAAATTGATATGGATGTCACATTGACTGCTAATGCTTTACAGCACTTGAGACTTTGAGACTTCTTTGTCTCGTTTCCTTAAAGAAATCTGCCATTCTCCTTTAGGTCGTGTATCATATGTTGTTTAAAAATATATATATATAGATAAAAAGATATTTTCTTTGTGAAAAACCAGAAGGTTGACGTTTTGGAATGGCAACTTGGAAGCATGCAATGTGTTGAGGATGTAATGTTATATGCTGGGATGTTGTCATATTGTAAAGGTTAATTGGTGCACCGTTTATAGATGGTATTAATAACACTGAAGAAATGGAAAATCTGGCCCTATTTTGTTTGTTTTGTAGAGATCACTAAAATCAAAATTGAAAAACTAGCTTGTTGAGGCAAAATATACTTTTGCAACACCCCGTGTATTTTTATTTGATTAAAAAAAAATTGACTTTCAATCAATGTTTTCGAGCCGGCCAAAAGTGCAGTACTCTGTCAATACATTTTCAGATAAAAGTTAAAAACAAGGTCGGTGTTTAACAGAAGTTTGTTTTTTTCCCCTGCCATGATAGTTAGTCTACAACACCTGCATGCTTTAATATACAGTACACATACATTTAAACGTGCTGAAAACCTGCTCTTTCATCAGATGTTTTGGGTGTATTGCATTGTCAAAAGTATTGATGTAAAGTGTCAAATATGTCACTAGGCTATGGAGATTGTGGAGCTAAGTGTTCTGGAAATGAATAGTCTTGATCAGACTGTCCTTTTCAATATTCATTTTTTGTTTTGTTTCCATTTTTGAAGTTTGTCTTCTGATGCAGTTTCTTGCAATGTACAGATTGCAAAATTATAATGTTTGATTTTTATCATAAAATGTGTGTTTCAGACTTGTGGCGTGCTAATTTTGTGTACAGTTTTTTACATTAGTTTTTTACCATCTTGACCTTTAAAAAAATTTATAAATGTATATTATATAAATGTATATTATATTTGAGATGTTTTGCTCCCAACCCGTAATTTTAGGAGACCCGTAATTTATATATCGTTAAATATTTTTGAAAAATTCACAATTGAAATGTTAATTTGCCATATCAGGAAAGCATTCTTTTAAAACTGATGTTTCATTTCCATGGAAACTCTGTAAATAATACTATTTGACTTGAAGGGATAGTTTATCCAAAAAAAATGTACGACTAAATATGTCTTGTTTCTTCCATGGAACACATTGGGAAGGATGACAGTCCATACCACTCACTTTTATAGTAGCCTAACAGACATTCCGCTCATCACCTTTTGTATTCCACTGAAGAAAGTTCCACAGACTTTTTTTTCGTTTTTTTTTCTTTAAATATCTCAGCACGATGGCTGTTGTCTACTTTAATTCAGGTGATCTAAATTTACATAAAAATGGTCGTAATATGTTTAACTTGTAAATGATGAGTAGCCTATTAAAAAATAATCGCTCCTGTTTTGGGTAAGAATAAGATGTTTGTTTTAGATTTAGAAACTGAGTGCACAAAGGACATCTGCGTCATTGGATCAGTAGCCTAGGTACTCTTACAGTTGGGGGTAATTTTACTTCTAATAATCATAATAGGCCTACTTGCTGTATGACTGGACTAAAAAACGCATTAGAATAACGTCTATGGGTTATATTTGCTAAACTACGCCAGCATATTGAAACCCGCCCTTCAGCGCGGCACTAGGCGGATGAGACCGCTCTGGGGGAAAGGCAAGAGGAAATGCCATACCATGCCATCGCCCTGGTGCTCAAATTTCCCTACGTGTAGACTGCTGTTAAAGGAGCCGTTACAAATGTAATGTAGCTCTGTCCATTTGTGTTATGTAGTCATACTGCAATATGTGAGAGAACAGGCTGTTACATTCGCCTTTGCTTAATCGGCTGGAGCCTGAAACTGCTCCGACTCAGTGTCTCCTCCTTCCTACTGCTGATATGACTGTCTCCGCAGCCTCCTCACAGAGACGCGGCACTGGCGTGGATGCCTGAAAATACGCTAAAAGGTTCGTTTGTTGTTTAGCTTTTCAAGCTTTGAATTTTACGTGTTTGAGCATGGCAATACGCCTTTCCCCACCCGTATCGTACTTGAAGAACAGGGTGAAATTTTGGCATTGATTAGTGTCGTCCCGGTGGTGCCAATTTCAGGTAATTTCAATAAAACGCTGTTTGTTTTGAGAAGCTTACTTTAGGTCTTTAGGTCAAACACGTCTAAGGTTTTTTTTATTTGTTTTTCTAAAGTGTTTTGGCAGCAATTGTAATCACATAAAGGATAGCCTACACGCATCGGCTTTTCGTTTAGTTTCTTTGTTGTTTATGTATAAAGTCGTTTCTTCCGGGAAAGCAGATCTGTCATTATGTCATCATGTTCAGAACACCCTAAAACATCTGTAGAAACTGAAGAGTCGAATCTTTTTATCTTTTCGTTCAGTGTTACACTAAGTTACATCGCAACGCCAGGTCGTGACACATGAATGTCTTTTTTATGAAAATATTTGTCATAACTACTCACCCTCAGGTTGTTCCAAAGCTGCATGAGGTTCTTTCTTCTGTTGAGCACAAAAAAATGATATTTTAAAGAATGTGTTGACAGACAGTTGACTGGGTGCCATTGACTTAGTTACATATAGTAGGAAAAAACAATACTATGGAAGTCACTGTCTGGTTACTATACCAACCTTATTCAAAATGTCTTCCTTTTCATTCAACAGATGAAAGAAACCAATTCACTGACTTGAAAGATTACAAGAAAAACAAAAAACGACTACATCCAGATGTATTAGGTTTTTGACAAATGTTCATTTGGTTAATACTAAGTTAGACTACAGATGAAACAAACTGAAAAAATTATAAGGTGGATGTGATAATAACCTGGCCTTCCCCCTCTGGCCCACTTAAACTTGAAAAGTACACAAAGAGGAGTTTGACTAGTTAGTAGTACTAGAGTACTAGAACTTCCTTTTTGTAGCTCCGCCTAATATTTTGGCCTAATTCCCCCCCCCCCCCCCCCCCCCCCCCCTTATTTTGGTGATATAGAATATACAAGAATGTGTTTCCCTGCTCTTCTGGTGCTGAGAGCCCAAAGCACCCTGGATCAGGTGGAAAAAACGGCAGTGGCTTGATTACCATCATTTAGGAAACATGGCACCTCAACAACCTTCCAGCATGGAGGAGCAGACAGGGGAGCAAGATGAGCTTGAATCTGAGGGAGAGAAACAAGGACCAGGCCCTCGTTCTGATCAAGATCATCCAGCTAACTGCGATGCTCCAGATGGAGGCTGGGGATGGGTGGTCCTGGTGGCTACCATCCTTGTCTTAGCTCTGACACTGGCCTTTCCCGCATGCATTGGCATCTTCTACTTGGATCTTCAGGAAGAATTTAATGCCAGTAACAGTGAGACATCCTGGGTGCCGTCAATAATGACGTCAGTTCTGCATGCCGGAGGTAAGAATGTGATATAGTCAGTTTTTGTTTAGAGGGTGCTTAACAGTTTGTAATTTCTTCTACACTAGCAACACCAAATAAAATTGCAAAAATAATGACTTTCAGACAGGTTTCCTGAACACTTCGCACATCTACCATTGGTCAGACAAACAAGAAGTCCCACCCCAAAACTTACGAGCCAATGTGGTGAAATCAGGCTGTTTAAAAAACAGATCAATATTCTGAAAGTGCCACAGAGTCACAGTATTTAAACTTTTTGGGAGAATAAACCTACAAATGGTGTTCTTATAGTTGTGTCTCTTAATAGAACTTTAACTTGCAAAAATGCATAATTTTGTTTAATCAAATGTTACCTCTTCATCGGTAACTGTACTGAATGCATAAGTATGCAGTTCATATAGTGTTATACAATTATTTTGGTGTAGATATGCTTTAAATAAATTTATTTTCTCTCCACTGTGAGAAGGAAGTTGTGGTCATTATCTGATTAAGCTACAGTGCCTTGCAAAGGTATTAATTCCTCTTTAATTTTTTTCACATTTTCTTGTGGCTGCCTTGTGTTAAACCACTTTACATTACTTTACATTACTTTTTTCACATTAATCCACAATCCACACACCACAATGACAAAGCAAAAAACACATTTATGACAACTTTGCAAATGTATTAAAAAGGAAAAACAATAAGTACATTCCATTAGAATTTGTACCCTTAATGTAGTACTTAGTTAAAGCGCCTTTTACAGTCTCAAATCTTTTTGGGTATGATGTGGCGAACTTTTCACATCTGCATTTGGCAATTTTCTGCCATTCTTCTCCTCAGATCCTCTCAAGCTCTGTCAGGTTGGATGGGAATCATCGGTGGATAGCCATTTTCAGGTTTCTCCAGAGATGTTCGATTGGGTTCAAGCCCAGGCTCTGTTTGGGCCACTCAAGGACATTTACAGAGTTCATAAGCCACTCTTGCATTATCTTAGTCATGTATGATTACATGTGCTTGGGGTCACTGTCCTGTTGGGAGGTGAACCTTCTGTCCTGTCTGAGGTTCTGAATGCTCTGGACATGGTTTTCATTAAGGCTATCTCTATTTGCTGCGTTGAGCTTTCCATACCCTGACAAGTCCCCTAGGCTCTGCCGCTGAAAAACACCCCCACAGCATGATGCTTCTTCCACACACTTTACTGTTAAGATGGTATTGTGCAGGTGATGAGCCGTGCCTGGTTTCCTCCATACATTTATGCTTGGAACTGAGGTTCATCAGACCAGAGAGTCTGAGAGTGTCCTTTAGGTGCCTTTTTCAAGTGGGGTTTCATTTGTCTTCACCGAGGAGAGGTATTGAGTCTGGCCACTCTGCCATATAGCCCAGATAAGTGGAGTGTTGCAGTGATGTTTGTCCTTCTGTAAGTTCCTCCCATCTCCATATATGATCATGGAGCTCAACTATAGTGACCATCAACTTCTTAGTCATCACTCTAACCAAGGCCCTTCTCTATTGATTCCTCAGTTAGGCTAGGAGGCCAGCTCTAAGAAGATTCCTACTTGTTCCAAGCTTCTTACATTAAGGATTATGGAGGCTACATGATTCTGTGAACCTTCAATGCAGCAGAATTTTCCTCCATATCTGTGTCTTGACACTTAATTTGACTTTGTGGCTTGGTTTTTGCTCTGATATGCATTCTCAGCTGTTAGACCTTTTATTGAGAGGTGTGTGCCTTTCCAAATCATACCCATTCAATCTAATATGCCACAGGTTAACTCCACTCAAAATGTAGTGACACCTACAAGTGACATTGGAACGCTCCTGAGCTAAATTTCAATTATCCAAGGGTAGGAATACTGTTTTTATTTTTTTATTTATTGTTTTAGTTTTAATATAATCTGTTTTGTATAATCTGTATTTTGCTCTGTCATTATGGTTGTCAGTATTATCTGTCAGTGTGGATTGATCTGAGGAAAAAAGTTATTTAAAGATGTTTAGCATACAAGTCTGCAACATAACAAAATTTGGAAAAAAAATGAAGGGGTACAAATACTTTCGCAAGGCACTGATTATTAGATCCAACAGACAGGGTATTTAAAAGTCATTATACACTTATCATACCCTTAGAGCGGTTGTCATTGTAGCAGTCATGTCATAATAACAAAAGAAGAACAGCTAGATCCAACATTTATTACACATACTTAAGTGTACCTCTTGAACTGCCATGTGTCAATTACCTGTATGTTGATATTTGCTTACATATTTGAACAAGGCAGTTCATTGGTGGTGTTTTCAGTAGCTGGTTGTTGAAAATGAGTAAGCTATCTCAAATGAAAGTTTTGTTTTTTTACTGTAAGCATTTTTCTTCCAGGTCCTCTGTGTAGTGTGCTGGTGGAGCGCTTCGGTTGCCGGGCGACAGTAATGTTTGGGGGAGTGCTTAGTGGTTTGGGGATGGCGGTCAGCTCTTTCTCATATACAATAGTTGACGTATACATCACTACTGGGGTCATCACAGGTCAGTAAGTCCCCAGAGGAATTGATAATGACATCTTGCTTGATCTGTATATGAAAGAGCAACAGCAGTGATTACATAAACGTCATTGTGATTATATAAAGAGTTATCACTAAGCGCTTTACCGCCTGACCTGACATGAATAATAATATGAATACAAATATTATGATGTTGTCATTTCTTGAGCACACAAGAATCCTGCTTATGATCAGCATGGCTGTTATTTGGCTGCAGGCATTCAGTACAACACCACTACTGCGAGTGTGATGCTGTTTTAATTATGTGTGTTTCATTCAAATGACCACCCACAAAAATAGTTCCAAATGTTAAAAATGGACGTACTGTAGCATAAAGCGGCAAAATAAATGTAAATGATAAATAAATGTATTATTTATATATAAGTTTCAAAATTTTTATTAATATAAATAAAAAAAATATAAATAATATAAATAATAATTAAATATTTGCTCACTAATAAATATTAATATTATTATTATTAAATAATAAATTAATGTATTTACATTTACAGCTCTGATAGTTGACAAGTAATTAATACATGATCATTTATTTTATATTATTAATTGATTGATTATTAATTATTAGATAATATAATATTGACTATCATTGTTTAATCGTATCTAAATGTGTTATTTAAATACACTTATCTATCAGATTTGATGTATTTATTATTCATTGATGATTATTTAGTACAATGAACTTCAGTTTTGTTTTGTAGTTTGTAATTCAGTTAGCAACTTTATAATCCATCAGTCAGTTCTGGATGATGCATGACCCTGTTTGTTTTACAGGCTTGGGCTTCTGTTTCAGTTTCCAGCCCGCTGTCACCATACTTGGCCACTACTTTGTGCGCCGTCGTCCTTTTGCCAATGCGATGTCCTCCACTGGAACTGCTCTGGGCCTGTGTACATTGCCCTTTTTAGGTGACTATCTGCAGAGTAAGCTGGGCTGGAGAGGAAGCTTTCTGGTGCTTGGCGCTGTGCTGCTCAACTGCTGTGTTTGTGGAGCCGTAATGAGACCGCTCAGGCCAGGCAAGCCCAAAAAGTCAGAGATGATGACCAACTGTCCCAGACCCCCAGCCAAAAAGGAATGTGTGCTGGGAATCTGTCAGAGCTTAGCCTCGTTCCTCAGAAAACACATGGCCTTTGACCTCTTCTACAGTAACCTGCGATTTCGGGTGTTTTCATTGGGCATCACTTGGATGATGCTGGGGTTTGTGGTGCCACTCATTTACCTGGTCCCGTATGCATCAGCTCACAAAATGGATCCAAGCCGAGCCGCCCTACTTCTTTCCATCCTAGGGTTTGTCAACATCTTTGTGCGGCCTCCCGCCGGAGTGCTCTTCAGCCTTTCCTGGTTTAAAGGTCGACACATCTATGTTTTCTCAGCCGCACTTCTAATAAATGGACTCAGTAATAGTATCTGCTGCATTTCTCCCAATTTCAATGTGCTGTTAATTTACGTGCTGATTTACGGACTGTCCATGAGCGTGGTAGGCTCACTAATGTTCACCGTCCTGATGGAGACAGTGGATATGAGTCTATTCCCGTCTGCACTCGGCCTGCTGTCCATCATGGAAAGCGTCACACTGCTGATAGGACCTCCCCTCGCAGGTAACATGAAAACTTTGTATTTTGAAGTATGTGTAGTGTAGGTCGACAGCACCATGTCACTGCCTGTATATGTACGACTCAAATGAGGTGTGTTCAAGTCCTCCTGGGAAGTTCGTATTTAAGCTTTGGAGAGTCGTAATTACGATGTCAGGTACGTTACTTTTGTCGGTGCAAGATGGCGGTGTACCTTCTCTTATCCCCGGTACACATTGTACGATATTGGGCTGTCCCAGACGAAAGATGACCAATTGTAGTGACTTCTGTGATCGTGGCTCCTAAACGGTGGTCCTACATCGTACCGTGAGAGAGGGTCAAATACGGTCGTTGTCGCTGTCTTGCGACCAAAGATAGTCTCCGATCAGTTTCTGATCAGTTTGACGTACCAAAGTTTATTAGACCCATGTCGTATAGTGCTATTTGTAATGATCTTATAGGATTGGCAAAATCGTCTGTAACAGGCTTTAAGTATACAAAAATACAGAAAGGTTTTTTACTCTACATCTAGAAAATGAGGAACAATGATTGTGCATCTGGTGTGTTTTACTTTTTTATGTTTTTAATTAATTTCTGAAAAATTATAGTCCACTAGAGATGTTGCATCCAATGAGGTTTTCAGTGACACGCTCCCAACTCGTAAACTCTGCGCTCAAAGAAAATCCAGAGTTTCTCGCTCATAATTATGACTTTGGGTTGTTGTTCATGTTTGCTTCAGCTCATAAATACGATCATTTCGACATGCCTTGAATGCAGAAACAAGGCATCTAAACTCCAGAGACCATCCATTGAAAACAGACAGGGACTGTTTTGAATGTGGTCTTGCTAGTATTTCAACATAATGTCCCTGCCCTCGACTTGAGACAAGTAGTTTCCATAGCAGGGGCGTTTCTAGCTTCTCATCATTAGTAGGGCGTTTAGCTCTAGCAACACCTGAAAGTGAAAAAAGTGAAGTGAAAGTTACACGTGATGGCCAAGTATGGTAACCCATACTTGGAATTTGACCTCTGCATTTAACCCATCCAAGTAAGTGCACACACATTAGGAGCAGAGTAGTGAGTAGTGAAGACACACACACTGCAAACGTGGATACACACACCCGGAGCAGCGGGCAGCCTTGAGTGGCGCCCGGGGAGCGATTGGGGGTTAGGTGCCTTGCTCAAGGACACCTCAGTCATATTCCTGCCGGTACTGGAATCGAACCAGCAACCTTTGGGTCACCAGTCCAACTCTGTTACCATTAGGCCATGACACCCCTGATAAACAAAACATTTAGTAAAGTAAAGGGTGGTTGACCTGAAATACTTTTGGAGATTTGGAAAGTAAACTGCATTTATAGCTAATGTGCATTCAGCTTTATGACCTAATATTATTGAAAGCCTATTTAGAACATTTGTACTTCAGTTGTCATAACACTTGACCATTTAGATTTGCTGAATCGGTCTCTTTTTAAAAAAAAATCTTGTTTAACTTATTTTCATAGGCTTGTGTGAATGGATTTAATTTTTTAATATATGATTAGTAAGACACTTTATTATGCTTTATTGCTAAAGGTGCTATATACATCTTTTTTATTTCTTTTTTATTTGTATTTTAAGTTGATTTATTTTATTATTTCAAACTGTGCAGCACTCAACTCTACAAACAGCTTGACTTTTAAGTAAAGTCACGTCTATTTAAAAAAAGAGTGTTATACTTTTTTCTAAAGGTTGAAATATATATATATATATATATGTGTGTGTGTGCTGCGGTGATATGCGAATTCCTTGTTGCATAACTTGCACACAACCATGCTCTTATCGACGCTTCCAACCATAGACATCATGATATCTATGCTTCCAACCACAGGGCCAACTAAAGTGGTCTCGTCAGCTTCTTCGTTCATGTTCACTGTGGTTTGTTGTTGTCTGAAGTCATGAACGCTATTTGGTGCTCCAGTATAATCGGTCCGCCGAAACTCAAGTGAGAAACGTTCCGCGGTGCGGAAAAATGTTTAACGCGTTTAATCTTAATGAACGCGTTAAGAGTCTGTAATTAATTTATCTTCATTAACGCGTTAAAGTCCCGGCCCAAATATTTAATATTATATGTATATTTTTTATTTTAGTTGAACATCCTCTACAGTTGTATGACCATATACCTTTTATTCTCATTTATATTTATTATTTCAAAATAAACTAAATTTATGGAAATTTAGTGAAGAAATAGTGACCAGAAACAGTACCTACAAAATAGACGTTGTTACACATTCATAATAATTTTACCCTAAAATCTTGATGTAAAAAAAATTATGAACTCATAATGTGTTTACCTAAAAATCGAACTGCTCTTATTCCAAGATCAGGTCCTGCTTGGATCAGGAAATGAACATTATTTCCTGTCATGTCTCAACTGTCCTGTCAAAGGAAAGGCCCATGCAAAATGTTAAAGGCATTCCCAACCATTCTTGTGTAACTATCTGTAAGGGAGTTTGTGCCTGTGTTTGAGTAAAGAATGGAATGTCTTCTCCATTGTAACAGCACTAATCTGGATTTGCCTCTTGGTGGGAGCGGAGGCTTTGTTCTCAATCTGTTCAAGCTTAACTGGCTCTTTCTCACACAGAAATGCCATTATTAGTTGAGCCAAGCACAACCTAGCACCTTGGAGTGCTACTACAGTAATACACATAACTAAGGAAAAAATAGGGTGGGGCTACATAAGCTCTTAAAGCTTCACAAACAGTCTTTTCAACCACACAGTATCGTTATTTCTGTGTTGCAAATATACATATTATCACAGAAGTACTGGGATAAAAGACTATAGTTCAGATATAAACAGTATTGAAACAAGTGAAGTCTTTACAAGTGAGTCATTGAATCAGTCATTCAAACTGCAAAAAATACATAATTCAGATTAATTAAACATTTCAAATAGACAGAGGTGAATAACATTTTGTCAGAACCTCCAGAAAATTGTATGTTATTTTGTTTAGTTGATTGAACCGTATGATAATCGTGATCTCTATTTGAAGAAAAAAAAGTCATGGTTTTGAAAAAAATAGTAAGCAGCACAACTGCTTTCAACATTTATATTAATAAGATAAGATTAATAAATGAGCATCAATAATAACTGATCAAAATTGTTCACTAAATGAGCATATTTAAAGAATTTCCGAAGGTCCATGTGATACTGAAGACCGGGCTGGCTGCTGAAAATTCAGCTTTGCCATCACTTTAAATTGTAGCAATATTTCACAATACGGTTTTACTGTATTATCGATCAAATAAATGCAGCTGTAGTGAGAAGAAGAGACTTCTTTCAAAAAAAAAAAAATATCTTGATTATTCCAAACTTGTTACCAGGAGTGTATAGGTTAATTTACAGTTTTTTTGTTTTGTTTTGTTTTTTACTGCTCTAGATATGAAAGGAATTGTTAAATGTTATCATATCTCTGCAGGAATGCTTGTGGACAGAACCAGCCAGTACACGTACGCGTTCCTGGCTTGCAGCATCTCAGTGGCCTTATCAGCTCTTTTCCTGATGGTTTCCTTTTACTGGCTGGACTCCCGTGATGCAGCCAAGAAGAACAGTTTACCAGCGTCTGGGTCTCCAGCTAAACCTGCAATCAATATGTCCACAGACTGCCAGTACAGCAGTGTGCCTACAGATGGGGACAAGACAAATAACCCATCATCAGAAGCATAAAACATCACAAATGTATGACCTGGATCAGAGTTATTTATGTTTTTGTAATTGTGATCCATATCAGGTACAAAAATATGTTACCCCATTTCTTAGTGTCATAGAATGTGCTGTTTTTAACTGTATCATTTCAGTGAGTGTCAAACCCTGGTTGTTTTGTACTTTGGTTTATGACACTTGCATTTGTAAAGATCCTGGTCTCATATCACTGGTTTGCCTTATACAGTATATGCCATGGCGAAACAATGCCATCCGTTAATTTTTAATTCAAGAAAATATTATAAATGCTTCTTCATTCCTGATCTAAAATGACAGAACGTTGAAGTTATTTGCCGCCCAGGAAATTAAGCTATTTGAAGCCAGGAATTTTTTCATCTCATGCCTTTATTCATTTTCTTCATTTTTCACCAGTTACACCTCTGTTCATTTTGGGGTTGGTAAGATTTTTGAAAGAAGTTTCTTATGCTCACCAATGCTGCATTTATTTGATAAAAATACAGTAATATAGTGAAATGTTATTACGACATAAAATAACTCTTTTCTATTTTAATATAATTTGAAATTCACTCCTGTGATTGCAAAGCCATTACTCCAGTCTTCAATGTTGTATGATCTTTCAGTAATCATTCTAATATGCTGATTATATTTTTAAATAGAAAGTTCAAAAGAATAGCATTTATTTAAAAGACATTTTCAATATTTTGTAACAATATATATGTCATCAGTGTCACTTTTAATACATCTTTGCTGAATAATAGTATTGATTTCTTTAAAAACAAAAAAACATTCTTACCAACCCCAAACTTCTATATTACACTGTGTTGTTTTATCATTTGTTTGCATCATTTGTGTCATAAGACGCACTGAAAACCCTGACCCTTATTGGAAGATTGTTGGTCTAATGTCTCTACAAATTCAGTACTGTAGGCCTATAATAAATGGAGAAAATAGTTTTGGTGTTATTCCACGTGGGCTCTTAAAGTGTTCTCAGTACAACTTAGTTAGTACAGACCCTCTTTAACCAAGACTTAATTATGTGCCCTTGGGGTGTTTGTTAGGTTCAAGGATTATACTGAATGAGATTGTGTTTATACAAAGGGCTCATTTTTATTGAGTGTGTTGAATTATTATTTACTGCTGAACAGAACAAGTGTCACATTTAACTTCTGCTGATATGTAAACTATCTTGTTGTCCTTGCTATGTTATTGTGTTACTTTACCAAAGCGAAGTGCTGTGAGCCCCATGAGAGAGAATAGGCCTAATTTATACCACAATGTGTAATATAAAGTATTTACTACAAAAAAGAGTTTATTTCTATACTCAATTTAAATATAAAACAAAGATGTATATAGATAAATGCTCTGCTTTTTCTTTTGCTATCAATAAACAAGCAGAATTATTGTTTGGCCTTTTTTCCCCCCTAGGTAAACCTGTACCCACTTTATGTTTAATGCTTGGAGAAAAGCCTTTTGTGATGATTTTTTTTTTTGAGCCATGTTTTAAAGCTTAGACGAATTTTAAGTGTTAACATCTGCCATAGCACGCTAAGCTATACTTTTCAAGGCATGGCATAGCGATATACATCCTCCTAAAACACATATACAAAACTTGCAATATTGATGTCAATGTGTTTAGAAAATGCCTGTATAATAATAGCTTTTCGATATCAAAATCCTTGTTTACATATATGCTCATGAGAGAAACAAAGGGCTGCACTTTCGTGAAAGGACAAGATTATTTGAATTTGCTCACAGCGCGCTCTGTTGGCCACTTGAAGAACAAACGAGCGTGGCCGGGGCCTGTGGACCGGGGTAGCGTAGTACGTCATGATTCGTCATACGCACTACATACATAGTTGAGATAAAAACGTTTTGTATACACCGAGGCTGCCTCGTTTTAAACAAACTATAAGCTTTATCCCACTATTTTCTAAGTCGATTCTTACTATTCGTATGCGCACTGACCTGAGAAAAAAAGAAAAAACAGTTTTGACGCCGCACACACGTGAAAGTGAAACCAAAAGTGATCCTCCGACAAAATGCAACAAGAACAACTAATGGTAAGAAAACTA
This sequence comes from Siphateles boraxobius, assembly GCF_051911475.1. Taxonomy (NCBI): domain Eukaryota; kingdom Metazoa; phylum Chordata; class Actinopteri; order Cypriniformes; family Leuciscidae; genus Siphateles; species Siphateles boraxobius. Next base: position 11,425,997 of record NW_027509097.1, read on the forward strand.
AAACTTTATCATGTTTAGTGTTTACGCAATATATTTAAAAGTACTTGAGAAGATTATTGCTTCTAAAAACACCCTAAACCAGCCTAAGATGGTTTGCTAGTCTTTGCAGATTTAAATGGGTTTCGGGATTCTTTAGTTGGTCAGACGAAGAGACCAACTCACCCATCAGCTAAAACCAACCAAAAGACAAGTGTGACTGGGATATGGAGCCATTCTAGTCTGGTTTATCTGATTCCTCTTTGTGTTCTCAGTTTTAATATGATCTCAAAGGCGTACCCCATACCCAGAGCTGCAGCAGAACATTTCTGTCTGTTGTGCTGTGATCTTGTCATCTGGGCTTGTGTGTGGACATCATTACTGTGGCTGGATGGAGAGGGCAGTCTGGATCTATGGTGCCTGTGGGCTCTCAGGACGATCAGCTGCGTTGTGCTTTATTCAGTAATCACACATGTCTCTGACAGCAGCCGTCAGCCTTTCCTGAAGCGCTGGGTAGCCCTACTGAGCTTCCTACCTCCATTGTTTGATAGCATTCAGACAATGCTTCACGGGACTGGGAGATGCTTTAGTCCTGTTCCTGATCCTGGCATGGTGATCCTGAGCACTGCTACATCTACTCTCATATATATGGTGTGGGAGATGGCTTTCCCACACGGTGGACCATCTAAGGGTTCCAGGAACCAGAAGAAAGACGAAGAGGCCAGAGCACTCCTAATGAGGGTCATCCGCTACTCCAGGCCAGACTATCTTCATCTAGGGGCTGCCTTCATCTTCCTCAGCCTGGCGGCGCTTTGTGAGTGTTTTCACTGGTTGAGGAAACTAAAATATTGTCAGAATTAGTCTGTGATTTTAAATCTAAATCCTGATTTCTGTGAAACTTTTATCTACATAGACAAAACTATTGTAAACTAGATCCATAGTAATACCTTTTATTTTGTAGTTGAGACATTCATCCCATACTGCATTGGGAAAGTTATTGACATACTGAGTGGAAAGTACCAGCACAACAATTTCTTATGGGCCATTGGACTCATGGCACTGTGTTCACTTGGAAGGTCAGTGTAATATCAATCCAATGCAAAGATCTTACTAAAAAAATGTCTTCATGTACAAATTGGGTTTGTTTCTTGCAATTAAAATGTAAAATTATTGTGTCTTTAAGTTCTATGTTCACTGGTCTGCGCGGTGGGATGTTCATGTGTAGCCTCTGCAGACTCAACAAGAGAATACGACACCTGTTGTTCCAGAACCTCATGAAGCAGGAGATAAGCTTCTTTGAAGATAATAAACCAGGTATGATACCTGTTGCTACACTTTGGAAGTTGAAGTTTAGCACTAATTGTCTTTCAATGTAAATAGGGCAGATTAAATGAAACTTCACCCCGTCTATTTTTATAAATGCATGTTATAGATCTCATGTGTTTCTTTTTTGACCTTGTAATATGTAATAAGAATGTCATAACTGGACCTTTCAGTGAAAACAACAGACTTCTCTCTGATGATGTATGCAGGACTTCAATCTTTAAGTACACTTAAACCCTGACCCAGGAAAGCCTGTACTTTTGAGTGCAACGCCCACATCTTAAAATCCAATCAACAACCAATGCTTAGAATCAAGTCCCCGCCCTACATTTTTACTTTTTCGATAAATCATTTCACTCACATGTGCTTCACAATGCGAAAGACCTCATGCTACTTATGTTTCATCATGAATTATTTTTTAACACTACAAGCACTGCAATTTAAAAACACAGTGGCAAGTAAAGCCCAAAGTCATAGAACTGCTTCTTGTAGATGTTGACGAGAAATTTTTTTCTTGAGTTTGTACTGGTGTAAAACTGATTAGGTTCAAAGTACAGAAGAGAACTGAAGGCTTATGCCTTCAGCACATTGTATGTGCACATTGTATGATTTTGAGCTGTCCCAGACGAAAGATGACCAATCGCGGTGATTTCTGTGGTTGTGGCTCCTAAACGATGGTCCTACATCGTACAGTGTCACGGTTTTGCGACCTTGTAGCCTGTGATAATTTTCTGACAGTGTCAGAAATTTACCTTGATCATCTCACGGTGTTTAATGCTACGACCTTCGTTTACTGACTAAAATTTACACTTTGAATAATTTTTTATTTATTCGCGTTTTCAGGCCCCCCAAAACACCGTTGTCCTGTAAATGAACAGCCAAAATGCATAAAGAGTTTTCAGTTTTTAGTTGAAAATGGTGTGGTGTAAACAGCCCCTAAAACTAAACAACACAAACAGAATGACTGTGAGATGGGGTCATTTTTGACATGAAGAAAACAAGTGTAAAGATTTTTTGGAGACCATTTCACCTTTCTAATCATATCCACTATGTTTTTGTGTTCACATAGGAAGTGCCTCAAAAGTTTCACCAAGTTTTATACCAAGTAAAAAAAAAAGAGATTGCATTCTGCTGCATATTTGAGTATTATTTAAAGCTACAAAACTGTGCATATGTGATAATGTAGCCATTATTTAATATGACAATATTAAATAATTTATTATAATAATAAATATTATTTATTTATTTCTCTAACAGGTAGTCTCACATCACGTTTAATCTCTGACACTGATAAAATGGGACGTTCTGTGGCCATGAATGTGAATGTGCTACTGCGAAGCCTGGTGAAGACATGCGGCATGCTGTTCTTCATGCTGGGCCTGTCCTGCCAGTTAACCCTCCTTACATGCATTGAAATGCCACTTCTTGCTTTCATTCAGAACTCCTACAACAACTTCTCCCAGGTAAGTAACCTTCCTCAAGTTGGTTTCCTTTTAATTTAGACAAAGTTTAGACTTATAGAGCTGTCTTTCCTAACGGTCTATACTAATATTTTGGGGTAGACCATAATGAATTCATAATGCCTTACCTCCCTGATCAGAAAACATCCAAAGAGCTTCAGGACTGTGACGCAGATACTACAGAGCTGGCTTCTTCAGTCATTGGGTCGATGAAGACTGTGCGCAGTTTTAAGGCAGAGCATCATGAACAGCAGCGATATGAACAGACTCTCAACAGGAAGCTCCAGGTTTTGAGGCGTAAAGGTGTCTACAGTGCAATTCATCTCTTAATACGCAGGGTAAATCATATACATTTCTAAGTTGCATTCACTGTTCTTCTTTGTAGAAATTACAGTTCATTGATTCATACAAATGGCTATCTTCTTGCATTGCATTTTAGTTCATTACAGTGGGCTTGAAGGTAGCAATGCTGTTCCAAGGCCGAAATCTCATCTCGTCTGGACAGCTTAGCACTGGCAGCCTTCTTGCGTTTGTGTTCTACCAGAAGGACATGGTGACCAACATGAGGGTAAGATGGCCAGGTAAATTTTACAGTAATATGACCCTTCATTCAGATGAGACTAAATTCTGGCCGTAATTACATTCTCAGCATCTTCTATATATCTATGGAGACATGCTGAATACTGTGGGATCAGCAGTGAAGGTGTTCCAGCTGCTCGATAGGAAGCCACAGTTGAGAGAGGCAGGCCATCTTGCTCCAGAAAAGCTTAAGGGAAGACTAACCTTTGAAAAGGTCACCTTTTCCTACCACTCCCGTCCTGATCAAATGGCACTTAAGGTAAATGTTTTGTTTATTCCGCAAAAGCTAATCATAGATAGAACTAATGTGATTTGCATGTATTCATTGTTGAATTGTTGCAGTCTGTTACATTGGAATTGAGTCCAGGCAAGCTGACGGCATTGGTAGGGCCCTCTGGTGGTGGGAAGAGCTCTTGTGTCTGCTTGGTCCAAAGGTTCTATGATCCACAGGAGGGTGAGATGTTCCTGGATGGAGAACCTCTGTACCATTACCAACACCAGTATTTGCATAAAAAGGCAAGAATTGATTCACCAGCATTTACGACCGTATAACTCCAGGGGCCAGTTGTTCAAAAAACTTAGTCTGGATCAGAATCATCTGGATTTGGAAATCCCATGTTTTGCTATCCAGGATTAGGTAATCCGTTTTACTTTTGTGCCAGTTTTTTGTGCCAGGGGGGGGGGGGGGGGGGGGGGGGGGGGGGGGGGTTCGCTCTCAAAGAATGTTTGACTGGTTCATCTCTTATGATTGTGCCAATGTAGTTTACAAACAGTGATAAAAAGTCTTTTAATTAAATATAATATTTTTTGTCTGATATTTCCAGCAGTTTGGGGATCATTTTATGCTGCCAAAATCTTAAGGCTTAAAGGGTTAGTTCGCCCATTTAAGACATTTAGTTGTATGGAATCCTTACCAGCACTATAGTGCATACACACTGACCCGCTCTGTAGTCAGCTCCCTGGTCAGAGTTTTGGCCGCTGGAAGTTTTTCAAGAAAGTACTCCCGGTTAGTTTCCGGGGGCTCAAAACTGTGCGTTTTTACGTGAAAAAATTATTTGCGTTTCAAAGCTTGATTAATTTAACACACACACAAAAAACGCCGGACAAAATTCATACCTCAGTTTTAATCGGCACTATTTTCTTTACATTTCTATCAATCCGCCATGCTGTCAACGTCAACAGTGCTCACGTTCCGATCAGCTGTTGATAGCGCGACTCGTTGACAACATGTCTGACTGCGAAACTTCTGATGATGAAACCAATTTTAGCACAATGTCAGACGGAACAGATGAGGATGAAAGTAATTTTAGCACAACGCCAAAGGGATACCTTTATGAACCGGAGTATACCGATGCCGAAACTTCAACAGATGGGGATAGAACGGGAAGAGAGAGTGAACTAAATCAAATAGTTTTCTCAGCAAATTGTACCTATATCCCTATATACAGTTTTTATATTAGACATCTTTTCACGTGTTTTCCACTGGAGTCTAAACATCAGCTTGTTTACCGTACGTTACAGTTTAGACATGGGATCATAAAGTTAGTAAATAGAGCTTACCCGTGGTACTGGTACAGCAAAACTCTTTAAAATCAGTTTTTTTTCCCCTCCTTGGTTGGGGATGTAATCGTCTTCGCTGAAGTGAGCACTGCTTGATTATAATCCTTGATTCTGGATATTTTAGCTCCCGCAGAGTAGCCGATGGCAACCAGCCAAAGCGGTCTCTTAGCTATATCCGAAACAGGAAAACGATGGAATCTGAACGGTGATCCCGGCACATTCTTGTGGTCACAGCCTGGAAATGTACAAGTTCGGGCCATCGTTCATTTTCTACTTTTTACGTCGTTTCGTAATCGATTGTGTAAACACTATGGAACAGCTGATCGGAACTAGCACCATGTAGACGTTGACAGCAACGCGAATTGATAGAAATGGAAAGAAAATAGTGCTGATTAAAACTGAGGTATGAATTTTGACCGGCGTGTTTTTTGTGTGTTAAATTAATCAAGCTTTGAAACGCAAATAATTTTTCACGTAAAAACGCACAGTTTTGAGGCCCCGGAAACTAACCGGGAGTACTTTCTTGAAAAACTTCCAGCGGCCAGAACTCTGACCAGGGAGGTGAGGTGACTACAGAGTGAGTCAGTGTGTATGCACTATAGTGCTGGTAAGGGTTCCATACAACTTCATGTCTTAAATGGGCGAACTAACCCTTTAATCAGAAGTCTAATGTCTACTTATAATTTATTACTTAAACAGTTTAAAAAATGTGTGTATTTTATGATTTTTTTTAATCAAATATATCCCAATCTTACTAAAAAAGTTTTTAACACAAATTTATGATTTAATCCAGATCAAAACCAAGATTGGATTTTGTGATCTAATCTGATTTCAGAATCCTTTTTTTCTTTTGAAAAACACATATTCAAGATTTGATACAAATCCAATAACCAAAATCTGATCCGATAACTTACGAACAACTGACCCCAGGAGAGATGTGAAAACATTCCATTCCAGTGGATGGTTTGGTGAGACAGTAGTTTATAAAACTACACATTATTCTCTTTCATTTGGCTCAGGTGGCGATGGTATCCCAGGATCCTGTGCTTTTCTCTGGCTCTGTGAGATATAATATTGAATACGGTTTGCAGGACTGCACACTTGAAAGAGTAGAAGCAGCTGCTCGCAAAGCCAATGCACACAACTTCATATGCAAATTGGAACAGGGATACAACACAGGTAGATATAACTAAAGAGGCACCGATATAGCCAATATCACATTTTTATACTTTTATGTCTAAATAAAAAATAAAACTGACCAAAAAAGTCATTTAAAATATCCCTAGAAGTGAATGTAGGCATCACATTATACTGTTCCGTATGAAAAATATTCATTTTGAGATTTGCTAAAGAATGTTATTAAAGGGTAACTAAACACTAAAACAACTTTTTTTGGTTAATTATCTGTAAGAATGGAGCTTCATAAATGCTGTTCATTGATTCGAGTACATTTTTTGACATTTTGGTATAAAGTATTTTAATTTTCCAATATATGGTGTAAAAACGTCTGAGTGCTGCCCTCTTCAGGTTAAACGGAAAGCTCCTGCAGTAGGGGTACTCTCTGACGTAGAATACTCTCTGACGTCACTCTGTCACGCCCTTGGTGCGAGCTCACCACGCCCTTGGCAGCCCCTGGTATAAAAGCATCTGGTTCCTCAAAACTACTGTAGCGAGTCAGGAGTTGGAATTACAAGTATTGAAAACGATCAGGATATATACTGTATATATTAGCATCTAGTTAGCATAGCATTTATATAGTTATTTAGATTATTTCGTGTAGCCTAGGTAGTTAATCTCGCCAATCTCTCCAGTGTGCAACCTGCATTTTACGTGGGATTGCTTCTCCAACGCAATGGAGGTGGAAATGGGCTTCTCCACACAGCTCGCGCTGCCAAACGCTGCTCTTCTTGCATGAACTCCACCACCGCAGCGGCGTCATGATGTGAGTGAGCATATATTTTTAATCACAATTTATGTTCCTTCTTATTAGGCTAAAGTTAATCCTCTGGTGTCGACAAACGCGCCGGCGCGATTTGCTGATTATTTTTTTCACATAGCAGCAAAATATAATGAACTTAATGGTAATAATAATCCTGGAAAATAATACCTCAAAATGACTGAATATAAGAATAATCGGATACCGATCGCGATGCGGGAGTCAAGACCGCAGTTTGAGCTGGTGTCCACACTCCACACAGACAATTCACCCTCCTCCACTTCAGGTGAAGGTGGGGGAGAAAAGTTCTCGACTTCAAATGACCGCTCTGTTGCAAAGCTACTTGCGTCACTCCATTTTAGCTAGTTTGATAGCAGCTGTCACTGCGGGTCTCAGGTGCACGCCCCCCCACTCGGCCCCGCCCTTGGTTCGTCGCCTCTATCTCCGCTGGGCTCTGCTCACTTTTCCAGCATTTTTCAAATATTGCCAGTGGGTGGAGTCAGGCTTTGACCAGGGTGTTAGTTACCCTTTAAATTAGTATTTTTGAAGATTGACTTTAAAGGGTTAGTTCACCCAAAAATGAAAATTCTGTCATTAAGTACTCACACCCCTGTCGTACCAAACATGTAAGACCTTCGTTCATCTTCAGAACAAAAATGAAGATCTTTTTGATGAAATTGAGCTTTTTGTCCCTCCATAGACAGCTACGCAACTACCACTTTGATGCTACAAATCCATATGAATTGACTGGTTTAGTCCAAATTTTCAATCGCTTTATATGATGAAAATATTTAATTTAGTCTTTTATTCACGTATAAACATTGATCAGCAAACATAATCAGAAGCTCAACCAAACCTGCTTGACGCACGAGAAACCTCATTGGTTCTTGCACGCCAAGCAAACATGCTTGAGCTTCCATTTACCACAACTGATGTGTGAGTTGATGAATAAAATATTTATAAATCAGTTACATGGTACTGATTTGTGTATCCCTAAAAATAAATCGAGTTGGTTAAATGTTAATGCTTTTTCTATAGATGTTGGCGAGTGTGGCGACCAGCTGTCGGCAGGGCAGAAGCAGTGCATTGCTATAGCCAGAGCTCTGATAAGGGACCCACAGATTCTTATCTTGGATGAAGCCACCAGCCACATGGACAGTAGCACACAACAAGCAGTATGAACTCCTATTGAATTAATACTAAATCTGCAGAGTAATTATTTTTAAGCTGCCCATTTATAGTGTCTATTCATGATCTTATTTCCCAGGTTCAAGATGTGCTCAATAGCATAACGGATCAGACAGTGCTGGTAATAGCTCATCGTTTGGAGACTGTAGAGAAAGCAGATCACATTATCTTCATGGAGGGAGGAGAAGTCGTGGAGCAGGGAACACATCGGCAGCTCATGGCCAAAGAAGGAAGATACTATCGGCTCAGAGAAAAGCTTTTCAATCTGGAGACACAACCAGTTGGCTAAAGTATCAGATTTGTGGATAGATTTTACAGAGTCTTCAGTATACACTCACAGACTACCTTTCATGTAGATTTAACAACAAATTCTAGTGTAGATCTGTGTGGAGATTGAATTTTTTTTGTACATTTCTCCTTCTGTTTATATAACAGTGTTTTGTTCATTTTGTTAAGTGACGATGCATGGGAAACACAGCGTGGGCTTTGTATTCTAAAAGTAAAACAGTATGAAACAACCTCTACTGTATTACAAAATATATGTAATACACAATTTCGTGTGTGTATTTAAATCAGAGAATGACCAGTGGGTTTGCCCTCAGCTGCAGAAAAACGCGGAACAAGATCTCGGAGCGGTTATCCGTCTTCATTGTCCCACCAAGAGCTGCTTGATTTTGAGCATCCTGGAGATCTTTATAAAGAGACTGACAAAAGAAGAAAAAAAATGTTATTGAAATAAGCAAAACTGTCTGATATATGTGAATTAATACTAATCACAAAGTAAAGGTACAGCCACAAATGTTGCAGACAAAAAAAAATCCATTGTCAATGTGTAGAGACGCATGAAGCCCTCATGCCGAACTCCAGATTGAAAAGAGGTGTGTGTGAGAGCGAATGTAAGAGTCTGCATGCCTGTAATAGAATGTGTATCTTTTTCAGTTTGATAGTGATTTTTTCCCCCCATTTTTTTTTAAATAACTGGATTTTTGCAGCAAAGCAATGGTAAATGTGGTGGCACCTCTAGACTTTAATGCAAATGGTGTAATCTAAGCATGCAAGAACGAACAAATAAAATAAAGGTAATCAGATCTACCTCAACGTGTCGTACAGCTTCACACAAGCTCTGTGCTTTTATCTGCTTTGTATGGCAACATTTTACAGTCGAGTCTCTCAACAAGACCTGTTGAAAAAGTAATGATCCCCAAATTAGATTCAATTGTAGGTAAATGTTAGAAAAATATAAATATTTTATTATAAAAGTACCTGTAGACGCCTCAGAATGGCATGATGCAGTCCACACACCGCTGCCACAGATGTACTCTCCACCCGAATCTCCAGGACTTCAAGAGGTCCTTCAGAACATAAATCTCCCAGTGTCACCTTGAGGAAAGACATGAGTAGCTCATTCTAAATGATTCATGATCGTAAATGAGTATTGAGTAGTATAAAGTCAGCACCTCTTTGGCCATAATCTTGACAGAGCGTCCATCTGGGCTGTAGGCACAAACCACTGGGCTTTGTACAGACTTTGCTTGTCCCATCACCTCTGGTGATACCAACCAGTTTAGCACAGACACACATGTTTCTGAACTGCTGGTTACTGAGATGTGCAGTTTGGCCTTTAGAAGCTCGGATGATACTCTGATCAGCACTACAACGGGCCCTGACTTGGAAGTTGTATCGGAATCTTTGGTTAACGCTCCTCTGGCACGCAGGAAGGCTTGAATGCCATCCCTAAAACTGTCGTGTCTGGTGTTACCATGAGAAAATGATCCCTCTAGCCTTAAAGCATCAAGCCAATCCACTGTTATAGAATTCAAAGGTGCACTGATGCAGCCCATCTCTGTTAAGAGCTGGGAAACAACAAGAGAAGATGCTTCAGGGCTGAACAGATTGGAGAGGGAGAAGGTGAGAGAACAGTAGACCTTCACTGGCAGAGACAGCCCATCAACGGTTTCAAGAGGAATGGTTACATCCAGTTTCTGATCAGAATCCAGTTTCTTCAATGGGAATGAGTATGTCCTGGATGAGCTCTCAATATTTGAATATTGGGATAATGGGTGGACCTGAATGCACAGAGTCCAGCCATGCTCCAATGTACATCCACTTGAATTTTCAAGCACACATGTAAGAGTCAAAGAGTCTCTTTGGAGCAAGGAGCTCCATCTAGCCACACCATGACAGCTGATTGGATGTTTGGTGCCCATATTAAACTTTTTTTCATTCCCATGGGTGTCCAACAGTAGGCTGCAAACATTTATGACTTGATTCAGACGTTTGAGAGACTCATTTTTCTCCTGAAGCTTGTGTTTCAAGGATTCTGCCCTGCAGAAGACAGTAACAAAAGGGTCAATGACGTGACACTCATTTTGGTCGCTCAATTAATTTATTTTTTTAAAATTCATACAAACAGTGACTTGTATATTAAAGAGAAATAAACCAACATGAATACAAACTTTTAAATTAGATTTTTAAAAGATTCTTTATCACTGACACTGTTGTATCCCATTGACTCAAAATGTGACATTTTGGTTTAGGCGTTGGAAAAACAGAAGTTATCCTTTTTTATGATGAGGCATGAAACAGACCTCTCCCAGATGTTTCCGATGGAAGCCAGTAGGTCCTTCACTCTCTGTCCTGCTAGAGATGGAGGTAACCTGGGCACATTTACTTTTTCAGATGCTTGAGGAAGGTTCACTCGAACCAGTCTTCCGCTCAAAGATATGCCCATAAGCTGCACAGATCCTTGTAATTCAAATACAAACAATTTGCGTTAGTGACTTAAGAATTAAAACACTTAAAAGCCTGGTAAACAGCATAGAGACTGATCAGAATGCAATGCATCAACCGTACCTATGGGGTTAGTATATGGCCGGGCAAGTGCTATAACCCTGCATACACCAAGACTGTCTGAGGTCAGAGCTTGCAGCTGGGACTCATTTCCTGTGGCTTCTGATGAAGATATTGTGGTGAACTGAAGTGTGTGTAGGTCATTGAGAGAGCTGTAATACAGCCGTTTATCATCAACACAAACACACAGCACTGGTCCTCGTACACTATGCTCATTGAAACCTGCAAAATGTGAATTTAACAGATTACCAAAACTGATCTATAATTTATTCAAAACCATTGAATAAAAAACATTGCAACAACTGTCCTGATATCCAAATGAAGAAAAAAAGCTAATTCTTGAATAGAAAACCAAAATGGTTTGGTATTATGTATTATTATTTCTTAGAAAAAAATACTTTAACAAAACTGCCTATTGATTTTTTTTGTCCGGTTGTAAAATGTCATGTGGTGCAACTCCCCAAAATCGTAATTATATTTATGAATGAATCTTAATTACATTTATGAAGTCATGATAGCGACAAAAAGCCTTGAAAAATATATTTTAAACTTCTTTGAATATAATGTGTATACCGTATTCAAGATGTAAGGAAATATTTTACTATTTTTTTTTATATTTGATGGTTATACCACATGACACTTTTCCAGACATTAAACTAAAACATCTTAAAAATGGTATAAAGTTTTTCAAAAACAATATGAAACCTGTACAAAAAGAAAATGAGAACATTTAAAAACAAAAAAGGCATATACATTAAACTTTTTTAAAAAGATCTTTCCTTTCCTTTATTGTCGACAATCTTATTGACTGTCAAATCAAAATATGTGTAATACAAGCACATTCATTTCATTCTTACTATAATCTGCCTCTTTTCCTTCCGAGCTTGATTGTTTACTTCTGACCATTAGAAGTTTGCCTCTTTGACCAACTGCGATGAGACACTGAGGTCCGTGTTCTCCAGAGACCCAGGTTCCGACAAATACGATTGGCTGCTCCAAGCTCTGAAGAACTCTGATTGGAGATCTCTGCTCTCCTCTTGGACCAACCAGGGTGGGAACGAGCAAAGGAAAGCAGCAAATACGTCCATCAGGTAAACCACATAGAATGACTGGAGAATTGACTAAAGAGGAATCCACTCCAAATAAGAGCCTGAAAAGACGGGGTTCAAGATAAGGATGGAGGACAGACTGTTGAGAGTTGACTGACGTGGAGCCTTTAGGGTAGATGCAAGTCAGCACCGGAGGACAGTTCACACTTTTTTCTTTGTCTGTTATGTTTACACGGCATGAGTTTACAGTCGCAACCTGGAAACATGCAAGTTTACGAAGGGGTCTGGATCCAGGCTCTTCATAGAGATCAAAACTCCAGATGGACTTGTGAAGACTAAGAGTCACAAGGATCTTCTCAACTATGGTAAATGCTTGCAGACTGAAATTTTTCAGGACAATGGAATCATCTGATACAATATTGAGCACACGGTCAGGACTTTTGCTTGCCAGGACAGAGGGAGAACTAGTAAAAAATAAGCATAGAAAACAAATTATAAAAATAAAGTTCCACATTAGTGACTAAAGAAAATCTAAAGATCCATTGAAATTGCTTGACGAATGCAGTTTTCCTTCCTGTAATGACATATTTATGGACACATTTCCTTTTGAAATTTACTTATAGCAACTCTGCTAGGAAAATGTACATAAAATGACTGGATGACTGCATTTAATTTATGTTGTAGAAAAAAAGTGAATTCTAAATGTGAATTGATACACATGTGTTTTCAGTTAAACGGAAGCTCAAGCATTCAATCTGTTCATTTAAAGCGAAAGATTCTCTTCATTAAATTTGGTCTAAACTGCTCAATTCAAATGGATTTGTTTTAAGATCTCTTTATGAACTTTTTGAGGAGTCAAAGTGGTAGTTGCGAAGCTGTCAATGGAGAGACAGAAATCTCTCGGATTTCATCAAAAATATCTTAATTTGTGTTCTGAAGAAAGTCTTGCGGGTTTTGAAGGCGAGTAATTAATTACAGAATTATCATTTTTGGATGAACTAACACTTTAAGTGATCTAAGAAATATGTTATGGCAGATATTCCTAACGTTACCTGAGCTGTGGTAGAGGGGTGCAGTAAAGCCCGCCGTTCGCGCAAAGTGCATAAAGCCGATTTTTATCGTTACTTAATGCCAAATTGGTCACTGAATCTTCAAACTGCATTACGGTCTGAAAAAAAAACAACAACATGTATTGAGTGAGCTTGCAGAAAAGTAGTCTGGTATAGTACAACACAAAAGTTAAAACAACCATGCACTTGCCGTGACTCTCCTCTCCTCGACATTGAATACGAGCACATCTCTGTGTCCGCAGGCCAAGAAAAGATTCGTGTCGTCCTGTATGATGCGCACTGAGTCTGACTGAAAGTCACTGAACTCAGAGAGATACTCCACACTGCACCGCTCCATTATATGATGTCACACAGATCTGTTTTACATCCTCCACAGAGTTTACTCCCACTTAAAAGACTCTTTCGTTTCGGATAATAATAGCTCACAGATTTAACCACATAACAGAAATACTCGCGACTGTTCCTAACTTTTTTCATGCACCCGGCGCCTAAACAGTGACCAATGAGGATATTAGGATCAATGTCTTCTTCTTCTCACGGAGTTTTATGGCGGTTGGCAAACCAAATTTCGGTGCATTAGCGCGACCAACTGGACTGGAGTGTGAAGCACTAATCAGCATGTGGAAATTAACAACTTAAATAAACAAAAGTATGACAAAAAAATAAAAATAACAAAATAAACGCACACACAAAAAAATTAAAATAATAATAATAATTTTAACTCAATTATTATTACTTTAACAAATTTTATAATAGCACTATTTGATCTTGTTCTTCATCTACTTCATCTACTTTCAAAATGATTTCCATATTAAATGATTCAACAGCCAAGTTCCTTACTTCCTTCATAAGTTCTAACCTTTCTTTTACATATTTTACACATTTTATTAAAACATGTTCAATTGTTTCTGCCTGATCACAATAATTACATTTAGCCGTTTTATTTTTTTCCTATTTTTAACAAAGAATGATTTAAACTAGTGTGCCCTATTCGAATGCGTCAATGCGATAAATAATAGTATCTTCTTTTCTATTCCTAAAAACTCTTTTTCCATTTACTTGTTTCTGTATACTATACATATGTCTTCCCTTGTTATCATTGTTCCATACTTCTTGCCATTTGTTGTTTATAAATTCTTTAATTTTACCTTTAACCTCTTTTTTGCTCAGAGTCACTTGTATATTTATTTCTGGTTGTTTTACAGTTTGCTTAGCTAGTTTATTAACCACTTCATTAGCCTCCACTTCCACATGAGCAGGAAACCACAAGAACACTATAAGCTTACTTTAATTATTCTTAATAAACTTGTGAGAATCTTATATATTATATCTTGTCTTGCTGATTTATTTCCACTTTCAAGGCTTTTGATTGCTGCATAAGAATCAGAACATATTACTACTAATCTTGGTTTTATATCCTCTACCCACTGGAGTGCTACCATCATGGCAACTAATTCTGCTGCAAACACAGATACATGATTAGTAATTCTTTTCTTAATACTTGCTTGAAATTGTGGAATATATACAGCAGCTGCTGTTCTTCCAGAGATAGGATCCTTAGAACCGTCCGTTTATATATGCAACCATGATGAATAAACCTGATCTAAATACTGCTGTGCAATAATGTTCTTTGGGGTATCTCTCTCATTCTTAATTTTCATTTGAATTTGTAAATCAGTTATTGGCACTGGAAATATCCACGGTGGTAGATTAGATATTATCACAGTTATCACAGTATAATGTCACAGTCTTCAATTACCAGCTTCTTGTGCTTCTCTATGAGCAATCCATCCCAAGCTTTTAATATTTTTGTTCCCAGCATTTTTCTATCACTCCCTTTACTCGATGACTCTCTTTATGCCCTTTTATATTAACCCAATAATTTAGTCTTATTTTATTAATGAGGATCAATGTTCTTCCTCTTCTGTTTTTTAAAGCTGCCGTCGGCAGCATTTTTCTGATCATATTCAGTGAAATCTACACTATAATCCGACAGAACAACATAAATAAAGTGGTTTTAGAAAAAAAAAACCGAGCTTCTAACTCCACCTGGAGCGTGTTATTTGTTTTTTGCAAAAATCCACCGCTCCCGGATCATCGGGTCCTTCAGCGAAGGGGGGTGTGAGATCTGACTGTCAATCACAGGTCGTGCACACGCCACCCTTTGCTCACGTTACAATCACATGCACACGCCTGAAGTTCGTGCAGTAAGGAAGAGTGATGGCGGAAAAGATTCCAATTCCTCGGTTAACCTCAAGAGCTAGGAGGTCAAAAACAAATCCGGAAAAGAGAACATCTGCTGGAAAGAAAGAAGTAAAGAAAGGAAGCGACCGTGCCCGTAAATAAACCAGGATCAACATCGGATCGGCATTTGAAAGGTGGAGAGATTTAACGTTACGTGATTTAATTGGGTTCAAGCTGGATGCAGAGCTTGCAACATTTCTTCTCGACAGGTAATTGTGCTTGATCAACCAGTTACTTTATTTCTTAGTGTTATTTTAGTAATCTAGGAATGTTTGCCCAAATGTGTTGGTATGGATAGCTAACGTTAGCACTTGTTGGGCAGGTTCGTTAGCTTTGTTTGCACTGAAATCCGTGTGAACGTAACGTTAGGTGGATAAACATGTCCAGATGAAGGGATAAAGTTCGGCTTTTTGGAAGAATCAATGCTATCTTTCTTACGAGAGTAAGAACAGTAATAAAGCTACTGTTATTGTATGTGCTATCTGACTAGCTCCAAATACTCCATGGTGTTGATGGATGCTGATGAGACGGGCGCGTTCACAGAAAACCTGTTGCACACGCACTGACCAGCACGAACTCGGTGGGAGAGTATTCGTTGATAGTGGGGGAGAGACATGAGAGTTGTAAACATGCAAAATTTTGCCTAAGTCCACTCAATCTGCCAGACTTGCCGATTGCAGCTTTAACCAGTCAGATTTAATACACTGCCATGTCTCGGGGATTCCGGGCATTGTTTAACCTAATGGTGACTCAAGGGTCGAAGGGGGGGGGGGGGGGGGGTGAGACGGGGGGGGGGGGTTTGATGTTCTGTAAATGGGGACATGGCATTTAACTGGGGTTATGGCATTTAAATTGGAATAAATTGATTAATCAATGAATTGCTAAGCAAATTCAAATACATTATTATAAACAAATAATAATATAGATTTTTAATATACTGCAAATGTGTTAAATATTCATATTGCATTATATTGAAGAGAAGACTAGTTAATTATTGAATTAATATTTGACAAAGTAAAGTTTATTAGAACCGATCACATCTACACAAAAGAAAAAGTCACAGATTTATCCTTAACTCATGGGATTCAGATTCCAGGCTATAAAGCTCTTAAACTCTGCTTTGTTGCCCCAATGAAATTGTTTCCTTAGATCTTCCAGAGAATTCCAGAGTTTAAATGTTAAACCATGGTTTTATGGTTCTATAAAAAACATAACAAAATAATAATAATATTACCTATGGTTTTTATAATGAAAAAAAAAGTATTTAACTTAAAGTAGTCAGATTAATAATTGATTTCCATTACACGAGAGTAGATGTTAAATCTTCATGCTGATTTGTACTCGGCTTTCGCCAAGATAAGCACCAACTAAGACGTAGCTTTACAGTAACCTATGCTTCTCCATCCATTTACGCTTCTTTCCATCTGGTGACGTGAACTCCTTCTGTCTGGTGTTAATAGTGTATTTGCGCGTCAGCACACACAACGGCTGCAACCACAGTGCGGTCCCCCCATAACAACCCTCTGGATTGAGCGGAGTAGGGAACATCTCTAGGGTCTTCAAGTGGGCACCTTCCGTCCTCAGTGTTTCGTCGACTAGCCCACGACACCTCAAGAGGGCTCGACAGTGACTCTGGCGTCCCAGAGTCACCCCCCTCCGTCCCCCACTCAACTCAGCCCAGCTTACTGACCTCTACTTCCCTCTTGCTGCTGAGACCTAACCACAATCTCACAATCTCTCCGCAACCCAACCATACGCGCCAACCCGTTTGACTAAGGCTGTCGAGCCCCACTGGTGCGTTACTATGCAGTTTCAGTGGCAACGGTTCCGTATGGCATACCACCTACCGCAAAACACAATATCTGCCCAACCACCCGTCATTCACGCAATATACACAGGAACGTAATGACTGTAAATACTATACAACCTCTACAAATAAACCAACAGTGCTGCTGAGACCTAACCACAATCTCACAATCTCTCTGCAACCCAACCATACGCGCCAACCCGTTTGACTAAGGCTGTTGAGCCCCACTGGTGCGTTAATATGCAGTTTCAGTGGCAACGGTTCCGTATGGCATACCACCTACCGCAAAACACAATATCTGCCCAACATCCCGTCATTCACGCAATATACACAGGAACGTAATGACTGTAAATACTATACAACCTATACAAATAAACCAACACCCTTCAAGTTTTCAAGAATTCTGCGAAACCGTAGCATGGCGGCCTGTACTCAGCCAGCTAGAATCTTTCCGTCTCAACCACAGCCAGTTGCTGCTCCTTTCTGCTGCTTCAGATAAGTTCTTTACTGTGCGACGCAACTCTTGACCACTGAATCCGACGTCTCTGAGGAACCGGGTTGTAGAGTGTGCCACAAAACCTCGACAACCCACTTCCACTGGATAAACCTGGACTCTCCATCCTCGCTGTTCTGCTTCAGTGGCCAGATGAGCATACCGCAATTTCTTCCTCTCATATCCCTCATCTACCGCATCCTCCCATGGCACTGTTAACTCTATCAGTTGAACAATGCGTGCTGATCCAGACCACAAAACAATATCTGGTCGTAGGTTAGTGGTGGCAATCTCAGGTGGAAAAATAAGCCGTTGATCAAGATCAGCCAGCATCTTCCAGTCCCTAGCAGCTTCCAGTTGTCCTGGGCGAGAATTGGTGTTAGCACCTTTTCTTGGTGGTTGCTCGCCTGGGCGGAGGAATATTGTCTTCTGCGTGTAATGTTTTGCTAGAACAGGCGGCAACTTATTGGTCATACTACGCTTGCCTTCCAATGCTAAAGCCAAACATCGCAATACTTGGTCATGGCGCCAAGTAAACCGACCTTGGCTAAGAGCCACCTTACATCCTGTCAAAATGTGCCTTAATGTGGCAGGTGATGAACACAAAGGACAAGAGTGATCCTCTCCTACCCAGAGGTTTAGGTTCTGCGGTGATGGGAGAACATCATATGTTGACCTAATAAGGAAACTGATCCTACTCTCTTCCATTGACCAAAGGTCTTGCCAGCCCATTTTTCGTTGTTCCACACTCTCCCATCTCATCCACTCTCCCTGCTTGGCCTGGGAAATGGGCTTTATACATCTCATCCTCTCCTCCTGCTTTCGCACCTCGTTGACTACCAGCTTCCTCCTTTGGGCTGGGCCTGCCTTGTGCCATTTAGGAGGAGCTAAACTGAGCCCAAAACCCCCTCTTCCATGCTGTACCTGTCCCACGATATCCCCAATTTGAAGGTCAGCCTTTGCCTCTACTACAGATTTCTTTGCTGACCACTTTCTACCAGTTTTTACCACAGGGGCTGCCTCCCTTACACATTTGTCGCGTGACTCTGCTAAAGTCATTTCCAGTCTGACCTTGGCACACTTAAACTCCTCGGTTAAAGCAGAGACTGGAAGCTGCAATACTCCTTTACTATAAAGTCCCACTCTGCTGAGGCAGTGTGGAACTCCCAACCATTTCCTGATGTATGAACTTATTAACGCTTCCAGCTTATCCACTGTTGTCAAAGAAACCTCGTACACAGTCAGTGGCCATAGCAGCCTTGGCAGTAGACCAAACTGAAAGCACCAGAGTTTTAGTTTGCCTGGTAGAGCACAGCTGTTTATGCTCTTCAACCCTTCCACTGCTTGTCGTCTAACTTCTCCCACTCGAACTGTGTCCTTTAGATCCCCATCGTACCATCTCCCTAGACTCTTCACTGGCTTCTGAGAAACTGTTGGTATTGCCTCACCATTAATGAAGAATATTTTATCTACTACCTTGCCTTTAACTATTGAGATGCTCCTTGATTTAGAGGGCTTAAATTGCATTCGTGCCCATTCAATATTGTCTGTTAACTTCCCCAATAACCGATTAGTGCAGGCTACCGTTGTAGTCATGGTTGTCATGTCATCCATGTATGCTCTGATTGGTGGTAGTCGCATCCCAGAAGCCAAGCGCTCTCCTCCTACTACCCATTTTGATGCCCTAATGATTACTTCCATTGCCATGGTAAAAGCCAGTGGAGAAATGGTGCATCCTGCCATTATTCCAACCTCTAAGCATTGCCATGTAGTGCTGAATTCTGGAGTTGAGAAACTAAATTGCAAATCTCCAAAATAGGCTTTCACTAAATTTGTTATCGACATCGGTACCCTGAAAAAATCAAATGATGCCCAAAGAAGCTCATGTGGCACTGAACCATATGCATTAGCCAAATCCAGGAATGTCACGTGGAGCTCCTTCCTCTCCTTTTTAGCTGATTGTATTCGTTGCCAGATAACACTGATATGTTCTAAGCATCCTGAGAATCCTGGAATGCCCGCTTTTTGAACTGAAGTGTCAATGAAGCCATTCTTTAATAGGTAGGTTGACAATCTCTGGGCAATAATGCTGAAGAAAATTTTGCCTTCGACGTTTAATAGTGAAATAGGGCGAAACTGACTGATGCTTGTAGCATCTTTTTCTTTGGGTATAAAGACTCCCCCTGCTCGGCGCCATGATCTAGGTACAACCTGCTTTTCCCAAGCCACTTTTATCAATTTCCACAGAATCCTTAGAACTCCTGAAGCACTCTTGTACACTCTGTACGGAACTCCATTAGGCGCTGGAGATGATGAAGCCCTTGCCTTTCTCACAACCTGCTCTATCTCTTTCCACTTAGGTGCACAGACCTCCATTTGGTATTCTGGTGGATTGACAGGTGAGATGTCTGACGGAATTGACATAGGCTCATGCCTTTTTGCATCTGTATGCGTTTCCTCCAAATATCTCTCTAGCTCAACCCTAGATGCTTTTAAAGTGCCATTCTTCTCACTGGTGAATAACTTCTTTATGAATTTGAATGGATCTTTATAGAAATTAGCCCTCGCACGTTCCTTCTTTTTGTAGCGTTTCCGTAGGCGCTCAGCTCTGCGTAATGTTGCAAGCTTATCTTTTATGGCCCTTTGTAAGAGATTGCGTCCCTCCTTCTGACTTTGTTCCGCTCTTTTCCATTGCTTCCTCAGCTGTCTCCTTTCTCTAACTAACCCTTCAATTTTCTGCTGCCGTCTAGACAATCCAGGAGTAGTTTGTACTTTTTCCTTCCTTTTTTCCACACCAAACCTCTCACTTCCATATGCGTAAATGATGTCCCCAAATTTATCCAGCTTCTTTTCAACTGTACCAGTTAATCTTTCCAATGCAAAGCATAGATCTGTGTTTACCGTGTCCCATGCAGTTTTCTCACTAGCTCTTGGCCATCTAACTCCAGGCCTATGCCCGTTGAGGTTCTTTTCTCTCTTATGCTGGTTAGTCTGACCGGGTTCACAAGAATCAATGTGTTCATCACTAACTGTGCAAACCCTCATCTCCTCTATGACAGGGGTGCTGATATCCTGCGAACTGTGGTTTGCTTCCTGTCGCTGGATTTCATTCGACTGACTTGACTGACTCCGTAAGAAGTACTGATCAATGCGAGGCCCTTGTCCCTTCTCCCTCAGGCATTTCATTTTCCCTTGATGAATCTTCAAACCCCTGACCGTTGTCGCCTTGCTCCAGCCACAGACACAAGCTTGGAGTTCAATGGCTTTGCTAACTGCTGAACCTGAACTAGTCTTTTGTGAAGTACTCTCCATACTCATATCCATTTCCATTCCAAAGTCGTTAACCATGTTGTCCACCATTGAGTCATCTTCCGCCCCTGCTCTCGCAGACTCTAGGGGTATTTTCATCTTTAATTTTTCGGAAGCCTTGGGCGGGGTCTCCAGCATCCTGTAAACACAGAGCTGGATACTGCCGACAAGGGTAGCTAACCCTTACCAGCCCCATTGGGGTCTCTTTCCTCCTGTCAGCTGTCTCTCCAGGCTGTCACAAGTGGCATATTTAAAGGGAAATTACACCCTCTATAGATATCCTCACCAGCGCCCCCTATTGACTTGGCTACATTTCATAGGGTGGCGATGTGTGGAATGAAAATCTTTATGCCGGGTGTACACCAAAGGATTTTCACAGTCCCAGACTAAAGACCGGCAGTCTTTAGGAATCTTACTGGAGTCTCGGCGCGCTCCCGTCGTCTCGATCGTTAAATGTGAGGTGATAATCTGCAGTCGGCTACCCGATTTATGCCAGTCTTTCTCTAGTCTTTCATATCAAACATGTTTGATATTATCGCAAGTCTTTAGTCTGAGATTAAAAACTGTGAACCCAAGTCTTTAGATGTGAGATGATAATCTTATAAAGTCTTTTCTAAATCTTTTCAAAGTCTTTAGGTGTACAGAAAGCATTAGGGATGCACCGAATCCAGATTTGTGGGGTTCGGCCGAATACTGAATCCACTGGTTAAGATTCTGCCGAATCCAAAACCGAATACCGAATCCTACTCTCATCCTCAGTCCATTAACACAGTAAACACATTAACACAGTAAACACATTAATGAAGTAAACAACGTGGATTTTTCATTTTATTTTATTTTAACTGTAAAAAAAGAAAGAAAAAAAAAAGAATTAGCAACATTAGGCATTTTAACAACGGCAAAGTTGTGTATTGTTTAGGGTCCTTGCCACCACGAGACAAATCGGCATTACAAATTGAACATGTAGCTCGACTTGAATTGCCTTCTTTTGTCTGAAAGTACTGCCAAACAACACCTTTTCTGCTCACGAGTTCCATTTTCACTTTCTCACAGTACTGCATTCGAACGGTCCACCTACTGTAGGCCTAACGAGTGGAAATAACGCGTGGCCCCTTTAAGAGCTGCGCGCTCCCTGTTGAACTGTCTGCAGTCTGTTTTGTATGTGCCATGCGCATCGAACACCCCATGTATGCGGGTAATTTATTTCTGTTTGAGACTGTTCAGCTGCTCTCGCCCTGCAACTGCTGGATGCCCGCACTGTTTAATTAGGTAGCGGCGCCCCGTTTCATCACTAGTGTTACAATAATTTGTTACTTCCTAAAAAAGGAACTAATGTCGTTATTAGGGCCTACTTTTATGGAAAGTAGCCTGATGCATTACGTTACTTTTGAATTACTTTTTTCATGTGGCCTGGCCTGTCTGTTATGTACGGTGGCCGAGAGAGCTCAACGTGCTGCAACCTTAAGAAGATGCATGCAAATAGAAAAAAACGCATGCAAATGAAAAAAAAACTAATACTAAGTTACATTGGAAATTACGTTGTCTTTCCTTGCTCCCTTCATAGAGTGCATTCCAAACGGCTACATAAATACGGGGGGGTTTCGCATGCGTTTTTTTTTTTCTATTTGCATGCGTTTTTTCTATTTGCATGCATTTTTTTCTATTTCAATGCGTCTTCTTTAGGTTGCAGCACGTTGAGCTCTCTCGGCCACCGTAGTTATGCTTGTCAAAACACACACAAATATAATTTCGTCTGTCGAAACCACTATCAGTTTAGAGATTACTCCCAGGTTTACACCTGTCTGATACCAGTCGACCGCCTTCCAGGGCTCCAGAGCTGTGACACAGTTCTGAGTTACCTTGAGACTTAAACGACCGGATGCCCATGCTCGACGCAGGACCCGCGTATTCAGCCAGTGCTGCAAAGGGCGCATGCGAAGCCGACCTAAACGAAGAAATTATTAAGTTGTGAATGGACTGTGTGTTTGGCATGCGTTTTTTAATAAAAAATTGCATACTTCACCTCCAATTGATATGTTAAGGACAACATTATTGTTTTTTAGTCTTGGAACCTATTTTATTGGACTCCTTGACCACAAAAATGTACCCGTTGATACCAAATTTGTCATTATAGCTATAACAGAAGCAAAGATATGGGCCTCTCAAGTATGGTCAGCGGCCATTTTTAAATAATGTGCGTATATAAGATACAAAATGTGATCTCACTTGTGTCTTAGGATAAATTTATTTCTATGGCCCTAAGGTACTTCCATACCAAAGGGGACCTTTGCATCATGACTTGAAGTCAAAAGTCACTTAACCTCCCTACTAAATGGTCCTTTTTACACCAAAAGTGAAATGAATAAGCCTCAGACTAAAGGAAATGTGAATTCATATTCATACCTGCACATGTGCCGGCATTCTGGATTGTAGAAGAATGATGCAGTTGAAGAAAGTTCAACACTCCTACTTCAATAATTGGCTAATAAAATAAGAAACACAAATGTGATGTTTAACTAAAATTATTTTTGCTTATTAGTAGGCTATGGTTGAATTGGATCACCAAATGTCTGTAGCAAAGAAATTGGTCAATAAAGTGAGATTTAATACACAAAGTAGCCTATATTTGTGTTATTTAACATATTTAATCATGGCAGGTTTGCGAATATTCTGAGTTTGCATTTTACTGAATCTTTTGACTATATTTGATAGTCTGTTTTTGAGTTAGTGAGATGAGTAAATGCATGCTCACAGTTAGTCCATGTAATGACTGTGACAAATCAGACACAATTATTTGTTATATTTAAGAAATAATCTTTAAAACACACTCTGGGATCTATGCTCCCATCCCCCCAACAAGGGCAGGAAGGGTCATGGTTACCATGACTACAATCAGATAAGTTGGTTTTATTGCTGTTTAAAAATGTGGGTGGAAAAACGCAGAAGCCATAGAAAAGACCCACAGCCCTTAAAAGAGATTTTGCATACATTTTTGGACGAACTTATCTATAAATGAACATGCATCCCAGGACACTGTGTGAATGATCACACTATTATGTCTTTGATAGTATGTATTTTATTATACAACCAATGGTCAATGTAAACCCACCATTGTGTCTACTATCTAATTAATCCTCATTTAATGACTCACACTTTAGTGTAGATCACCTTCTCTTAGAAGGCAGTGTGTGTTTGTTATATCTGTCAGAGTATAAATGGACACAAACGGCAAGGCATATGTCTAACCACACTTGAGATAGCTTCATAAATCCTCCCAACAGAGGAATCTCCCGATTAGAAATTCCCCCTTTCTTATTGGTTGAGCCTACCCTGAAAGGTGGGACCCTTCTCAGGCTTTAAATGGCCTCTACACAAGCCCTTCCCTCTCTTGGCCTTCTCTGGCCGTCCATGCAAGTATACATTTAAAGGACAATTCCGGCCAAAAATGAACCTAGGGGTAAATAACACATATGGGTACCGAGTCGACCGTTCTCTGTGATGCGTTTTCATTATAATCGAATGTACCCAATTTTATCATTATTTTTAGTTTTACGACAGATTGATTTATAATGCTATATATAGGGCATAGAATAAGTAAAAATAAAAATCCCTGGGTACAGCGAAAAAAACTGGGTACATTCGATTATCATGAAAACGCATCACAGAGAACGGTCGACTCGGTACCCATGTGTTATTTACCCCTAGGTTCATTTTGGCCGGAATTGTCCTTTAATGAGGTGCTCTGAAAATAATAAGCTGATGGTTCTTTTCATGTTCAATGAATCTTTTCTGTAGCTTCATTAGATTTCCTGTTTCATTCTGTCATTTACCATCTATGTATGTGTAATTGTTTGTATGTTAGTTATGTGTTCGTGATTTAGTTAATAAAACTTGTGCACAATACGTATTTGGTTCTGATACTCTTCTTGCAACAAGGTTTATTTTACGACTTAGATTTTGACTACAGGTTCTTATAGTAGTACTATACAGTAAGAAATACATTTCCCTTCCCCGGAAATGAAAATTTCTTAGAATTAATAAACAATTAACACAGTGTTCACGGGACTAACAGGTTGATTGATAGTAATATTAATTTTACATTAAGTTAATTTTATTAACCGATCCAAATATTCACAATCAATTATAACAAGTTATGATTGATAATATTTCTTTAGAGCTAATTTGCTACATCAATCATGTTTACACAGCAAACACCTCTGTATTAGAGGCTGACATTTTTACTTTACAGTAAGAAATACATTTCCCTTCCCCGGAAATAAAAATTTCTTAGAATTAATATACAATTAACACAGTGTTCCCGGGACGAACAGGTTGATTGATTGTAATATTAATTTTTACTACATTAAGTTAATTCTATTAACTGAACCAAATATTCACAATCAATTAAAACAAGTTATGATTGATAATTAATATTTCTTCCCATACAGAAATTTAATATATGTCAATATATGTAAACTACATATATAATGTCAGTGCCCATGTATGTCTGCTGCCTATATGAGAATATATGCAAAAATTCATATTTATAAAATATTTGAATATTATAAATAAATAAATCTACATCTACATAAATCTACATATAAGTATCACTTGGCTTGTCTGTGTGTGCAATTCCACAAACCAGACTTTCTGAACGTAGCTATTTAAGCAGAGTTTTATAGATAGGAAAATGTAACATATAACAAAGTAGAATCAATTAATTATGAATAATTTACTACCATTGTGAGAATAACATGAAATCATGAACTGCAGTCCGTAACATTTGTTTGTGTTCAAAATTTACAAAAATTATATAAGCGAGTAGGCTATCATGAATCCATTTTCCAAAGCGTGTTTTTGTCTCATCCTGCATCACTACAGTATAAATAATAAGTAGCACTATAATAAGTGTTTATATTCGGACTATTTTAGACTATTTTGGTTCCGGTCGTACTCGTACCACTGTGAGTAACCCAGTACCTGCGTGACTCGTAGACATAACTTAAGATCCACAGAGTTGGAGCTGGACTAGGTCAACCCATGACGTCCAGAGAGGTGGAGCTACAGTAAGTAACTGGGTTTTGGTGGCACATGCCATTCTCCGCTGGCACATGTGCAAATGAAACCGGACGTGCCACTAAACATCATGTCCCAAAGACTTTCTGTGCATAAGATGCCATGCCAGTTAAAGTTAATACCGCTACTGAGAGCTTCCTGATATTGTATTTTTTTTTATAGTTTTCATATTTTTTTATTTAATTTGTAGAATTTGTATTACTATGTTTCTTGTTGTATCTGTATTTGTATATGTGCACTGGAAGCTTCAGTACCCAGGAAAACTCCTTGTGTGTAAGCACACTTGGCAATAAAGCTCTTTCTGATTCTGATTCTGATGTGACGTTTGTTTGCGTCCTCTACAGTTCATTCCGTTGCAGCTGCTAGTCTTGCAACTTGAGGTGTAACGTTAGTTGGTTAGCGATTAACTTTATGTAACTTTGGGGTCGCGGTGGCAAGATCTTGTTGTTGCTTAGAAGTCGAGCATTCATGCATACCAATGCAGTTAATTCAGGAGTTTTAATTTTTCTGTTATGTGCATTTATCTCACTTATGGTCTTGTCTGGGGTAGGCTACCTGTTTTTGTTGGATTGCAATAGCATCCAAGTTTCTGAATTAAAAAAACTAAACTGAGATTCTTCAGAGTTTACGTTACTTCTGTCCGTCGTAAAGGTGAAACTGAAAGATGACTTCTAAGATTCTTCTGACTAATCTACGAACTACCGCGAGCTTCTACAAAACACACTTTCTGCAGAGACTCTGGACTCCTTTCGTAGCTTCTCAACAAAGTTGGTAAGGCATCATAAAAACATGCATCTTTTATGATTTATCCGGCGGGGGGTGACAAACATGTGGCAGATTGCTTTTTATACATATGTTTTTGTAATTTTGTCTCCATATTCTTGGAAATTCGAAAATAACTCTTCTGATGAATAGCATACACATCAGTTTCTGTAGGAAATGTTTTTATTAACCCTTCAACTGACTCTCCAAAGAAATAGCCTACGCGTGGGAAATATTATTAATAAAAAAAAAAAGTTCTCTCTTGACTGAATAAAGATTCTTCGACTGAATAACCCCTCACCCTAAACCAGTCTCAAATGGTTACTTCTCACACTCACAGACTTGTGCTAACTTGTTTAGCAAGTTGGTTGGTCTAGTTTTAACGCTTGGTTTTTAACGCTCATAAACTGAACAAACATTGCCTTTCTAAATTGATGGTCAGTAAGGTTTATTCCACCCCCCCCCCCCCCCCCCATATATATATTTTTTTAAATACATTTTCTTTAATTACTGTTATTTAGCAAGGATGCTTTAAATGGATCAAAAGTGACAGTAGACATTCATAATGATCCAACATTTTTAAAAAAAATAAATGCTGTTCTTTATCACCAAAAATTTCTGTATCATGTTTTGGCAGCACAGCTTTTTTCGACATTGGTAATAATAAGAAATGTTTCTTGAGCACTGAATCAGATGTCAAATGTTTTAAAATCTAAAACAGTTTTTATTTGATTGTATATAATAAATTCTCATTTATTATATTATATAACAGTATTTTAAATTGTAATAATTGTAAATTGTAATATTTAAAGGGATAGTTCACCCAAAAATGAAAATTAGCCCGTGATTTACTCACACTCAAATAGTCATCCTAGGTGTATATGACATTCTTCTTTCAGACAAATACAATCGGAGTTATATAAAAAAAAAATCCTGGCTCTTCCAAGTTTTATAATGGCAGTGAATGACTGTTTCTCTTTTGAAGCCCATGAAAGTGCATCTATCCATCATAAAAGTGCTCCACACGGCTCCGGGGGGGTTAATAAAGGCCTTCTGAAGCGGAGCGATGCGATGCGTTTCTGTAAGAAAAATATCCATATTTAAAACTTTATAAAGTCAAACCAAATGAACATACGGATTCGACTTAAGTCTAAAGCGCAACGTATGCGAGCAATGCAACGTACTGCTGATATTTACGCTACGCCAAGACGCACTACGCTACTTCTGACGTCACAAGTTCCGCAAGTTGTGATTTAGGCACAAGTAGACTGTGTATGACCGGTAGCCAGAATTTTACTTTGAAACGGATTAAATATGTATATTTTTCTTACACAAACAAAAAATTCTAGTTTATAGAGTTTTAGTGTCACTACATTAATCTACTACTATGTATATTAATATTGAATATAATGTATAATAATGCAATGGGGGAATTTTTGTGGGTCTTGATAATGCCAAATGTCTTATGCTAACAGTAAAAAGTGGCCTACATTATTTTAAATTTATCTAGTAGTCAGTGACAGAGTGCAAGCATAGTTGTCTGAAATAATTCTGTATTTTCAGCTTCAGAATCATGATTTTTTTTTGTCCTCTGCATTGGGTTACCCCCACGAAGTCCAAGCCTATTCATTTCCACCCCCAATGTAATAACAATTTGTCATTTTAATCAACATTACATTTTGTGTTAACCTTTTACAATGTCTTGGAGTATCACAAAAATATTGTATTGTGGTTTCAGTATCGTGGTATTGAATCGGGACATGAGCGTATTGTTACATCCCTAATATTTTTTTTTTTTACTGTATTGTTGATCAAATAAATGCAGCCTTGTTGAGCAAATCAGACTTCATTCAATGTAAGATTATTTTATATATAGTAGTAATTCACTTTATGTGCTAATTTCATCTATGATCCTGTATCTTCAAATGACATATCAACTGTTAAGTTTAGCAGGCTAAAAAAGGCATTAACAAAAACCATCTTCTTGGTTCTCTGAAGTGAGAAATAGTACAGCAGCTGACATCCCTTATTTCACCTTTTCCTTACAAAAAAACAATGTTGTCAGGATGTTTTTTAGCTTCTGTTCTCCCTTCAGGATGAACTTCACCAGACCCAAGGACAAATTAAAAGTAGTCGCAGTTTACAAACCCCAATTTTTCCCCCGTTTTTGTATGCATTCGTTTCCCGTTCAGATGTCTCTCTGCATCTCTTATAAACACACACTCTCCTCTCCCCTCTTTTTTTAGTGCCATACATGTGGATAACCCACCCAGCACCCCAACCCTGACAACCAGTTATGTCCATGGCATCTCCTCCCATCCGCTGCTCTCTAGTACTGTGGACCAGTGTCTTCAAGCCTCAGCGGAGCGCTACCCTGACCGGGAAGCTTTGGTTTTTGTCCAGGATGGAATACGCAAGACTTTTGCTCAGTTCTACCAAGACGTGAGTGGTTTTGCTTCTGTTTTTCCTATAGAGAACTTGTTAGAAAAGTGATGCTAACCGCAGTGATTCCCATTTCATACCCCTCAGTCGTGGGAGAGAGGAAAACCACAATTCCGCCACAATTCAGGGCTTTGCAGAGTACTGTAGCCATGACAACCCCCTCTCCTTGGTCTTTAAAAATTACTGAATGATAAAATTTAGCACTCTTTTGGAAATATGATAATATTTTGTTTTTATATTATATTAAAATCTGATAAATTTTGTAATTGTTTGTCAGAAATCAACAATTTAGATAAATGTTATGGGTTTTTAAATTATAATATGACTTTGTTACGAAACAGGGGATTGCTTTCATACATGACCTCTGTAGAGGACACCAGGACTAAAATCATGGAATATATCTGTTTTCAAAAATGTCTTCATTCAATTTGTTTCTTATGCTCCAAACAATGTAATGACCTTAAAAAAAAACTAAATTAATGGGCACAAAAATCTGGTTCTAAGGAGGAAAATATACAAAATACACACATTCCTAAGCAGCCCTTTATTAATAAGAGCTAAATAAGTTTTTTATCACAGATTCCAAATTCAGTTCTGGCAGAAGAATGAGTTAAAACAGCAAATGAGGTTTTCCATTTTTTTCCCCACACACCCATTTTACTTTGTGTATAGCCTGTACTTTAAAGTCTCATTGTAGTCAATGATTTTATCCATTAAAACTCATCTTTACACCCATGCTTCAATTGGTATACGCAGAACCATGAATATGCAAATTAGCCCCGCCTCCACTCACACATACCAACTTCCACTCGCTCAACTTTACTCAAGTTACTCTAGTAAACGCACCACAATGGTATCTCTCTTTACAACATCTGACACATACTGGTTATTGATATGATTAGTCTTTTGCTTGACTACGGTATCAAACACCTAATAATGTGTAAATGTTTCACAAACCATGTTACCCTTCGCCATCTCAGTCTGCCTTCTAAAAATCTAATCAGTATCCTTAGAAAATGATTTGAACATCATAGAACACCAGTGGAGAAAGGCATATTGTTAATCATAACATCGTAATTCACCTGCTGCATTGCTAAATGTACCCGGTTTTTCATATCAACAAAAAATATACCGGGATAACCTGGCTTCGCAGCGGTTAATGATATGCTAAAGCCCGCCGGCACGTTGACGTGATTGGTTAGAAGATAGTTTGTGACGTCAGAAACACCAGCGATTTCAAACTGCGTTTTTTTTAGACTATATTATGTTCACAGTTTTAAGGAGAATATGCTCTGCAAAGGTGTTGACTTATGAATATGCAGATTGTATGTTTAATATTTGTATAATATTGCACAAGCATATTAAAAACACCACATAGACCTATAAACAACATTAAAAACTTGATTTTCCCCCACAGGAGGTCTATAAATATATAAATAAAGCACAGTGAAATCGGTCACTGGCATGATACAATGTTATTATTCAAGTAGTCTTTGGTTATTCTGTGAATGTAAACATGACCAAGAAAACACATTAACTCACTATCAAGGTGATTATTAATACATATTCCACATTGAACCCAGTATTTTCTTCTAAATTGACTGATATGAGCTATCTAGCAGAGATAGGTGCTTCACGTGTGGCTGCTGTCTTCCATATTGACAGCAGGAGTGGGTTAAAGTGTATCAATGTGACAAAGTTAAACATTTACAGAAAAGCAATAATATATCACACAGCAGGAACGTTTAGCACAAAATAGTGCCATTAGTCTTGACACACATATTCCATGTGGAATATCCTTTTTTTTTTTTTAGTGCAGTGTTTTTTTATTCCTCAAGAACATATTAGCATATTACTTCATGGTGAATATTGTAAGGGTCAAATTCCCATTGTAAGGGTTCTTCCATAAAATTTTTATTGTGTGTCATTTTATTGACTGCAACACTTAAGAACTGACCATTGTGCAGAAGAAAGAGAGAGAAAAAAACAAAAAACAAAAAAAAACACTGACTAATAAATGGGAATCCAGCACATTACTGAGTTCTGGGTCTCAGATGTTTGTTAGGGATCTCTCACCAGAACTAACCCAGCAGCAGAAAATGAAGCCCTTTTAACAAACCAGACCTAACCATTTTTATAATTTCAGGGGTCTCCCAAAAATTCTCGTTCCATTACATCAAACTTAAAGGGGGAAAATATGTATATATATACACAATCTCAAATAAACATAAAAATCACATTTACCATAAAGCAATAATGAAAATACACTTAAACATACATACACACACAAAAAAAAATTTTCCCATAATTCCCAACCAAATATATAAAGGACACCAGGAAAGGCTGCGTCCTTTTAATTCCAAGCCTTTGTTCCATGCTGCAGACATGGATCCCGGCGGAACCACGGGTGAGATGTACACATTCAAACAAACTTAAATAAAATTTCAAACCGCTATCTTGGTTGTGGTTTCATTTACTCACTAGCGTGCACTCTAGAAATAAATTTTTATTTGCTTTGTCGCTGTTTGAGGTTTAATGCGTGCTAAAGAGACAACGTAGCTCCCCCAGTTCCAATGTTTGGGGAAATATATTAAACAGACAAAAAAAACATGAATCCCTTAGAACAAACGAAATATCAATTTCGCTTACAAAAAATAAAAATACAAAGTAAACTAGAACCATTTAAATGAAATGTTCATTCAGTGTGGCCTTAGCCATCACACCCATCCAAATTGAATATTTTTTCTATTTTTCTTTTCATGCATCTTTTCAGAGGACAAAAATGTCTGGGTGAAAGACATTTACACTTATTCATTTACAGAGGCTTTAATCAAATGAGGAAGATGACAAACTATTTGCCAATCATATTTGCATTATACATTGCCAAGGGTCTGTTTTTATTGATTGTATAAAGTGCAAATCTGCAAGAGTGGGGTGACAGCTTGCCACATAACATGTAACTCGTGTGCCTTAGATTAACCATAAACTTGATTCCCTTGATTCTCTTTCATAATATGTGATGTATTAGTATTAAATTATTTATCTATTCCTAATATAATGAACATTTGTGTTTTAAACCCACCTTACATTTTAATTTTTTTCAGGGCCAGTGTAAAAATGTGGTAGTATTTTGATTTCAGGTGGAACAGACTGCTGCAGGTCTACTGGCTGTCGGGCTGAAAAGGGGTGATCGCTTAGGGATGTGGGGACCGAACATCTATGAATGGATACTGATGCAGTTTGCCACGGCTAAAGCAGGGATCATTTTGGTGAGTGTTTTTGTTGAGTGTCTTGTAATTTGGTTTATCTGAGGATTTGTCAATGGCTGGTCTCTCACATGCTCAAGTTTATTGGGATTTTACAGGTTTCAGTGAACCCGGCTTATCAACCGCAAGAGGTAGAATTTGCACTCAGAAAGGTAAGTTAATGTTTATACATGCAAAAAAGAACAAGTAACAGTGGAATGTCCCTAACTACAGGACTATTTTGGGTTTATTTTCACTCAAACAAGGTTTTTTTTTTCATGGAAGCCTGTTTTTGAGTTTTATATGGAAGTAAGTCTCAAAGTAAATAGTCTGATTTTATAAATATATAACTCAAAAATTGAGAAATAAAGTTGCCATTACAAATTATTTTTTTTAATTATGAGAAGTCTCAATTCTGAAAAATAAAGTGGCCATTGAGAGATTCACATTATGAGACATAAGGTCCCTAATAATGAGAAATACAAGGACTTTTACCCTTTTTTACTGAGGCAGAAACAAGCTTCGTTTTGGTCTCAACTACACATCCACCTTATTCCTACGCCCCATGACGCTTTGTGCGAATTATTGGTGTAACTTCCGTTAAGCTGTAAACAATCAGTGAAAGGCTCGCTCTATGAATGCAATAGGTTAAAAAAGTGTCACAATGAGATGACATTAATCTACTCAGTCTTCACCATCGAACATTAAAAGGAAATTTAAAAGTGTAAAAGCATCAACAAGGTACTTCCAACAGTACAACAGACTAAATAACCCCAAAAGCACGAGTGGTTAAATTTAATAAACTTTGGTTAAATATCACTGTAGTAGGCTAGTATATATCTCTATTATGTAACTTATGCTGCCTTAATCAAAAATATTCATTAACTTCAGCATTCCGTGATACTATTTCAAAGTGATTTCCGTCATTTATTGCATAAATTGCATTTACCTGTGAAAACAAACCCGGAAAGAGACGTGAGGATTTGAGGAGAATAACGAGAGATTCTTCCTGCATTCCAGTGAATTATTAATGGAATATATTGTAAATTAAATATGGCAGAACAGACCACAAATGTGCAGCATGTGTTGTCCTTTTTCATACTTTTACAGCGGATTGCAAAGGGAAAAAAAGAAAATAATCATGAGGAAAAGAAAGCAGCGACTGAAAAGAGCTCTTGCCATAGATATTCTTGTTATAACATGTCACATTAAAATACCAAGTATAACGTTATTCTCATGATGTCTGAAAATAAATCATGAAGGAGAATTGACAGTTCATCCAGTCAAACTGACAGATCAGCTTTATTTGTAGGACAACCATATGATTTGAAATGAATAGTTTCAGCGTTTTTGAATGGAAGTTCCCCAAACCGGAAGTGCCACCCATAATTCAAAACGCAGTAAGGTCGTCAGGAATAAGGTGCATACGCAAACTTTACACATTATTAATGGCTTAATGCTTCTTTTAGGTACAGTGCAATGCAATAGTTTGTCCGAATCAATTCAAGACCCAAAGGTACTGTGACATGTTAAGGCAGCTTTGTCCAGAGATGGAGACCGCTTCACCTGGAGGAATCAAGAGTTCAAGGTACAAGTGATGTAATAAAATGAAGATATACATAATCAATATTAAGGGCCAGAGGCTGACTGAGTTACTTTGTTGTTTTTGAGAAACGCTGTATTTTTTTTTTCTTTCTTCAGACTACCAGACCTACACACTGTGATCGTGACTGACAGTCAGCAGCCAGGAACTTTCCACTTAAAAGATCTGATGCAGGCAGGAAGCAGCCAACATCATCAACAACTACAAGACCTGCAGAAGAAACTTGTTTGTGATGACCCCATAAACATTCAGTTTACATCGGTACTCATATTTTTAATTTGTATACTTGCATCACCAAACATAATAGCAAAAATAATTCTTATTTTCAGACAGATTACCTCAAACACATTATTGGTAGATCAAAGTCATTTTCACACCCCAAACGCCAAGCGTTGTTTGACTTAATGTTGCTGTGTTGGGCTTGTCAAGAGAAACTTGCAATGTTTTGAGCCATAGAGTTTACACGTTTCAGATAAATTATCCTAGAAATGACCTACTTACTGTTGTCTCTGCATAAAAGCAAGCATGCTATGACATTTAAAAAATGATACACTTTAGCTTTAAGTCTTAGCCCAGTGAAGCCAAATGTAACAAATAAATTCGATAAAATAACGATTTATTTTGTATTTATTTTGTTATGATTCTCAGGGAACAACTGGAAAGCCCAAAGGAGCCTGTCTGTCTCATCACAACATTGTGAACAATGCTTATTTCATCGGCATGCGCGTAGGCTACAACTGGAGGGTGGGTGTTTGTCATACACTGAAAGAAGTGTTTGTTTCTATAAAATGTAGGATCTGTGTCTGGAAAATAGATTGTTAGATGTCTATTGCAAAAATACAGTTCACTGTTTAGCATACTGATATTACAATACAGAACAGAAAATATTTTGTGTAAATGAATCTCCATAAATTTTTCTTCACAGTACATACAGTTTGGGTAATTTTTTACCTTAATCTTCTTACAGAATAACGTGCGAGTTTGCTTGCCGGTGCCCTTGTATCATTGTTTTGGCTCAGTGGGTGGTGGTATGGTCATGGCTGTTCATGGCTGTACACTGGTTTTCCCATCTTCTGGTTATAATGGACATGCCAACCTGGTGGCGATAGAGAAAGAGAAGTATGCAGTCATGAATTCTCTTTTAATTAATCCTTAGATGCATGAATTTAAACTTTCTTTGTGATTTTTTTTTTAACCTCAAAACAAGAATTGATGTGTTAGAGAATTGCGCATCTGCCCTTTGCATTAGGATATAATTCTAAACCGTTTAGAGGTACTTGGTGCCACTTTCTCTTTATCCATATTGAATTTGTGTTGTCATAAATAAAAGACACAGGGACATATAAAGAGGACAGTCATGTAGAATTTGGGTAAGGATCAAAGGTCATGTGTACGTCATGCATATCTGGAATAAAAAATCTGAGCTGTATTTATTTGATTCAATTTGGCAGAAAATGTACTGTTTACACAGGTGTACGTTTGTCTACGGCACCCCTACTATGTTTATTGACATGCTGAGTCAGCCTGACCTGGCCCAGATTGATTTGTCATCAATTGAGGGTGGTGAGTCAATCAAACTTTTTTATAATCTCTAAATCTACTGCTAAATGGAGGTTGAGATTGATTACATTAATATTATCAAGATTTCTGAGCAATCAAGCAGTTCATCCTCCACTTTCATCAGTGTTCTGCTAAAATCCTATATTTTGTTTCTGTCAGGTATTGCTGCTGGTTCACCTTGTCCTCCTGAGGTCATCCGTAAGGTCATCAATATCATGGGTGTTAAGGAAATGGTGGTAAGTAGTGAAGGGGATTGTTCCTTCTCTGTTATAAATCAAGCTGATAATAATTGCACAGTCATGGTCAGAATTATTGTCACCCTTGGTAAATATGATCAAAGAAGCCTGTGAAAATGCATTGTTCATCCTTTTGATCTTTCATTCAGAAAAATCACAAAAATCTTTCATTGAAGTAAAACTAATAAATATATGTGGGGGAAATCTCATTATGAAATAAATGTTTTTCTCCAATACACATTGGCCACAATCAATTCTGATGTGCAGCAAAAGATTGTTGAGCTTCACAAATTAGAAAGTGGCTGTCAGAAAATAGCCAAAGCATTGAAAATTCCCATTTCCACCATCTGGGCAATCAATAAAAAGTTCCGTTCAACGGGAAAAGTCACAAATCTGCATGGTAGACACGTGTCTATATTTTCTTAAAGGGATAGTGCACCCTAAAAGGAAAATTATGTCATTAATTACTCGCCCTCATGTCGTTCCAAACCAATAAGACCCTTCATCTTCGGAACAAAAATTAAGATATTTTTATGAAATCTGAGAGCTTTCTGTCCCTCCATTGACCGCTACGCAACTGAGACTTTGTCACTTCCAAAAATCCATAAAAAGATTGTAAAACCTAATCCATATTAATTGAGCGGTTTAGTCCAAAAACAGACTCAATCACTTTATATGATGAACAGATTGAATTTAGGCTTTTATTCACATATAAAAAATGATCAACGCACACATCAGTTGTGGTAAACTGAAGCTCCAGAATGTTCGCTTGATGTGCGAGAACCAATGAGGTTCATTCTCGAAGAACCTGCTCAATCGAACGGAAACAGAGGTTCAGTTGAGCTTCTGTTTATGTTCGCTGATCAATGTTTATGTCAATACAAGCCTCTCAAACAGCACCTACATCACAAGTTGTTTAGGAGGATTTCACGAAAAAACCTTTGCTCTCATCCATAAACATACTCCAGCATAGTCAGTTGTCAGACACTACTGGAACTTCATATAGGACCGGGCAGGGGCGTCACTAGGATTTTCATTTTAGGGGGGCTAACGCCCGTTTCACACATACTCCGTGTGCAGTGTGTATGCGGTGCGTGTTGCGGTGCGTATGCGGTACAGGAGCAGCACACGCTATAGTGCTTTCACATATGCTGCGTTTGCAGTGCAGTGCGTAACTGATCCGCGGCTGTACCACAAACACATAGGCTACTCACTATTTTTATTTCTAATCCAGAAGTTATGCAGCAACTTTAAAAAAAAAAAAGTTGTCAGCATTGTGATTCTCTTTGTATACAAACTTGAATGGACGTATGCATGTTTAAACACAATTTAAACAACATAGGCCTATAATTCCATGCATTACTTCTATATACTGTATATTAAGTTGCTCAAGCAAGTGGTGAAATATTTAACCATGTAGCCTACTTATATTAAAATCGCAAACATTTTAAATTAAAACTTAAAATTGACAAAAACAGCCGACTCTCATGCCTTTTCTTTTGCATTTAAATTTTAATACAATAAATCTTGCATGTCACAAAGAACTTGTTTCTCCATCTCCACGAATGAGACGAGTTTCGTTCATTATGTCCTTGTTGAGGTAAATTGTAATTTTCCTTGCTTAAAACCCCGGTCTTAAAGTAAAAAGATGAAAAGTAGTATTTAATTAAATACATTGTGAGATTACTACCTTTTATTGAATTAAATGCATTTATGGTGAAATTACTACATTTTCAGGTCAATCTGTGTTCATTTTGACCACGAACCGTGCGTTGTCCCTTTAATTCAGCGTTTGCAGCACAGCAAAAATAGACTCGGTGCGGAAACGACCGCAACTGGAACGGATCGACGGACTGCATCCGCGTGCAGTGTGAAAGCTCTAACCTGTTAACATGGGTACGGAAAAAAATACGCACCGCATACGCACTGCAAACGGAGTATGTGTGAAACGGGCGTAAGCCCCCAATGAGGGTATGATTTTGAAAAATAAAATTAAAAAAAAGGTAACACTTTAGTTTAGGATCTAATGCTCACTATTAACCAGTTTCATTACCATGCAAAGTCAGGGTTATATAATCACTGTGGTCCCAAATGTGAGGTAGGGCAGATAGGGGGGTTCTGGATTTCCCAAAGAAAATTTTTATTTCTCTGATCTACATATTTTAAGATGTTTTGAAGGCCAAAAAAAATTGGATAACAGCTTTAAAGCCACGTCAATGGACAGCTGATTATTTTTCTCTCCTCATCAGCATCACACTCTTTTTCTCTTTGTTTTTATCTTGCCCTGCCTCTTCCCCTCCTAAAGCTGAGCTTTGACTGATAGGCTTTTCATTTTTGTCTGTCAGTGAAGAAAGTAAACATAGGGTCAACTGATAGGTTGATTTTGCCTATGAATCATTTTCTCAGATGCGTTTATTTACTGAAAGCTACTAAAGCTAGTTAATTAAGTTTATTAAATGCATTCACAATATCTAGGCTACACATTCATTATTGATCTTATGCCTAATACAGGGCCGTAGACAGGGCTTTATAATAAAAGAGGTCCTAAATTTTTGGTTGGTAGTGCGTTCAAATTTTTTATTTCTCTGATATGTGCATTTCAAGACGTTTTTAAGACAAAAAAAAAAAGGATAAGAAATAGCTTTAAAACCATGTCAGTGGGCAGTAAATTATTTGTCAATACCTGCTCTCTCCTCATCTCCATCAGTCTTTCTTTTTTCTCAGTGTCTTCATCCCTTTCTCTTTCCCTCCTAAAACTGAGCTTTTTTAATTTACTAAAGGCTACAATTTGTGTTATATTCTCAATATGTACACATTCATTATTAATCTTGTGCCTAACATGATGAAAACGGCTTTGATAATGTTTCTTGTCCCCTCACAATGACAGTAAACTAATTATTACATTACATAAGTCACGTAACATAGGCCTATTTTCAGCTCAAAATGGCGAAATTAGACAAGACTATATTAGTTTGCCTGATTATTTTTTGTCATTCGTTTAACATTTATGACCTAAAAAAATGTCAAATATGAAATGTTAAGTTTAGCTACTTGCATCTTATCGCGCACTTGACCGTACGCATGGAGTCGCACTGTTAAAATTCGCGCTCAGCAGCGTCAGTGAACATAAAGCCCGCCTACTTTGATTTGATTGGTCATCTCAAATATTCTGACATTGACGAGCAGTGACAGACCAATGAGGCTCAGATGAACACACACACACACACACGCCCTGTCCTCTGTTTCTGACGTTCTCTCCGCTCGGCGCTGTTGCGGATTGAAGATGAAGAACGTGCTGAATCTGATTATAACAAGACTGAAGCAAACGCGAATTTTTGTAATCATATTAATCACAAATTTTTAGGGGGGCTAGGCAGAAGTTTAGGGGGGCTGAAGCCCTCCTAAAAAGGGCCTAGCGACGCCCCTGGGACCGGGTTCTATGGCCAGATAAAATAAAAAAAATAAAAAAGCTTTTTGGCAGCAAACACACAAGATAGAACACAGGGATGTTGTGGGCCTAATTTTCTGCTGGATGACATCTTGTTCAGATACATTGCATCATGGATTCTATCAAATACCAACCGATAAAAAATCGAAACCTGACGGCCTCTGCTAGAAATCTTATAATGGGCAGTGGTTGGATCTTCCATCAGGAAATTATCCAAAACAAATATTGAAATCAACACAAAAATGGGTCACTGTGCAAGGGTCTGCCATGGCCATTCCCCTATAGAAAATTAAAGAGGAGAGTGCATCAACATGGACTTGGGAATTTGAAGCATCTGGAGGGATTCTGTATGGAGGAATGGTCTCTGATCTCTTGTCAGTTGTTCTCCAAACTCATACAGGCATTATAGGAGAAAACTCAGAGCTGTTATCTTGGTAAAGGGAGGTTTTAAAAAATACTGAATAAGATGGTGCCATTAACTGTGGCCAATGTGTATTAGAGAAAAACATTTCATAAATGAGCCCCCCCCCCCCCCCCCCCATTTTAAATAGTTTTACTTAAATGATAGGTTATATTTTTGTGTTTTATTTTTGTGTTTTATTTTTTATAAAAGGTCAAAAGAATTAACAATGCAGATTTATTTTCACAGGCGTCTTGCCAATGATTCTGACCAGGATTGTACAGTATGTATACTACATGTCAGTATCACTAGGGGGAGACAGAGATTTTCACATTAATGGTTTAGCTGCAATTTTGATAATATTTTCTTTCAACCTCTCTGACAAATCTGATGATAATCATGAATTAAATTAACGCATTTAAAAAAATCACTAATAGAACAGCTCACCTTGTCTGTACTTTTATTTCAGTAAAAAACACTGAAATAAAGTACATCATATTTCTCTTCTAAGAAAATAAATATACCTTCTATATTTACCACACCTGATATTCCATAATCACATTAAATATTCCCCTTATATTTGAGTAATGTACACTAATGTTCAAAAGTTTAGGGTTGGATTTAATGTTTTTTTTAAATTAGTCACTTTATGAAACAACAGCAGCTTGCACATTCTGTCATGAATAACTCATTTTATTTTTCACAAAAGAAAAAAAGTCATACAAGTTTTGAGAGTAATGAGGGTGTAGTAAATGATGACCATTTTTATTTTTGGGTGAACTGTCCCGTTAAGAAATGGGTATGGAGAAGATAACAGTACTACTGTTTTTCTAAGCGGAGACTGCACAATTCTAGTGCATCCACTTGAAATTCATTAAGTTCTCATTATTGTTAGTGCTTTATATGTCTTTTATTGAACATGAGTACATCACAGTAACAAACTGATACCATTACAAACTGATATCATTAGACTGGAGAACCTCCATTTGTCTAAATATTTTGTTTTAAAAGTTTTTTTTTTTTTTTTTTTTTACCCGCTCGTAAATCCTTCTCTTCTGGCACCATCCTCATAATTTCTTGATTTTGATTGGTCAGTCACAGCATCTTTAATGGCTAATCTTTGGCAACCAATCCTGATCACCCGGTCTTAATTCTATTTTGTGATAATGACATTTTATCTTGCATATATTGTCTCATTTACTTTTTTCATGGCTATAAGGAGTCCACGTTTTCCTCGCCTGTGTTGCGTTTGACGTTGGTCAGAGATTTGAAGAAGAGGTCAGGTCATGTCACATCTTGAATATGTGTCAGTTTTATTCATGGTCAAGCTTGGTTTGTCATGTTTGCAAAGCCTCAGAAACTCTTGCAGGACGTTGCGAGATGCATAAAGCTAAGGAGGATCTCACAATGTGGAAACAGGATCCTCACGAAGAGCTCCGCTTTGATTATAACACTGTGGTGGTTATATAATATTAAGTGCCTCTACCATGAGAATGGGAGTATGACTTGAAATATCATAAAATTAGAATCGGTCGAATAGATAAGGTTCATTCTACAGTGCCTCAAAGAATGCCTGCAAAACATGTTTGGCTGTGACGTACATCCTTCTACATTTTTATGCTGAAAAATTTAACATATCTATAATAGTCCCTCTGATAAAAGCCTGATTTTATTTTTGATGTAGATATACCTGTATTTGGAATTATAGGGTTTGTCATACATTTAGCAGAACATTTCAAACTTACCTCAAACATGTAGTCTAGATGAAGTCTTTGTCCCATTTCTAAATAAATGCTAATCAATGCAATGTCAATCCATTCTAGCAATTCTCATTTTATGGAGAAGAGTATTCCCGAAAGTACTCCTGATTTTTTTTCTATGGTGTGGAAAAAACTAGTCCTGTGATGATGGAGTTATCACCATGTTGTTTGAATTAGCATATACATTAACATACCAGTGAATACTAAGAGTTTGAGGCACATTTCATTTGTGGTGTTCTTATTTGTGAAAATTTCACTTTGCAGATGTACCCAGTTGCTCCTTCAGGGTGTTTGTCAATGTCTGTGAACACATGTATGTTATTTATGTTGTTTAGTATGAATTGAGTCAGCGCATTTATGTCTCAAAAAAAAAAATAGTGAAAGAGGAAATGGACAGTCCCAATGTAGCAGTCTGCATTGCTTTCCTTTTCTGCACATTGAAGTCCTGACACCTGGACAGGCCCTGTCCTCCTGAGGGAACACACAAATAAGTTTGCCAAGCTTAGTTTTGGACATTCTGCACATAGTGCCAAAGCCTAAATGGAGAAGCACAAACAAACTTTAAAGGACAAAGAGACCAGGAAGAACATGAAGGATAGTTCGGAAGAACATAGCAGACAATATTTTACCACAAGGCAGTGGCCCAAACCCATATCCTGACCACAATTATAGTATTACCAGTCTCTCAACTTTATGTTGGAGGAGGTAAAAACGCATACGATTAGCATTAGCCTCTCGATTCTCTTGTTTAAATATGCGACTTTAATTTCTCACAGAAGTTACTGGAAGTCCATGCTTTAGGATCAAGTGATTATATTATGTAAATGCAATATAATGACTGTTATGGGAAAGGTGCATGCATAATTTAATTCAAAACATAAGCTAAGCATTAATAGCTACTGAATTAGAGATAAGTCCACCAATGATTAAATTGGTAACTTGGGACCAGGCTTCTCCTGTCCCATACCTTTCAGAACTTTGCTTAAATAATTTCATAACCATTTAGCGTTGTTTATCACATTCGCAGTGGCCTCTCTGGGCACTTGAACAGAATCTCCTGAGTATCTCCTGATGAAAGAGTCTTTTATAGAGATCATGGGAGAGAAGAGGTGTCTTGCGCTGTGCACCACAGAGAACCCTTGAGACTAGTTAGTTACTCTGTTTTTCTTAATTTATTTACATTTGCAAATCATGTGGAAAGAGACTAGCTGTCATATTGATGTCTGTGATTAATGTCTCATTTTTATGAGCCTTAATCCTGTGGTCTCATTTACAAGACCTCTGAGGACCACATAAACCTTGTATGGGTCTGGATATTAGACCTCAGTTTAGGGTGTGGGTCTCAAACCTGGAGGACTTGGTTTTGCCAATGGTGTATAGCAGTCTTGGATAAAACTGTTTGGAACTGCGTGTTCAGTTATCACGATTACTTCACAGGCTTCTTATTTTGTTATTTGACTGCTGGTCTCAGCAAGTATTTCTAAGTAAACATTGACTTTAGTCTCAGCACTCTTGCAAATACTTCTAAATATGTAAATAATTGTACAATAATTTATATATAGCTGTATTATACACTGCCCAGCCAAAAAATAAATAAAAAACTGCTGTTATGATTTTAATAGGCAAATGCTTAAGATTCTATGATTGGATCATTGTTGCAGTGACTGTTTTGCAACATTTCTTCTAACACCAGTTGATGGAGTGTGTAGCTTTTAATTTCTTAAACAACCATGTAGGAAGACACATCATGGCCATATTCCTGG
Source organism: Siphateles boraxobius (assembly GCF_051911475.1). Taxonomy (NCBI): domain Eukaryota; kingdom Metazoa; phylum Chordata; class Actinopteri; order Cypriniformes; family Leuciscidae; genus Siphateles; species Siphateles boraxobius. The sequence goes on from NW_027509097.1 coordinate 11,469,136, forward strand.
ATGACAATATCAAGATTCATCAGGCTCAAATTGTAAAAGAATGGTTGGGTGGGAGCATGAAGAATCATTTTCACACATGAATTGGCACCTCTGAGTCCTGACCTTAAATTCATTGAAAGTATTTGGGATGTGCTGGAGTAGACTTTACAGATTGCTTGAATACTTTGCCAATACAAGATCTTGACCAAACATTGATGCACCCCTTGATGGAAATAACATCACAACATTTGTTTCCATCAAGAGGTGCATCATTTCCTTCAAGCACTCTGTAAAATCTACTTCAGCACATCCCAAAGACTTTCAATGAATTTAAGGTCTGGACTCGGAGGTGATTTTTGTTAATGCAATGTAATTTTTGCAGTTTCAAATGTTGTTATGTTATGTTATGTTCTGAAGTTGTGTGAGTGGAATTAATAGGGCTGCTCACCATCTCAGAGCCGTGGTCCCTTCCTGGTCCTCTTTGCCTTGCAGCGGGTGAAAGCAGTGCTCTCTCTTATTTGCTTTCCTTTCTGGTTTCCAGGAGAAGCACAAACTGCATCAGGGCGATTGCGGCTAGTGTCCATCCATCTGCACACGAAAATCCAAGCATTTAAAGCAAATCTAAAGCATTGTCAATTACTGTTTGAATAAGTTATTACAATCTCATTAAATATTAGAAAGACAAACATTTCAGACAAACAAAGACAAAAGACTTTCCCTTTAGAATAACATGTGCCAATGAATTGTTCACGAAATTACCAAAAGCATGTATTAAGAAAGCAGATAGGTTTGATTTTGATTTCATGTTGAGTTTAAATTAAGCCATGAAGTAAAAATGAAAGGCATAGTTTCTTTTTATTACTGCATCAACCTTAAATAGTTATATTTAAAGTGGTGTTCTGGGTTTTTTCTCTTACTTTTTGAGATTTGCTAATTGGCAGGTGCAGCTCCAGGGGTTGTTAAACAGAGTGATGTTCTGGAGAGTGCTAAACTCAAGGCTGTTCGGCAGCGATTTCAGCTTGTTGTTTTCAAGATGCAGAGACTTGAGAGCCGTCACTCCCTCAAAGGCAGCATTGGAGAACTTGATGGGTAGAAAGAGCAGATAGACAGTATATATACAGATGATAACATGTTACAACTCACTGCTTTGCTTCTGCGTGTAGAATTTCCTAGCAATTAGCATTCAAAGTCTCTCTTAATATCTGAAGGAGACTTGTGAATGCTAGACTGAGGGCTTTTTTTCCACATGAAAGGCCTCTCTCATGGCGTCCTCTGTGCCAGAGCTTATGTAAACCTGTCCACACTCTCCTTCTAGCCCTCCATCAAACTTCATAAGCGTATGCAAGGCTGCTAAAAACTTCACCAAGGTGTTAGATGTACAGGTCTGCGTGGTGTCTGCTTTATTGGAAGACGACGGTTGAGGAGCTGAGACCGTGTACACACAGTGTCTGTGGGTGTGTTATGCAAGCGTAGAAAAGATGCACTTATTGAAAATGACGTTTTGGAAATTTCCACTCAGAAGGCAAGAGACGTGGAGAGTTTGGTAATTCGAGGCGATAGAGGATGGATCATTTCCATCATGGAAGGGTTGTTTTTCACTTTTTCTGTCGGTCCACTCCTCCCATCGACCTGCTCTTTTGCCAGAAATGCTTGCAAAGGGCTCACTTGTCCATTCAGGTGAGGCAACAGCAGCCTAAAAATACTTCTTCATGGGCCATGGAACACCCTGTTACTATTTACCTGTCTGCTAACCCTTGCTGACCTGTTTACATGGTTCGCCAAGTGAGAGGAAAAAACATGGCTCTCAAAATAAAATTCAGCAAATAGACCCTAAAATTATCCTCATGTGAAGGAAGAGTGGTTATTTTTTCCCTTTTCTATCATACAAACAGCATTGACCAACTGCATGGGGCTAATACTTGTTCATGTGCCTTTGCCCATGCACGTCTCTGTGTGTTTTTATGTATACTTGTTATATATATTATTTGAAATATTTTGGTCAATAATGTGATAGTTTGCACTGGTATCAGTCCATGTGGAGATTCTGTGTAAGTCAGATCAAAGACAAGGAAAAGATAAATGTTTCTCTTAAACCATTTTATTTTCCCATTTAGTGATCCACAGGGAAAAATCCTGCTGGAATAGCACATGTGCATCCTGACATAAAGCACATGTGACCTTATTTAAGGCCTGAAGGGAATAGACAGAATATCAGGAGTATCTTATTTTTTTTCATGTTTTATTCTTGTTTTTAAGTGTTTAATCCACAAAATAACTGCTTTGTCACAGACTTACCTTCTCCAGGCTCATGTCATTTAGATGTAGCTTCTCCATGTAGCGGCCGAAGCTCCGGAATGCGTGTTCAGGGATGAACCTGAGAGGGTTTTTGGACAAGTTGAGATCCTCTATGACACGCAGCTTGCTCATAGCCAGAAGAGGGTAGGTGGACAGCTGGTTACGGTCCAAGGTTAGAATGGCTAGGTTCTCCACTTCATCAAGAGAACCTGGCTGTATGGAGCTCAACTCGTTGCCACTTAAATAAAGCCATCGGAGATCATTAGCACCTGTGAAAGTACCAGGCTGCAGCTCTCGAAGCTTGTTGTTGTCGAGCTGCAAGATAAACAGGTTGACCATGGGAGAAAAGATGCCCTTCGGAAGGATTGTGATGTGGTTACCATCCAAATAGAGATAGGTCAGTTCGGTTAGGTCCTCAAAAGCACCTGTTTTGATGGTGCTGATCTCATTATTAGACAAGTAAAGGTAGACAAGCTTCTTTACCCCTTTGAAAGCCTGGCTGGAGATCTCGCGGATCTGACAGTACTGTAGATGCAGAGAAATTAGCCCCTTCATCTCGCTGAAGCCTCCAGTTGGGAGATTTCCCAAGTTGTTTCTTTGCAGATTTAGGAGACGAGTTGTCTCGGATATGCGGGGGATCTTCTTCAGTCCGACGTTGTCACAGATAACATGTTGCAGGTCCCCATGGCAGTGGCACTGGCTTGGGCACTGAGTTGGTGCGGCAAACGCAAAAGGGACGCAAACCTGTAGAAACACTAGCACCAGTAAGAAGCTGAAACTGTACATGATGATGGAGTGTTGATCAGTCCACTGCTTTATGCTATTTGGTGTTCTTTCTGCTTTACTCCGACAGACGTATGCAGCAGGAACATATACAGACAGCTAAAGTGGTCCACACAACCTAAGAATAAAGAAAGAGTGTGTGAGAGTGGAGAGAGAGAGAGAGAGAGGGCTAGATGTGAGCTAGAGAGAGAGAGAGAGAGAGGGGTGTGTGTGAGTCAGAGAAAAGGAGGGAAGAGAGCTGAACGCAGTACTAGTGTTTATAATAGTAAATTATAATCACAATAATCACGAACTTACATAGCCATTGCAAACTTAACTGGGTCATATGATGCTATTGTGAAAGTTCATTATTTATTTTGAGTGTAATAGAATAGATTAGCATGCTTTAATGTTGAAAATTGTACATTATTGGAGTACCTCTATTCTTCAGCTTCCAAGACTTCTAAAGCAATTGTAAACACCATCTTCTGTTAATCTCATCGGTTTTACCGTATCACTCCGAACCCAAGTCAGATTCTGAAACCGCAGATCGATCGGAACCAACTTTGCAATTACGACTTGTGTACACCCTTACGTAACAAAAATATATTGGAATATACTGTAAAATATAATGCGATTATTTGTCTAGTCCTTTGTCAAATCCTTAATTGTCTACATATATTGCACATACATGTTCCAATATGAATGTATTGTACACGCACACATTCACAGAATGAGTTACAATCAGTGGTTACAACAGATTTCTAGTTCCCAACATGCTTTGCTTCTGACTGTTAAAGAAGAATAAATGTTCAAAGTAAGTGTTATTTCACGTGTTTTAGCTCGATATTAAAAGGGGGAGATTGGTTTATGTTTTAAGTTATATTATTTTGGATTTGAAAGGTTTTCTGGTATGTGTGAGTTTTTGGGGTTACCATTGTGCTGAAGAGTAGAGTCTGTGTTTCGGTTGACGATTGGCTTAACACTATTAAGACTTATTATATTTATATTTATAAAAGCAATGGTTGTGTGCTCTTCAGCACAGTGATCGTCTCTTTGCCAAATCATTTAGTACTGTACTATTGTTAAGTTATATCTGACAATATTAAACATATATAATGTAAATAATTATGGAATATTAGAAATATATTACATTATATATTTCGATATGTATGTGTTTACATACTGCATGAGTAAATTTTCAATTTCATATCATATATCATATCTGATCACGTTATACATCTATATGTTATGAAGTGTATTACTGAATATGAAATTACATACATTATGATGATATACAAGTAAATTGTCTCATTTTTCAATATATGAAACCGGCAATTCCTTATTTATTATTCAATATATTGTAATATATTTACATACTATACAGGTATTGTTCTTTATATTTTAAAATATATTGTTAAATCATTTAATATATTATATACTATATTTATATAATATATTTATTAAGAAATATGTTTTCTTTGCGTTAGGGCAGACGGCGTTGTACTCTCCCAGGTTCAGGAAGCTGTCCTCTGTAAAATGAGCTGTACACAAGTGAATATAAATAAATTTCGGAGGGCCAAACAAAGAGATTTTGCTTTCGCAACAAAACTCCACGACATGGCGGTAACATTAATTCAATGATGCCTCGACTTCTTTCTTTGTGCCTTTTTAGGGTTTGAGGGGGGATTATACTAATATTTCACATTGTGACAGAAGTTTTCTGAAGTAATATCTGAACTTCGATGGTGATGTTTTAGGCAGGTCTGGATCAGTGTTTTCTGTTAGATATAAAATAAATCCCTTTTGTGGGAGACTATGAGCTTTGTAACTTTGAAGATCTTATACTGGTACATGCACAAAGAAATACATTACACACTAAAGTAAAAGGAAAACATTAAAAACATTATATAACCTTTTTAAAGCTAATATTTTTTTACATTTATTTGCCTATAGTGCCTATAATACAGTTCTGCTTTACATAGCACTTGCAGAATCTGCTAGGTGTTCATTAGAAATTACTTTGTTTGTGTTTTTTATTTAGCACTGCACTGATGAAGCTATTTTGATATAACATATTTCCATATATTCCACAAGAGGACAAAATAATAGCTGAATTTACATCATTATTTCTTTTGATGTTCGATGGTTGAAGGGTGAGTAGAATCTCATTGTATCATTTTTTGAAAATGCTTATTGCATTCATAGAGCAAACCTTTTGCTGATTGTTTACAGTTTAATGGAAGTTACTCTCATATTCTGCGTCATGTGCCGTAGGAAAAATGTGGATATATTTTTGTCTAAGACAAGTTTATTATTTTTTTTAAAATGTTTACCTTAAAAAAATAAGAAAGGTTTTAAATGCATGTTTGGTGTAAGAAAGTTCAGACGTCCGAAACTGTATTTTTGTTCCTAGTCTCTCATTTCGTTGGTCAACTTGTGTGCAGCCAAATCCCGTGAGGTTAAGGTGAGAATGTGTCGTGCCAGACAGTTCCATTGTTTTTAGTCAGCAGAAGGGGAAAAAGGAGCCACTCACATATGGCGGGTGTTTTATAACATATAATCACCACCAGATGTTTGGCTGGTATCACATCACAACAATGAAAATGGAGGTTTTTCTTTTGTCTGCATAGGAGCGTTTCATTTGGAGAGGCACATTCTTCTACATAAATGCCTCCTTTGATTTCAACTGTACAGTATTCAGTATAAAAAGGAAAGAAACTGAAGAGCACTGTGTAATCACCTTTTTTTTTCACATGCAACAAAACATTTTATCCTTGTTCCTCTTTCTTTGGCTTAAAGACCTAAATGAGACCTCAGATCTCAGATCAGCTTTTCTCAAGTTAGGCGGAATCTAGTGTTTGCTTAACAAATTTAACATTGTATCGGCAAAGTGTATGTCTTGGTCCTTTCAAGTCCACATTCACACCCTGCAGTGTGCAAATTCTGTCCAGCACATATCTAGTATTTGGTTAGTGCATTGGCCTGTTATCGTTATCTATATATAACAAAATAATTATATCAAGTGAGAAAAGGTGTAATATTGTTTGACACTGAAATCTCAAAAATATATATATTTAAATGGCCATTTGAGATGATGCATGCATTTTTTCCCCTTTACTAATGGAGTTCAAAAGCTCCAAACAACATTTTAAATGTCTGGCATGTCACACAGTCTCACCTCAACAGCTGGCAGCTTGTGTAATTCAGCTTGGTAAACACAAATTGACATCCTGTGCTGTGATGAGGTTATGTCTGAATGACACCATGGAGGAATTGTTTCCAGTGCATAGTATCTAAGGCTATCTTATTTGGATGATTTGTTTTAGCCCAAAGCGAAACTCTATAGAGGGAGTGCCAGTTCTCAGGTGCGCACCACATACCTCACCTGCTTCCCAGGCCTGGTGGATTCAGCTGTCTGCTTGTGTTTAGGCTATTTTTCTGAAAAATGTTAACAAAAGGCCTTTAAAAAGTGTAATGTAAGCACACGGACTGAAATTTAAGTGAGTTTAATGGCATCGAAATCCTGAGGTTAGTTCCACAAACCATAACACATACACTCCAACATCTGGGCTTTAAAATGTAATTTACACATGGAAGTAAACAACGTTTTAGGATTTTGAAAAATGTAAAAAGAAGAAATATTTCTGACACTATTTCTAATTTGTGTTACTGTAAGCAAAGGGGGATAAATAAATCTTTAAAATAAATAATTATAAAATATGTAATTAGTATGCAATAATGTAATTGTAATGTGTACACTGTAAAAAGTAAAAAGACTTAATTTTAAGGCAAAGGATTTCCTCACTTTTAAGTAAATAAACTTCATGTAATTGAAAAAAAAAGTTATGTGAATTTTTTATTTACATATTATTTTAACAATTTAAAACCTTTAAAATGTTTTCTAAATGTTTCATAATTAATATAATACAATACTATATGTAATAATAAAATAATAAATTATAACAAAAAAAAAGATAGACATCCTTTTGTTTTGGAACAGATTGGGTACGGCACAACCGAAAACAGCCCTGTGACATTCAGCGGCTTTCCAGTTGACAGCATGGAGCGCAAGACAGAAACTGCTGGATGTATATGCCCCCATACTGAGGTTCATTTCCACACACTACTAGATAAAGATGTTCTGCATGCAAATTTATTTTCTGTTTTAGCACACACTGAATGGTGGTTTCTCCATTAGGCAAAAGTAGTGAACCCTACTACAGGACAGATCGTGCCTTTGGGCACTCAGGGGGAGCTGATGATCCGGGGATACTGCGTGATGCTGGGATACTGGGAAGATGATGAAAAGACCAAGGAGTGCATCACAAAAGATCGCTGGTACAAGACTGGGTAAGTGCGAGTACATTATTATTTTATTTTTTTCCGTTCTCTCTTACTAGATATGATCATTATTCAGAATTCATTACATGATTAAATGACTGTTCTGTTATTTATAAAGTGATATTGCCACTTTGGACAAGTACGGCTACTGCAAAATAGAAGGACGCATCAAGGACATGATCATCCGAGGAGGAGAGAACGTCTACCCTGCTGAAATCGAACAGTTTCTGCATACACATCCTAAAGTTCAAGAAGTACAGGTCAACAATGTTAAAGAGGCCCTATTATGCCCTTTTACAAAGTCTTGGTTTTGTTTTTGGCATCTACTAGAATAGGTTTTCATGCATGAATGTTAAAAAAACATAATTTTTTATATAGTTGCGGCACCTCTTTTCCCAGTCTGTCAGTAATGCTCTTAGTTTCTGTTGCTATAAACGCTCTCCTTCTGAAAAGCACAATGTGCTCTGATTGGTCAGCTGAACCAGTGTTGTGATTGGTCAACATCGAGTGTGTTTCGCAAATGTCACGCCCTTTACAATAACCGCGTGAGTGTCAACACACTATGTAACTCATCTAGGTCTCAGCCCTTTTTTTCCAAAATGCCTTGAGGGGAAATTATTTAAATGAGGAATATTGTAGCGTGTATGTTCCCGGAAGAAACCTCAAGACTACAATTGAGGCGATTCAGGGAGTTCAGAAAGAGTGCGCACCTTTTCATGCTCAAACAGGAACATTACAAACTAAAGAAACCAGTGACACTGATGTACCTTAGCACTTCTCATCAACTGTTCCTTTGACCTCCATTTTACAGTAAAGAAAGCAAGATGGTTTAAGCTAGAAAAGAATATTAACTCTCTGTTGTCCATACAGGTGGTTGGAGTGAAGGATGAGAGAATGGGAGAGGAAGTTTGTGCTTGTATTAGACTCAAGCCTGGTCAGGAATGCACTGCAGAAGAGCTCAAGTCCTACTGCAAAGGAAAGGTCAGAATATCCAGCATGCTTTGTGCGTTATCCAGCACATGTACACTACCACTGTTTGCCATTAAAACATTACTGTTGTTATTGCAGATTGCCCATTACAAGGTGCCACGCTATGTAACGTTTGTTCAGGGATATCCTTTGACTATCACAGGCAAGGTAAGTGATATAAAATATAAAAAAAGTATGAAAGTCACTGCACACCACCACAGTTATTAACAATAAACAATTCAGATGATTCATTTACTCTAGAGAAAGTCTTTCCAGTGAGCATTTAAATAATGAATATCCCCACTTTTCTATGTCTCTGTGGGTACATCATGTTAAAAATGAAGAAAATGTAAAAATGGTGTTTTCTTGAGCCAATTCACATTCGTCTCTAGACAGAAGACATTCAAGCAATTTCCCTGTCTGCATGAAAGCCACTGATGTGGTTTCAGACATTCAAGGGCTACTATGACACCTTTGCTTTTAAAGGCTTGTGGTTTGCTGTCGACAGATTGAACCCTTTAATACTGTAGCACTAATACTGTTTCTTTTCTTCATCTCTGTCAGATCCAGAAGCAAAAACTGCGTGAGCAGACAGAAAAACAGCTTGGACTCTGATTGCAAAAGGGCCTGTGGTATTTAACAAAAAACGTTACAAGCAGGACATCAGCCTAAGGATATTTTTACTCAAAAACATTGAGATTCCATTGTTTTAAAAGCCATGTTTATAATTAAACATGTTATTGTCATGTTTTATACATACATGATACTACCCTATTAATTTACCCTATTTCTAAAAACATATAAGTGGCATTTTTACATGTTAAGGATCATGTACTTAACATGTCTTTTAATAATTCTTAATCATAGGAACCAAATATATACCAATATATCAGTATAAAAAATATAAGCATGTTGAACTAGGCCAGTTTTAGGTAGATGTCTTTATAAATCTATAATAAAAATGACTTAAATTACACTGTTAAACAGTGTGTTTTTATTTTTTCAGCAATCTCAAATGAAAATTATCTTGTTTTGTTTCTATGCACATCTGCTCCCTATTCAATCTGAAGTTCATATGTTTTAAATTTTATATTACTGAAATATCCAAAATGGGTATTTAAGGCACAAATGCAGTCTTTTTGTTGGCAGTAAAGTAGTTTCCCTCGTTGTGATCTCAGGTGTGCCCTGTCGGTGTTCATTTAGGCCTTGGTGCTTTCCTGCTTGGCTCGTGATGTGAACATTTTGATGCTAGTGTTGAGACCATATGGAAAGATGTCCTCTCATAGCATTCTAATGGGTCTGCTGGAAAGTAATGGCTACTCTGGTTTGGACAAATGCATAGTTTCGTGAGGATCATTTAGGGTGAGACTTTAAAACTAAAGACCTGGACAAAACCCCAGACATTCTTTTCGAATTTCCTTGCAGCTAATAATAGAATCCGTCATTCACTGCATGCTTCTCATGGTCATTATCGGGTGCATTAACTTGACTGTGTAATATATTTCATAAAATTAACAAAGATTTATGGAATCATTGCTTCCAGTAAAAGGAACACCTCATTTGGAATGTAGCATAAGTGAAAATCTTAAAAAGGAGCTGAAAATATGTTAAGCGTCTCCCCCATGTGTCCTTTAGTAGAACAGCAATTCAAGCATCTCTTGCTGCTTTTCCTATTTGTTTTTGATTTTGAATACAATTCCGGATACACAACAGCTGAAGTCAGGTTTTTTTTAAAGGAACGAATACTTTTATTCAGCAAGGAAGCATTCAATTGATGAAACGTGCCTAAAGACATTTAAAATGTTTAAAGATTTCGAATTTCAAATAAATGTTGTTCCTTTGAACTTTGTTCATCAAAGTATTCTGGGAAAAATACAGTTCCACACAAATATTAAGGAATGTGTATGTGTGTAGATTCTACACACACACAGTTTTTTCCTGAGACGGAGTCATTTACACCTCTATGTCACATCTGTACTAGAGGATGACACGGGAGTGGATTTTCACTCCTGTCCCGTCCCACTCCCATAGAAAGAAATCTTGTCCCGTCCCACTCCCAGACCAAAGTTTAAAAAATAATCCCATCCCATCCCGCTCCTGGTAAATTGACTCCCAATCCCATCCCGCTCCTGTTTAAACTGACTCCCGCTCCTGTACCGCTCCCATATACGGCAATTTTCGCTTGATGAACGAAGCGATGCTTGCCTGATTCTTTCCCGAATTTGCCTTGCAAGTGTGCTTCTTCAGACCGCTCGTCCCTGAATCACTTGCGTACTTGACTAAGACTAAGCATGTCTTACAAGCAGCGTACATTGTGCTATCACCGTCACATTCTACTCTCATAAACTTAATTAATATTTCAGACTTTCCGACCAGTTCTGTGAACTTAATAGACATGTCATTACTTCTGACTTTGCGCTGTAAATCATTTTTTGCCACATCGACTTCTCCGCGGCTGTTTGCTCCCTCCATCACTGCTCTTTGAATTTCGGCAGTAAGCCGTGACAAAAAGCACTGATGGCTTCTGGGACGGCTGGGTCGTGTAGTTATTTTTTAATTGCGTTACATTGTAGGCGTATTAAAAGGAAACTACAAAATGATGCATTTACTTTTTTCTTTTTTTGTCGTCTTTGCTATTGGTTGATTCCCGCTCCCGTCTGCTCCCGTTAACCATTTATCCTGTACCGTCCAAATCCCGTGATTGATAGCAAAGATGACTCCCATCCTGCAGGAATCCCACGGGAATCCCGTGACCCGTGGGATTCCCGAAAAAATGTCAGCCTCTAATCTGTACCATTGCTTCACAGGACACATCTGCTTTCCACTACATTCTATTTATCTACTAGTGTGTTCTAACATGTAACTGTCATGTTCTGTCTCATCTGACAGATAATCAACTGAACTGAAAGGTGGTCAACTTAATAGAGATATTAGAGTATCCTAATGTATAATCTAGGTACTTTTGTTTAAACATGCATTGAGGTGAAAATGTTAATGTACTTCTCCCGTTCTTGATCACCACCAACTAGCCATATCTTTTGGTTTCCTCTCTCAGTCGGTTTTGGTGTTGGTATTCCACTCATGTTTAACAATGATGTACTCAGGTTATAAGAATGAAAGGTAACTGTTGGTCAGGGAGAAAGGCTTTAACCCTGACACTCCCACATGGTATTTGAGTAACCTCATATTACAAGAAAGGCTTTTACGGCCTGTTCTGCACAGCAGTGCATTATTTTTTACAGCTAGGTTTTTCTATACAGTATGTTGTTTCATTATACTGTCTGTACATTTAAACATGTAACTTAATAAAAAAAAACTTTGCCTGCTTTAAAGGCTTTGAGAATCATTCATTTTTCACTGATTATGTTGAAATCTAAAGTGATTGTAACCTGCGTTATCTAAACGGTAAATCCTACTTTTTTCAATCAGTACAAAGAATAAGAGGTTAAAGAATAACAACTTTAATGGAGTCAGATAAAAAAACTGATAACAATTTTGTTCTGATAATTGGTTCAAAATAGCAGCGTAAGCTTCTAGCCTTACATATATACTTATGGCCCTCGAGGTCCCCTACTGCCCTGCAGAGTTTAGCCTATCTAGTCAAATGCACATGAACAGCAACCAATCAGCTGCGTTATGTAGATAATGATGTGATATCAGTTTCATGCCAGAACTAGGTAAATGTTTATATTATTTAAACATCTGGGGCCTATACCATTAAGCCGGTTTAGGTGGCTAGCCAGGTATGTTTCAGTTTAGTTTACGCCAACCCTGGGTTTTAGGGACCATGAAAGTGGTTTGGCTTTTAGCAGTGTTTATCGCCATAGTAACTTACGCTCCACGGCTAACCTGGTCCGGGGCAGGTTATGCTCCAGGTAAGAGGTTGCAAACCGAACTTGGACCAATCAGCTGTGAGCAAAGGATAGTCACTCCACCTGTTTCTACTCCAAATTAAAGGTCACTACATAGCAAAAGTCGTCTGGCTTTTAGTAATGCTTATTTAAAATAATAAATTTGTATGATTTAGATATTATTTATGTAATTATTATACCCTTAATCAATTACACATGTACAATTTTAGTTCATCAATTATTATTACGCAGAGTTTAAATGAATAAATATATAAAGCTAATATAAATACGCTTTAGAATCAATAGATGAAGCTATAAATTGACAACGTGAGCTAAAATGTTTAATTCTCTCTATACCTTTATCAACTGTATAAACTAACTTCACAACTTTTACTTGCACTGATATAGCAAGACGTTTTCTTTTAGTTGTCCTCTTTCATAGACAGCTATTTTTTCTTGCTGTGTAAATTTGTTTAAATTCTTACTATTTTAATACTTTTATTTAATGAGTGAATTGCGCTGCTTTTCTCGTGAGAAATGATTCTCAGTTTCACTCTTTCTCAGCATGTGATTGGCTGTTCGCTACTGATGTCACTCCTAAACTCAGGATCAAAGCCTGAGTTAACAGAAAAAGTTGATGATCAGCATCATGGTACTAACAAAGCCTGGTTGGATTGGTTTGGTTTTGTCAACTCAAAACTAAATCTGTAACCCTGAGTTTGTTCAACTACCATCATGGTACAAGCCCCTGGTCAGCCAAGGGACAGCAGATGTATGGCTTAAAGTGGCACATTCACCGGTGTGCTGTCCTTGATAAATGAATAAAAACTTTTAATTCATTATATTTTTTATTATACATAAATTCATGTAAAATATATATAAACACTAAATATACAAATATAAAATATTTAAAACTACAAAGACATGAATATGCTACATATGTAGCAAATTTGCTTTAAACTCTGTTTTTTGTGGAGGTGACTGGTCCACACTCGCATTGTCCTGTGTAAGGAACAGACATTAAATCGTAAGTTATGACTATAACTATGGATCTATGAGACCGAATGATGACCGTCACCACGGTCTTACCTTGAATGACGCCATTCTGCTAGCTCTCCTCGAGACCTAATGTAAACAATGTCAGATGACTGACCCCAAGTGGTTGGTTCCCTATAAAACATCCGGATGAACCGAACACTTCCTCTTGCCTGGAATGCCTCAGTTCATCCCGAGTGACAATGGTGACGGTCATCATTCGGTCTCATAGATCCATAGTTATAGTCATAACTTACGATCTATTTCGACCTCACTCAGACCGTCACCACGGTCTTACCTTGGATGACTAGTACCATCAAGGTCACGAGGGATGGAAGTCTCTCCTTCTTTACAACCCTGCTTAGCGGCCGAAAGCAGAATTGTGGACCCAAGCGTACCTGGGTCCGCCACATTAACCCTGTAATACCTGGCAAAGGTACAAGGTGAACTCCATGATGCCGCTGCACATATGTCCGTTAGTGCCACCCCCTTCAGTGCTGCCCAGGATGTGGCCAGACTCCTGGTAGAATGAGCTACCAGGTTCGCTGGGACTGGTAAACTCTGACTGGATTATGTTTGTGCAATAGTGTCTACTATCCAATGTGATAGACGCTGTTTCGAGGCTGGTTTTCCGACACTTTTCTTATCAAAACACAAAAAAAAACTGAGTGTGTGAATGTCGTAATGACCGTGTGCACTCCTTACTGCCTACTCCAGCTGACAAGAGAGAGGCTGAGTAGGGGCCAAACCCAGAGTTGTAACGTGTCTGGGTTCGGGTGCCAGATCTGACCCGCCACTTGAGAGAGAAGGTCTGCTCTGATAGGTAATGGCCAGGGATGGCCCTGTACCAGACGTAGGAGAAGTGGGAACCAATGACTCTTTAGCCATTTCGGGGCGATCAGTAAGATCCTGCAATGTCCCAGATCCACCCGTTTGAGCACATAAGGAATCAATGGGAGGGGAGGAAAAGCGTATAATAAACCTCCCGGCCACTCGTGAGACAGTGCATCCAGTCCCAAAGGCCCCCCTGGCCGCTCAAAGAGAACCACATCTTGCAATGGGTCGTCTCGGCTTATGCAAACAGGTCGGTGTGGGCTTTCCCAAACCTGGCCCATATCAGATTCACCACCTCCGGGTGTAGTCGCCATTCCCCCAGGAGATCGGCTGCCCGGTTCACTACTCCGGGTAGGTAGACTGCCCTGAGAGAGGCGAGTCTCAGGTAGACCCAAAACAGAAGTCTCCGGGTTTCCTGGAGGCAGCGCAACAACCTGGTGCCTACCTGATGATTAATGTGATAAACTGCCGACGTATTGTCGGTCCTTACAAGAACATGCTTGTCCTGTAGGAACGGAATCAAGTGTCTCAAAGACAGATAGATTGCTCTCAGCTCCAGCACATTGATGTGTTCCATGGTCCAGGGGGACACCCATGAGCCTCTGACTGTTCTGCCTTGCCAGACAGCCCCCCAACCTGTCAGAGAAGCATCGGTTGTCACCACAATTCTCCTTGCTGGTATATTCCCCAGAGGAACCCCTTGATCCAACCTGCTTCTTTTTATCCATGGACGCACAGCCTGAACACATTTCTGTGTGACCTTTAGCTTCACTCGCCTGTGTAATTTGGGGTGGAGCTGAAATTTGTTGATCCACCATTGCAATGGTCGTGCTTTGAGCAGTCCCAGAGGCACTACCTTTATTGCTGCCGATATCATCCCCATTAACTTCTGGAACTGTGCCAACTCCATCCGCTTGCCTAAGCGAAAAGATTGTGCCAGGGTGGATAACTTTGTTACCCTCTGTGGGGATAGAGATGCTGTCATTGTTAGGGTGTTCAAAACTAACCCGACAAATACTGTTTCTTGCCGTGGTTCGACATTGCTCTTTTCGTGATTCATGCACAACCCGAGTTCTTTTATATGGTTGATAACGGCCTCTGTATCTCTTAAACCTGTTGACGGCTTGGTGCACAGATTAACTAGTCGTCCAGATATGGGAGGATCTTTATACCCACAGCCTGAAGAGGGTAAAGGGCGGCTGACACCACTCTGGTAAATAAACAGGGAGAGAGGGAAAGGCCAAAGGG
Source organism: Siphateles boraxobius (assembly GCF_051911475.1). NCBI lineage: Eukaryota > Metazoa > Chordata > Actinopteri > Cypriniformes > Leuciscidae > Siphateles > Siphateles boraxobius. Next base: position 11,484,453 of record NW_027509097.1, read on the forward strand.
GATGACCTTGAATTGAAATGCTTGGCCTTGAAAAGCAAAGCGAAGGAACTTCCTGTGATCTGGATGAATAGGCACATGGAAGTATGCATCTTTGAGGTCCAGTGTTGTAAACCACTCGTTTGGTTCTATAACCTCCAAAATTTGGGCAGTGGTCAGCATCTTGAATGGCAACACTTTAATGTATGCATTCAGACATCTTAGGTCCAAGATGGGTCGGAGACCACCATCTTTTTTGGACACGAGGAAATAGTTCGAATAAAACCCAGTGTGCTGTTCGTTGGGCTGTAGCTGAGTAATTGCCTTCTTCCTCAGAAGGGTTGCTATTTCTTTGGATAAAATTTTTGCCTGGACTGAGTCCTTGACCACAGTTAAGTGGATACCTGAAAACGGGAGGTGGTCGCCGCCGGAACTGGATTCTGTATCCATTTTTTATCGTAGTGAGCACCCAACGATCTGAGATTTTCTTCTCCCAGCTGTACAGGCATAGCTGGGGACAGATTCCGTCAGCTCTTCCAGGATTGCTACGCATTTCCCCCATATGGGCCTGAGCCCCTAGGGTTCCGCTTCTTTTGCGGTGCATCTCTTACTGAAGTCTCAAGGAGAGTTAGTAGAATGGCGTCATTCAAAGTAAGACCGTGGTGGCGGTCTGAGTCAGGTCGAAATAGATCTGGTGAGCATTGGATGATAATAACGTGATTCTTAGAGAAAATCTAAAGACATTGCTTCTACCGTTTAAATAGGAAGGTTCTCTGAATTGAAAAAGGATATACTAGTCTCAGATCATTACTATTAAATGTTTACATTTTAAATCATATAAACATTAAAAATATATATTTTAAATTTAATTCATTTCGAAAGAAAGAAACTGACACACACCCACATTGTCCTGTTGAAGTATCAATTTGATACACAAGTTAAGTCAAAAGTAATATAAAAGTAAGCAGATTATATTACCGTAAATGTGTAATGTAATGGATTACATTACTAACTACAATTTGTAAGTAATATACCCAGCACACTATATATATATATATATATATATATATATATATATATACACACACACACACATTACAGATATATTACATACACATACATATTTAAACCAAGACACGATTTATTGAGAAAATAAGGTTTTATTTTTCTAAATAATCACATTACATAAACATTTGCAATTGTCCAGGAACAATTACATGCAAAATCAAAAGTCAGTCCTTTGGAAGTGGAATCCCCACCACTGATTGACTTTGTGCCTGTATTCCCTCTCGGGCTCTGTCCACTTGTTCCTGTGTGCAGTAGTCCTGCAGGAAGACAGAGGCCAGGTTCCTGAGACGCGGGTTCTGTGTGAGGGAGAAGCGCAGCATGCACTGCACCACTGCACTGTCTGTGGTCTCAGCGCGCGAGGCAGCTGTGGTGAGGTTCATTAAAGTAGTGATGGCAGAGAGAACAGTCTCATCTCTGTTACTCGACAGGCATGATATCACTAACGGGACTCCACCGCTTTGCAGGATCTGATCACGGGACTCGCGCTCCATGCTAAGGTTACATAAACCACCTGTATGATTTCAAACATTGTTGATTCATGTGAACAGATTGTAACAACAAATAGATATATTACACAAAAACCTTACAGCTATACCAACCAATTCCAAACTCCACAAAGTTTTCATTTTCTTCTGTCAGCATGTCCAGGAAGAGGTCAGTGACCTGGAGCATTCGCAGAGATTCCATGTTGGATGGATCATAGGCAAAGTTGGCCAGGTTTGCCAGCACTTGCTCTTTAGACTCTGCCAAGAAGTGAAAAGACAAATTATGCAGTTTTCAGAAAACCTAATGCCTTTATTAGAAAGACAAGTGTAAACAATTACTATATATTTGTTTATATATATAAAATATATATATATATGCTTATAGTCAGTGCATCTAAAAGCATTGACATACCCTCATTGTCAGTGTCCTGAAATTCTGTGACCAGCCCCTGCAGAAACTCAAACCTGTCAGACACAGAAAATCGATTCTTTCTTGCCATTACAGATGGATCATGGGAAACATGTGTTTAACACCTGTAGAAAGACAGACTGATCAGTTTTATTATTATCATGTGTACTGACAGACAGACAGATAGATAGATGCAGTTTTATAACAGTGTAAAGCTATATTACAAGTTTGTAATACAGGAAGACAGATATATAGACAAAAAGGTTTGTAATACTGACAGATGTCCATTGCGACCCAGAAATAAATGTTGTCAATGCACCATACTATACTGTACATCTACACATTTAAAAACGCATACTAAAACCTACAACGAGAACAATAAAAACAGCAGTTAAGAAAAGTTAAGAGACAGATGCAGACGTGACTTACTCGAGGTCCAATTAAGAACCTTGGCAAAAGTCAAGCAATTTTTGTCAGTTGAAGATTTAGAGAGAGTGATGCACGCATTTGTGACCTCACGTTTGGACTACTGTAATGCCCTGTATGCAGGGATTAATCAGTCGACGTTGACACGCTTGCAAATTGTCCAAAATGCCGCAGCTAGAATGTTGACAGGTTCCCGAAAGCGGAATCATATTACTCCAATTTTATTTTCATTACATTGGTTGCCGATCCGCTACAGGATGCATTTTAAGATTTTGTTGTTTGTTTTTAAATCGCTAAATGGTATGGCACCACCTTATCTCTCAGAGTTGTTGCAGATATACTCACCATCAAGATCACTTAGGTCTTCTGACCAGAAACTCTTAACTGTCCCAAAATCTAGACGTAAACTTTGGGGTGATCGTCCCTTTTCAGTGTTGGCTCCTAAACTCTGGAATAGTCTGCCTTTGCATATTAGAACTGCCTCCACTGTGGTATCTTTTAAATCGCTTTTAAAAACTATCAATCTCTTTTCTCTGGCTTTTCTGTCGAAATCTAAGTTCTGATATGTTGGTAGCTTGTTTGTTTTGTGAGAGTTGTTAGAAATATGTATTGCTTTGTATAAATGTTCTGTACATTTGCCCTTGGCATGTTTTCAAAAATTGTACAGCACATTGGCCAACTACCCGTTGTTTTTAATTGTGCTTTATAAATAAATTACCTTACCTTACCAGAATAATGCTGATAAAAGATAAAATCCTGATCATTTGTGCTTCTGCTACAAACTTCTATAATTCAAATTTCACGTCTACAGAAACGGTCTACCTTCGGATTAAAAATACAAATGAATTTAATCCAGAAAATATGTGTGATCGATGAGTTTCCAGTCACTGAAGCTGCTCAACACGACTGGTCCGTCAGTAAATACTTCCCCGCATTAACCGTCATCTGTAGTTCCTTTGATCTAAAGTTAATTCGTCATAAAACTGCTTACCAGTAAAATATATCATAACATAAAATTATACTGGCTAAATTATTTAGAGCATTCTCTCTACTTCATACGAGAATATCTCAAACAAACGAAGCGACCTATTTTATAACGCAAGAGCCGGAAGTAATGCTTGGGGTTAATGTGTGCAGTATATATTCATCCGTGTGAATGTCAGAAGAACTAACGTTTCACGGAGACTTTAGCTGTTTTGTCTGCTTTCACGAAGACTATCAATTTCCAGCATGAAACAGTCCAAACTATCCACTGGGAAGCGCCTTACAAAACCGATTCTTTTTGGGACACTGCTCGTAGGTTTGGCAACAGCATTTATGAATAGGTGAGATAACACACCCCCTTGACATTGACACTGTGCATGTGTATTGTAATAGTGTTTAGAATATGAAATAATACAGATTGTGTGTAGATCATAGTATTGTGCAGTACGGCAGTGTTAAACTGAGTCTAGAGTCTAGACAAAGCACCTGTTGATGCATTATAGTAACCAAGATTAAATATATATATATATATATCTTTATGTCTGATCACCCATATGTTGATTGTACCGTTGTCCACGAAGGCATTTGTTCATGGAGGACCTGGCAGATCTCAGAGAGCAGGAGCGATCCCGAAATGAGGTCAAGCGACAGGAGGTGTTGGAAAGAAGGCAGAGACAATTCGATGAAGTTACAGAGAAGAAGAGTGCAGGGGGCAGCTGAGATGACGATATCCCTGAAAGGGGGAAACCAGCACTGACCAGGAACACGTGGGACATTTTTGCCAATAAGATATTGTTTGTTTTTGCTAAAATGGGACAGAAGTTGCATGGAAAGTCCATGGGTGATAAAGCGAGTACAATTTAGCCAAACATAACACAAAGCATAGCTGTTTTGTTGGCAATAATGATTTGAATTGGTTACCTTGATCATATTTAACTGCAACAGTTGGATTTGCAAGAGGGTTTTACATCACACAAATGTAAGAAGCAAATGGTAGAAATCAGGAATTAATGGGCCAAAGCTAGATGTTCCTAATTTTTGCCACAAAAATATGCTTGGATTGTATAAACATTACATTTGTATTAATATTTAATTAACATTTAATATTGATTTCACCAGTTAAAAAAAACTACAAAAATAAATCTGGTAATCGGTTGTTGCAATGTGATTATAATATTTTTTATTAATTAAAATAAAATTCAGCTAAAATAAAATATATTAGATTACATTTTTAATTTAAAGGTAGGGTAGGCAATTTTGGAGAGGTTAGCAATAGCAAGCTAGCTTTGCATTAGATCCCGCTCTCCAAAACAAATGAACAGAGATTCTGCAAAGCGTCAAGAGAGACGGTGTTAAATTACCTCATGCATCAAAGCACATCACATTACAAATGAATGCAATGTTAAGACAAACATTTTTTGGTCCCAAGACTTCCACAGAAATATGTTTTTTTTTTTTTTATATATTTAGACCACTTCTATTATTGATTGCTATCAGGGTGTGAAGAAAGTTTCAACCAGAATAAAAAAGTGTTTATGAAAAAATGGCCTACCTTTAAATCTTAAATTTAAACAAAGATTAGAAACATTGTTTTGGCAGCTAACTTGAGATAAAATAAGTTGAAGTACTAAAATGACTAAAACTGAAATAAAAATTAAGCTAAATAAAAAAAAAAAAATCTAAGTCAAGAAGCCAATAAAATCAATATAACATTAAAATAATAGCTAATTAAAAATATAAATAAATACAATATAAATGATACAAGAAAATTAACAGGTTGGGATAAAAGCCTTATTTTTAAGTTCTTTGTTTGTAATATATTACATTATTTTAATGTTTGTTACAATAACACAGACTCATGAGAACACTACCATTTATTTGAGCACGCAAAAGTAACAAAAAGTGCCTTTAACACATTGCACTATTCAAACCAAAATGAATAAAATTTGTCCTTCACAACAAGGAAAAAATCATGTATGGATATTCCAACAAATACTATTTGGAGACAAAATGTGTCAAACAGTATTACTAAAGCAGTCAATTGTCAATATGACCGAAACAATGTACAAAATGCAAACCTGCTGAATCCAAAGCTAATCTTTCATGTGCAACTCCAAAGACTTTTCATACTTACACCAGGCCACGTTTCAGGGACAAAAATAAGTTCACTCATCTGAGGCACACATTAGCACTTAATGTAAATCCTACCCTGAAAAAAAAATGACCTTGTGAACCAAGATTGAACAATTGGGGATATAAGTGCACATGTAAGTCTAGATAGTCAGATCGCCACAGTTCATCTTCCCTTTTCCTTCAATATACAGTATATAATTTATATATCAGCTCTACCTTCTTATACACAAACACTGCATGTGTTGCACAACATATATTAATAGTGTAAATTCCCTTTTGTTTTCAGATCTCACATACATTGCCTTCCAGAACTACAGCAATAAATACATTTTTAGACCGTGGTAAAATACATCACATTTGCAAAGAATACAGAAAACTAAACTAACCATGTACATACTGTATATGTTTATATCTAAATTAACAGTAACCATAAATATATTAGATGGGTATATACATCTCTAGGAAATATAAACAGGTATTTCAGCAGTAAAATGTAGGATATTGCAACAAAGACTAGTATGAGGTGCTGCTACAGTTGGGCATTATTACTAACCTATTTGTAACCCACTGTAATCTCGACACAGATTCAGTAGTGTATTAAAAGAAACAGTTATATTGCTGTATAGTGCTTCTTTCAGTGGATGTAATGGAGTGAGTGTGTTTTAAGTGTTACACTGTGAGCACCAGGCCGGATGGAGAGTTTGAGCATGGTGGGGCTTTGATGTTCATCACGGTGCCAGGGTCCAAACCGTTCACTGTCCTGCTGTGCTCACAGAAATGTAAGATTGAGGTTAGATGCTTCAAATGAGACATTTGAGCCATGTACAATACAAGAAGAAAAAAGAAGTTAGAATTGCTAGTATTTCTTTTAAGTCCACAACACACCAACTGGATAAACTAGACAGGACTTGGTATCAAAAAGCGGAAGGTTTCCCAAAACCAGTTAATATCCGCAGCAAAGCTCATACGCCAGTTAATTAGTGTAGATAAGCCAGCAGAACAAACTCTGAAACTGTAGATTTTCTCAGGCAGAGGAAAACCACTCAATACGGCCCCAAGAGACACACCAGACACAAACTCTACTGTCCATCAGTACAAAGGTAATTTGATGACCGTCATCAGCCACACATCCCTGTGTCTGTTCTTGTTACCTTGAAACACATGAACGTAATAGTACTATACTGTTTAGGTCAGGATAACAGGACAGCAGAAGGCCTTTGCAGTCTCCAGTATACTTCAGTGATTTGATTTTGTAACACTCTCTGGATTTCTGTAGAGAACTCATCTAAAGATCTGATAAGTCTTACGCAGCAGAAACACAAGCCCTGGACGTCCTCTCTGTACCGTTTCCCAGGACACACTGATTCAGCATTGCAGTGAGCTGCGTAACACTGCGGTAGAGGTGTGGATCATCTGGACCCTCCTGATCCAAAAGACACTCGCAGATTCTTGAGATGACTATATGTCAAATGCATTAAATGACAACGAAGCTGCTTATTCATTAAACATGCTTAAAGTCAACATGAAATTAAAATTTATACACTTTATTTTTGTAATGCGAGTTCCTGTTCTTACTATGCTTGATTCATGTTAAAAAATGTTTGTCTTCATAAAGTTTTATTAAAATTGGCCTCTGAAACAACTACATTTTTCAACCTGTCCAGCCATGCTCAGCTTTAGCTACTGTAGATGTACTGGTTTGTGCTGGTACCATTTAAAAGTTTGGAGTAATTTATTTTTCATTGAAAAATATACTTTTATTTAGCAATGATGCATTAAATTGAACAAAAGTGACAAATATTTTGTAACAACATTAAGTCTTTTTTTTACACTCTACTTATCAAGGATTTTCCCTAAAGAAATGCATTACGGTTTCCACAAAAATATTATTTTTAAACAATCATGTGACTGAAAACTGGAGTATGAAAATTCAGGTTGCCATCACAGAAATAAATCACATTTTACAATTTATTAAAATAGAAAACAGTTAAATTTTTAAATGTTATTATATTTTACAATATTACTGTTCATGAAACAGTAAAATAAGATAAAATATATTACTGATCAGTAAATGCAGCCTTGGTGAGACTTTAAAAAAATAAAGTCTTACTGACGCCAAACTTGTGAATGGCAGTGGAAATAATGCCCACTTTTCTCTTTCCCTATGGATAAAATGAAGTACAGTCCAATATTGTTTCTCATTGACTATCTAGTTTCACTCATAAATGTATCACACCATGGAAGTAAAGTGAGCTGCGAATGTTGTTTCATGTTGACTTTAACAAGAAGAATGAACATGATCTAACTAATGACTAAACAGTCTAATCCTGCAATTCAGTTCATACCAACAGACAGATGAAGAGAGAAATTTGTAGTTTAGCACTCAGGGTGAACTCCATAAATGTCAGGATTTTTAAAAGGGCCTTTCTTGTTTTGAATCTTCAGGTAAGAGTTAAAACACTGGCCCAGTCCTCTTACATTCAGTTAAATAAACCACATTTGAGCAAACTTATGGAGTGCACCTTCACAGACAATTAGAGCCACCACCAAGATGTTAGTGGAGATGATATGATCTTAACCTAGTGGATTATTGTACTCCAAGTCATATGCAGGGGGTTGTTAACTAGCATGCATGAATCCCCACATTAAACTGCTAGTTGGATCATTTACCCAAGAGCAACGCAGGGAAAATGACCCTCTCTCTTCTGCTGAGGAGAGAAACACACACAGGTCTGAGAGAACTTTATTTCTGTATCACTTAGACTTACACTTTTCTTAAATCTGCCCTTCATTTTAGTCCTCACACAAGAAAATTAACAGCTGAGTATTGGAGCAACTTTTTCATCTTTGTTTATAGCCCTTTATGTGAAACAAATTGTACAACTGCTTCCGATTGAAATCAGAAGGACACAATGTAATTATGTGTAACTTAGATCAAATAAGGTAACTGCTCATCAACATCTAATGGTTTATTGATTGATTTTTTTGGCAGAACAAAATGGCCAACTCACGCTTTGTCGAAGTAGGATGTGTGGATCGAGTGCGAGTAATTTGAAAGGTCGCCGTTAATCAGATTGCCGTTGACATTTGTGAGATAGTTCTTCCTGGCTGCCTGGTCCTTGGCAAAATTTCGACAGGCTGTGAGCTTAGACTCTAAAGCCTAAGAAACAGAACAAACTCTTGGATAAGACACCAAATTAGTTTATGCAAACGGCGATCAAAAAAACAAAGCTGAACAATTATAAGTCTGAATAGCTTTCATTCATATCAAAAGTTCAATCTACAGCTTTTACTCACCCCAACTTTGCGCAGTAGATCGCCAACAATATTGAGCGCTGATATTCTAGCAGATGGAGTGAGGGCTGCATTAGTTGAGCTGTTGGCCAGACCTGCAAATGACCAGAACCAAGTGAGATTCGTGCAAACACGTTTGGCACTGCATACATCTCATAGAGAAATCTTTCCGTCTACCCGTCTGGCTAGTGAAAGCATTGTCCAGGTTCTTGCTGAGAGGTGTCGCCGGGAGAGAGAGGGAGGCCTGGACCGCTGAGTCTGTCTTGTCATTGTCTGGAGTCGGAGAGCTGGGGGCCGACATTCTCGTCACCTCCGGCCGGCTCTCTCGCACAGCAAGCTCTTGCCGCAAATCTACAAAACGGTCACATACCCGTGGGTTAAGAAAATGTGCAATATATGTCGATCCATAACTTTTACTTTCAGACAATAATGCTGATGAGCATGTAACATGACTTCATTCCACAAGCAAGAAGGAAAATCCTTTTACTGACAGAACAGATTGTGCACATACTTGAGAAGCTTAGGATTACGCATGACAGTAGTCGGTAAATACCTCTGGCTTCATCTTTTAGTCTCTGCACAGACACCAGGAGAGACTCTTTCTCATCCAGTTCACTCTCCAGAAAGGCGTTCCTCTCGATGGCCTGGTTCAGCCTCTGCTCAAAGTCCTCCAGAGATGTAATCGTGGCTCTGTGGTAACCGAAAAAAGCAGAATAAAACTATAAATTACTGCAGAATAGTGGAGAAGCATACGAGGGCAGAACTCTTTAAAGACGACATAGACACCATTTATTTTTCTTAATAAATGTCTAATTGTGGACAATTCACAAGTTTACATCATTCTAAAAAAAAAAAGAAAGAATTGTTTTTATAAACTTTTATCAGAATTGATTGTCACTTTCCCAGATTTTTTTTTCCTTTTTTTTTCTGATGTAACAAAGGCTGTGTGAGTGGGAGGGAAATTTTACTAACCAGTAATATCAGTCATATTAACCAAATTATCCAAAAAAATCCCCCCAAAAAACCTGACAAAAAACAAACAGATATATACTGCAACCAACATGGACACCCAAAATTTTGGGTCAGTAAGATTAAAAAAAGAAGAAGATATTAATCAGTTTATTCTGCGAGAATGCTTTAAATTGATCAAAAGTGTCATTTATAATGTTACAAAATATTTCTATTTCAAATAAATGCTGTTCTTAACTTTCTATTCATCACAGAATCCTAAAAAATAATGTACCCCGGTTTTCTCAAAAATATTAAATGGCACAACTGTTTTCCACATATTAAGAAATAATACAAATATAATAATAATGTTATTATAATGATAATAATAAGAAATGTTTCTTGAGCACAAAATCATTATAGTAGAATGATTTCCAAAGGATCATTGAGCATAAGAGACACTGACCCAAAATCGATCTTTTGAACGGTAGTTTAACTTCCCTTTAAATAATATTTTTTTTAAGGAACTAGATCACATTATGGAATTTAAATGCAACATAAATGCCACTATATGTTATCTTTAGGGAAGTATTTTGGCTGTGATGCAGTTTACATTCTGGGTCTAGTGAAATGTGTGATGAAGGGTAAGATGATGCCTTCTGACCTCTTAGCTCTCTCCAGGTCATCATTGGCCTGCTCTAGCTCTCTGACGTATTTATGCAGCTGCTCCTTGATGCCTCGAGTCTGGCTGAGGTCGTCCTCCAGTACAGAGATCTGTTTATAGCTCTGAGAATACTGATACTCTAGCTTATCCTACAGGAAAAAGAAAGCAAAGACACACACTCTTTAGGCCTGCCCTCGCTTTAATGTTCTCTACACATGCTCAGCCTGTGCTTAGCTCACACACTCTCCTCACCTTCAGCGAGTCGAGCTCATGCTGCAGTCTCTCATTGTCCGCCTGCAAGTCTCTGATGCGATGCTCCGCTTGGCCCAGTTGTGTCTCCAGCTCTGTCTCTAGCTCTCTGCTCCCCTCTTGGAACTCCAGCAACTCCTCGTGTGCCTCCTTATAACTGAACACACACATCAGGATACTGTTTAGCAAACTTTAGCTAATGACATATGCATAAAACACAGAATATAGAAATAGCTTTATTTATTTGTATTTCTTAAACAGTGTTTGCCTTGAACTATGAACACCATACACCATTTTTTAAAGAAATAAATACTTTTAAGGCCCCTCACACCAAGGATAATAACGATAAAGATATAGATCTAAAATAACGTTCTAAATATAAAAGAATAGTCCACACCACAATTATAACGATAACAGCACAGAGAAAAGATAGTGTTGGCATCAACTTTAAGAACGATTTTTTCCAGTTGATAAACAATTAAAACATTGACAGCCAATCAGAATCCATCATGCTTTAAAGAGCTCGACCGTTTAAATGACAATGACAAAACTGCAGTGCATCCTCTGAATAAACAGAACAACATTGTGCGTTGGTGTGGAGAATAATATAGTTATTGTTATAGTGGTGTTAGAGTAAACCATTTAAAATGATACAAACGATTTCTATTTCCCAAAAATGCTGTGCTTTTTATCTTAAAATTCATCAAAGAATCCTGAAAAAAAGAAAAATCAATTTCCACAAAAATATGAAGCAGCAAAACTGTCTACAGAGCCCCTGAAGGGACATGATGAGGAAAAAATATATGAGATGGGAGGTTTCGCAACAAAAGCAAAGATTTTGCTCAGGGGTACGCAAAACTTTTGCTGGGAACGCAAAAGGATTGAAATTTATTTTTCCATCACAATGTCCCTTTATGGGCTCTTTAGTTTTCAACACTGATTATAAAAAATATATTTCTTGAGCATCAGGTCAGCAACAATTTCTTAAGGATCATGTGACATTGAAGACTGGATTAATGGCTGCTGAAAATACAGCTCTGCAATTACAGCAATCATTTATATTTTAAATATATATTTAAGTAGAAAACAGTATTTTGAACTACAAACTACAAATATTTCACAATATTACTGTACTTCAACTCAAATAAATAAAGCCTTGGTGAGCATAAGAGACTTCTCACAAAAACATGTTTGAAAAAACTACTCAGATAACTTATTTATTGAATGTGATCTTAGCTGACAGTTACTAGCACAGTGTGAATGAGACGGGGTTCATGGAGCAGATCTGCTGTAAATAAACAGTTTTGTTTACACTGTACCAGTGACCAGAGGAGAGCGCTGCCCTAGGCCTCTTTATGTAATCACCAGCCAACATTATTGGAAGGATCTAAAAATGGCATCGAAGCAATATTTCCCTACCCAGTCATGCTACAGCCACGTGAGCTAGGAGACAGGGTAGGACAACATGTTCATCCAGGGAAAAGGAGACCACAAGAACAGTGAGAAAAGTACATGATGCCCTGGCAGCACAGGAGAGAATCAGCAACATACAACATCTGTGACTGATTTCTGTGCAGTCTCTGAAGTGCTGATTAGGGTGTTTTACTAGCGGGTCAGAAATGGGTAGTATCGCATGTCAGTGAGACCCAGAGGAGCCTGTGCTTCAAATGTGTGTCTTAAATCATAATGAACAAGAGCCACCCTGCAGACACTATGATGTGCTTTGCTAAAACAGCTCTAAGACAAATCAAATGACCCCTTTTTGATAGAAAAGCTGATTCCTATTTGTATGTCATCAGTTGACATTGTATTAAGGCCCGTTCACACCAAAAACAATAACTGTAAAAATAATTATAAAAAACTATGTTAGCGTCCACACCAGCACAAAATACATTTCTTTTTATTATAAGTACGCTTTCCAGACTCCCTCTTCAAATGCTCAAGCTTTTTAAAGCCAAGTGGATTCTGATTGGCTGTCAATGTTTTTAATAATTTAACAGCTAAAAAAAAACTTGAAATAAAAATTGATAAGAACTATACAGACAAAAACTAATAATTTAAATGAAAATAGAAAATGCAGAAATAGAAACTTATTCAAATATTTATACAAATAGTATCTCAATGAAAATAACACTGGTGTGATTAGCGTTTTATTCAGTTAAAGGGGCTATATGTAAGAATTGTCATGTATTAATAGCGTTTTTTATTGTCAATATGTAATATAACTTAAAAAAACTAGACCTTCCCCGACTTCCTAGGTTGTCTATGAAAGCATGTAGGCTGATTTTTATGTAAAGGACTATCAAAAGGATGTGACGTTTACACACGCTACTGAGAGCCTCTCTTCCACTCTATTACACACGAAACAAACTAATATCAAGGGTTTCTGAATTTTACATAAAGCCCCTTTAAATGTGACTAAATGATGGCACACACAGACCACAAGGTAACCATTTATAAGCAGTTGCTAAGGTGTTCTGGGTGTTTTCAGCATGTTGTTGTGTGGTTGCTAGTGTGTTATGGGTGATTGCTAACCAACCCAAGTCAAAGAAGCACAATTCTTAAATCTCTATGACTTGGTTGTTACGGTCCAAATAGATCTATGAGATTTTTCATCCCATCCACCAGACGAAAAACCATCCCATTGCTTAGAAAATTAACAACACACCTCTCTTCAACAAGACAGATCTCACACAATCCAAAAAGAAAAATGTAGATGTAATCTCTCATTCAGATTAAATAGAGGGATTTCTTGGAGCTTTAAATCCCCGTCAGTTGTTTTTATGTAATCAGACGTAACCCATACAGAAGACTGTTAATCGCAAACTTGGGTTTTTGTGTGTAAATGCCATCGGCTGCCCCTTTTCCTGCCAATGATCTAAATGCAGTTACACAAAGGGAGTCTGAAACTCTCCACACTGGAGTTGAGAAATGATTGTTGTGTAATCTTTTTTTTTAGATCACAATGCCGCTAAGAGTTTTTCAATGGTAAAATTAACAGCGGGAGTCTATATCAAATCACAAAAGCTAAACCCATTGATGGAAATTCCCACTGTGGCAGATTGCATAAGGTAAACATACTAATGTGACTGAGAGGAAGTCTTCAAACATTCAGCAAATTCCTTGATATGGCCTTCATAATGTAAGGAAACAGGTTGCATTGGTTTTATTCCCAGCATTCACATGCATTGCTTCAGGGCAAGCAATTGTTTTTGTCAAAAAGAAAAAATATGAATAGCAGGACAACATGAAAGAAACTCTCAGGTGACAGACTACAAAACAGAGACCTGAGCTGTGTCTGAGCTCAATGTACTGTCACTTACTTTTTCTTGTACTTCAGCGAAAGAGCCTTCCAGAAGTCAATTTCCTCGTCTTTGCAGGCGAATTTTGGTATTATATTTGCATCCATGACAGATAAACCTGTGAGATTACACGAAAAGTGTACACAAATATTACACAAATATTGATATTACCATAAACAAGTGCAACATGTTATGGTTTTTGAGGATGAAAACATGTCACGCCAAAGTTGGCTGTGTCTACCAAATGACAGATGGATTTGTGCCAAAATACTGAGGCTGCGTCCAAAATCGCATGCTCTGTTGAATAAGTACTTTTTAAAAAATAAGTTCTTACTGTGCCAGCGCTAAAAAGAACACATGAATGTGTGTAGTACAGTATGAATGTAATCCGGACATACTACATTCACCATTAACATACCAGCATCAGTTAGTAAAGTGTCACACTTCAGAATCTCGTCGGAAGTAGTAGGTAATCCGGGTACTTTGTGCCTACTGTTTTATGAGTATTAATGTGAATTCGAACATTATTCTTTTGTCACATAGTTTTTTTCACCTACTATATAGTAGGAAAGTATGAAATTTCAGATGCAGTCTGAGTTTTATTGGATGCACGCCTGTGACTTCAACCACAAAAGATATGGAAATTGTTTCATCCTTCCTTTTAAAAGTTGAAAGTCTACACTACTGTTCAATGTTTGGGGTTGGCAAAATTTGCCAACGTTTCAGAAAGAAGTCTCTTATGCTCACCAAGACTGCATTTATATTATAAAAATCACAATGAAAACTGTAATATTGTGAAATATTAAACATAAAATAGCTGTTTTCTTATTTCCTCAAATGTAATTTATTTGTTTTTGGCAGCTATTACTCCAGTCTCCAGTGTCACATGATCCTTCAGAAATCACTGTAATTTGCTAATTTTGGTTGTCAAGAAAAAATCCTATTATCAATGTTGAAAAATGTTGTTTTGCTTAAAGTTTTTGTGGAAACAGTGATAGTTTTTCAGGATTCTTTGATGAATGTAATGTTCTAAAGAACAGCATTTAGGCCTATTTAAAAATAGACATAGGCCTAAATGCTCACTTTTTGATCAATTTAAAGCATCCCTTCAGAATAAAATCTCAATGACCCCAAACCTTTGAACAGTAGTGTATTTATTTAGCTGCATTACTATTTGCATTTAGCTTGCTTTGTATCCATGACCCCATCAGAACAGACCTCTGACCCATTTTTGGGTCATGACCCACCAGTTGAGAACCACTGAGCAAGATCATTCTCTGATTTCACAATCTGAACGCATCTTTCATGTGTGTAGAGTTAAACTGGCAGCAGCGTGCACCTCAGTTCACCTCTACATGGTTGACTGGTGTCCCAAATAATCAATAGAACTGCATGCAGTCTGATCCAACAAACCCATAGAAGCTCCATGTGTCCTGTTCACAAACGCCAGGACACAATCGCCCTCTGGTTATAGGTCATAGCCTGACATAGCAAGGCTCTGTACTGTGGAACTATGATTTCAAAACTAAACAGAATCAGAAGAACAGTTAATTTAGTCCTTTATAGACAACACATATTTAGTCAGATGTACTAAACTCAACGTCGTATCTGCTCTACTTTCACAAGACACTGTTTTAAAGCACAAAAACAACTAAAATTCCTTCCCGCCACAGCCACACTTCACCACCTTTCTATTTTTCTTTCTGTTTCCTTATGTTATGCATTCTCTCTTAATCATGATTTCTCATTGTGTGTCAATACTTAAAATCTGTTTTACTCACAATATTCATGTCATTTTCCTATTTTTTTCTGGTTGGATATAATGATGTCTGACTGTAAAATAAACACCTGATGGAACCACTTAAACACTGTATTTACAGTTCTCCTAAAACACAGCAGACCTGCAAAGGAAGGGGACATTAATTAATGGTGATGTTATGTTTATTCATTACAACTTTTTAAAAATTAAATTAAGATTTAAAACATTCGCAAATAAAATGAAGTGAATGAAACACTTGACAAAAATAGTCTCATGAATAAATGATTCATCCTCTGAGAAATTCAAAGTGTTCACAAAATGGAGAATAGATGTTTAAATATTGCTAATTATTACCAAAAGAAAATATATATTTAACATAAGTCTATTCATTTTAGAAACATCAGCCAAATATATATATGATTATGCACACTAAGATAACTAAGTTACATAAAGGGGCAACG
The DNA here is from genome assembly GCF_051911475.1 of Siphateles boraxobius. Taxonomy (NCBI): domain Eukaryota; kingdom Metazoa; phylum Chordata; class Actinopteri; order Cypriniformes; family Leuciscidae; genus Siphateles; species Siphateles boraxobius. The sequence continues at coordinate 11,500,611 of NW_027509097.1, forward strand.
TTGGAAAATAATACACCGTCAAAAAAAATACAGCCTTGTTAAAAATGAAATGTTGATTTTCAATTCTAATACGTTAAACTCTTAAGGAGCTGATGCGCTCTGTCCAGATGACAGTCAGGCTTATTTACACTGTCGGTCTAACAAAACGACAAATATGCCATCTCTACTTCATCAAATCTAATGCCAACATATGTATCGAGGACCCGAAACATCACTTCTGACATGTTTCTCTTTAAATACCACTTACACCTCGATAACCCTTCAATTTTCACTATAGCAAATCCCGATACATTAGCTAACTTAACGTAGCCACGAGCTAGCTGAGCTGACGTTAGGCTAACAACAACAACACCAGTGATGGTGCGCTTTAAATTTACACGAACAGATGTGACATTTACATTAAAATTATGTCGAAACGCATGTATGTGGCTATAGTAAATGACGTGAGATGTTATCGTCTCTGCTAGCGTTAGTGGATGAGATGTGATGCTGCTCATGAAGAGCACCAGGGTGTTGTCTTATTTTTGATTAACTTATCTACTTGAGTGATCATCTGCGCTTTTTAAAGATCTGCATTATGTGTAAACATTGAGATGTGATTTAATGAACTCACCTGCACATTTCCAGGATCTTTGACGCCGATAGTAGGACTGACCGTGATCCTATCACAGTCTTCAGTATTTCAGCATCCTCTCTCTCTCTCTCTCTCTCTCTCTCTCTCCCATTGACGAACACGTAAAGTGATCCTGGCGACGCCTCTTACAATACGAAAATAACGTAGCATTTATTTATTTATATAGGGCTGAAACGTTAGTTAAAAATAACACAACTGTAGATAAAAGCCTCCATCTCTATAATGAACTACAACAACAAATCTCTTACTTTTATTTATTTAAACTTTAGTGGAATAATGTTACAACAAATATATGACTTTTTAAATATTTATTTATTTATTTAGAGCTGATACGTTAAATAACTAAACAACAAATATGACTTTTTATTTATTTTATCTGAAACTTTAAATACAGATAAAGCGTGACACTTATCTTATTCTCTTGGTTTTGAAAATATAATCCAAATTGCTACATTTATTATTAGCTTATGATGAACTTAATTATTTTAGTATCGCCTAACAATACGCACATAATTATTTGTGATTGTGATTAGCAATGAATGTCCCACTTTATGATATCTGGTGTGACAAAGTGTTTCAAATTTACTAGCTGTCCCATTTTGCATGTATTTAAGATAGCAATAATAACATGGATACTTTGTTACACTTGAGAGAGTCAGTCAGATTTCAGAATATGTCCATACAAAATATTTTGAGGATATACAGTAAATGTAAATTTCCTATGTTAAATTATCTGCTGCACGTAAAACCTAAATATCTTACACAATTACCTTGATAAAGAAGGAAACAAAATCACTAGAGTTGTGTTTGTAACATCAGTCCAGTAGGTGGTGCTGTAGTTCAATACACATAACAGAGTTATATCCACGGAAACCTTCGCCAGAGCCATGGAGAGAAAGAGTTGCAACACTCCCATAGACCACCATAGGAACTTTGGAATGCGGAAGTAACGCGTGTCGTGGAGCAGCCAATAGTTCCAAACACTGATAGTTCCAGCATTGAACCCCATTCATTTTCAGTGTTTCCGAAGTACGCTCGCTGGTAAATTAATGAAATGACTGTATTTTTTTTTTTTTTACTTTTACACACATTAGCCGACCTCTCGTGAATCTGTTCAGTAGTTATATTTTATGTAGCCAGTTTTAGTTAATGTTTATTGGAAGATAATAGGTTAATTACAGCTATAGCTTACGTGACACAAACGTTAGCTAACTTACGGTAACCTGATGTATATAATATAATATTATTAATAATAATATTATATATATATACACACACACACACACACACACACACACACACACACACAAACACACACACACACACACACACACAATTCATTTATTTAAATGGGTTAGGGTTATGTGTGTGTATATGCATATATGTCAAAATGTGTTTGTGTAATACATATAGGCCTACATAAATACACATGCATTCATATATATAGTATATACATACACAATATATATATATATATTATGTGTATGGGTTAGGGTTAGTTATGTGTAATTGAAATATATGCATGTGTACTGTACACACAGGGCCGTAGCACCAAATTTTGGGCCCTGGGTACAAACCATCTTGCTGGGCCCCCATACCAAATATCATAGTGATACCAGTGGGTTGGGGTATTGCATTTTTATCATAAAAACACTTAAAATGTAAACAAAATAAGCCACACTCTGATTAATATTTTTTTGTTTTATTGTCAAAAGTACTACTTACTGAGATGACAAAAGGTCTAGCAGGTCCAAACCTGGACTAAATCAAATATACTGTAAAGCAGTTCTGAACAATGACCATACCAAATGAGAAAAACTTTTCCATTTCAAATAGCACTGCTATTATGCTATTATGGGGGGCATGTGTCTCATGTTTTGGAAACTTTTCATACATTTTTTTCCATCTGTTGTTTGCTGTTTTAAGCCCATCTTTGCTATTTAGTGCACTTTTTGGTGGTGCTTTCTGCTCATGAGAGAAGAGCAGCCATGGGATGCAGTATAGAGCTTTTGCACTTTCACTATATATAAGCCAATCTCTTCTGATTTTCTCACGGCCATTAGCGGACTTTGCATACTGAAGGTAAGTTGGGAATGGTTTGCCCTCCATATCTTTAGGTGTGATATTTCCAATACCAGGTTTTGCTCCACCTTCACTGGCTAGCATTTGAACAATAGTTTTCCTGTGCTTATCAGTAAGAGTTGTTGGCCATAATCCTGGGTCCTCTGACAATCCCTCACCAGTATCCCTAAGTCTCTCATTCTCTTCTCTTTCCTCTTCAGCTCTGTCCTCCTGCTCCTGACTACCTTCATCACAATCTTCACTTTCCCTCTCATCACTTATATGAATATCAACCTCATCTTCTATTTCTGCCTCTGCTACAAGAGGAAATAATTACAGTTTAAAGTTTCAATGTGTACAATAACAATGTACCCATTTTGCTTATTTCCTCTTATAACACTTAATTAATAATTACTAAGTGTTAAAACAGGCAATTCCGCTAAAAGCTCACCTTGTCTCACTGTCACATTCACCTCACTGTCACTGCTTTCACCTGGCCATGATGAGGGGCCTGCTGCTGCAGCAGGGTCTGCAACTGAAATATATGGATTCAACAAGGTATTCAAACAATACCTTTTTTTAAAGTGTAGGCTAAGTACAAGTTAATTGATGATTATTTGTCTGTTTAAAATAAATGCAGACTATAGAATCACAGGGTACACTAACCGCCAAACTAGACATTCAGTCAGTTACGTTTTAAAATAAGTCATTTTCAATCATTAAGATGTGCATTAAACTGAGAACAATCCTGTACTTTAATGTAAGAGCGTGGGCGAGCTAATTTGCATAACAATGCGGTAAAATAGGCGCTAACGATCTGTGTTTTCGCGGGTGTTAGATTTTGACAACGGAGGGAAATATGCAACTGGGACAACTGCAGCAGAAGAGGAGACAAGCTGCGCCGCTGCCTGGAGTGGCAGTGTGTTGAGCTCCCAGCTCCGCCTCCGTCTGCTTCTCACTCCCTGTTATTTACCCAGAAACATTGTTTGCTCGCTATGTAGGGGTGTGATACTATAAAGTATTGGTATATTATTCAAATAGAGTACGAACATAAATGTATGCTATTCTACCTGGAGTAGATATTTATGTTAAAACAACAATGTCAATGCTCGATGATGCATTTGGAGCTCACCTTTCTTTTCAAAAAACTGAGAGAGCAACTGCTTGCCCTCATTTGCCTTTCTCTCTTTAATCTTATTTTCTTTTCGTTTTTGAGCCCCTGATTTTCCTTTCTTAAGGAAAGACATCCCCTGTAGTTCCTAACACGGCTCACTCCAGCTCCTGTCTCATCAACTGATTCACCGCGGGTCCGCAGCAGAAGCACCTGACCTGCGGGTCGTACCATTTACATTGATTCGAGAGGGGTGGTGGGGCCCAGCACAGCATGAAAAAGACTTTTTTTTGTACCACACCAGTGCCTGACTTCAAGTTTAGTTTTCCACAGGAACTTATTTATTTGTACATTAATGCTATACAAATGTTAGTGCATTTATATGCATGTATAGAAAACTGACTTCTAAGGGCCCCCCCCCGCCTCGGGCCCTGGGTACTCGGTACCCTTTACCCCCCCAGTCCGACGCCCCTGTGTACACAGTACATCGTATACATGTATTTGTGTGTGTTTTCTGATGAATGGTTTAGTCTATGGTTAGGGTAGGATGAAGGGGTACATTAGCCATACTGAAATGAATCCTGTTAACAGTTACAGTATGGATCGTATTTAGGAACATAGTTAATTCACTCATTAACTATCTCTCCGGTTTCATTTATGAAGTAAATATTTACCGAACAATGCTGCAAATATAGTCGTTGCTTTCTACGTTATGGGAGCAGTCCATTTCCCCCCTAAATCATTCATTTGTACATGCACAGCGTAATTATTTATATTTTATGTTGGTTGGAATTCTGAACGGACCGCCACTGCAGACCTCTTTGAGTGATCACGAAGGTAGGCTAATGGCTGAATCGGAATTTATAAGCAAGATCACGGATCAATAGCCTAATACAGCCCAGTTGTGCTAAAATAAATATCATGAGACGTCCATCATCAGATGAAAGCCGCTAAAGCCAGTGCTACTACCCATGCGAACATGAACACTAAGCTTTTCCCAAAAAAACCCTAAAACTTATCTAAGTAATATACAGTATTTCGTTGTCACCCTGCCTCTCCAAATGCAAAACTGACATTAACTAAATGCAATAATGCAGTAACAGCTGAAAAAGTGCTTGGGTGTGTGTTTTATTTTATATTTACCGTTCAATAATGCAATCGCTGCTGTCTGTCCCATAGAAGAACATGACACCCAGCGTATGTTTTTGAACTATTGGGGTTTACATGAACCATGTGACAGCCATCGCGGCGACATCAAAGAGTGTCGCAACTCTTTCTCTCTATGGCTCTGACCTTCGCACAGCAAAGAAAATTGAATATTTAATTATTAAATATTATTAAATTATTATCAATTAATAGTAATTAAAATATTGTTGATAATACATTTTAACCAGACTAAACTTAGCATGAAAAAAAAAACATTGAACATATCATGTTAAATTTATATGTTTTTGTTTATTGCTATTAAGATGTGGCATCCCTAGATATTAGGATAGGTAATGGCATTACACTTAAGTGTATCACATTAAATATATATATATATATATATATATATATATATATATATATATATATATATATATATATATGTATATATATATGTATATATTTATTTCCGGTTAACTATTTAATTAACACAAAACATATGTTATGTGACATGTCTGGCAGCACAAAAAGACACATTCCAGGATTTCATATATTAGAGAGCACTGTTATACTTTTTGTGCACTTGAGCTGTGAGGTACTTTTGGTCTTTTAAGGTCATTCTGCCAGACTGATAATTACATTGTGTATATTTGGTGTATATTTTGTAAAAATGGTAGACATAAAACGTTTGCAATTTTTTATACATTTTTATACAATCCTATACCAAAACTGCATACTAAAGGCCAGTGTGATAAAGCTACCTCTAAGATATTGTAGCTGCATAATATTAATACAGCTATGACCACAATGAAGAGAACAACTAAAAATATTTCATGTTCACGATGAGGGATTCAGTGTTACCACAGGCCATCAGTAGTTGGAAAGATCGCTCAGGCTTTTTATCATTTATATCTGTCACTACACAGAGTGATGGATCAGAGACAGGAAGGAAATGTTTTGTTGTGTATGTAACAACACAGTGCTTACAAATATTGTCATGTAAGAAGCAAATGTAAAGATTATCATTCATCCAGTGACAAACAGAAAGACTTCCACAGAGGTGCCATTTTTGACTTTACATATGTACAACAACAAAATATGTACAACCGTTTCCTGTTCGTGTTCAATTTGCGCAATTTAAAAAAGAAACTTAGAAGGAAACTTAATACAATATCAATCTATGAACTCTGTCTAGTTAATCCTCTGGTCTCAGCGGTCAGTCCTTGCCTCGATATGTGATGTTTGTGAATGTTGATGTGGCACCTTTGTAGAGGGGGTTGTGACCCTATGAGAATAAAAATGTCAGAATAAAAAAACTCAGTGTGCATTTATACCAGTCTAGGTTCTCTCAAAGTTATGAGCAAACATTCTTCCAGTAACATTAATAGAACATTCATTTCATTCAGAGTTATCTGGTCTTTAAAAATGTTCTTAAAATGTTGGTAATTATACATCCTTCATGAGACTTTGGACTATTCATTTCCTTCTCTGTGGGAACTATTGAACTGACTCGAGGCCCACAGAGAAGGAAATGAATAGTTGAAATAAAGTCGTTCTTTTTGTTTTTTTTTGCGCACAAAAAGTATTCTCGTCGTTTGATAAACTTAAGATTGAGCCACTGTAGTCACTTGGACTATTTTAATGATGTCTTTAATAACTTTTCGGGGCTGGCAAGTTTCAATCTCTGAAGAAGCCTATGGACTAATATGGAGGAGTGATCCAGCTCTCAGATTTAATCAAAAATATCTTAATTTGTGTTCCGAAGATGAACCAAGGTCTTGCGGGGTTGGAACAACATGAGGGTGAGTAAATACTGACAGAATTTTCATTTTTGGGTGAACTAACCCTTTAATGTTGTTTATATGTCAATGTGGTGTTTTTAATATGCTTTAAAACAAACCATGTGCAAATTCATTTGTCAGCACCATTGCTGAATATCAAAGAGAGTCTCAAAAACGCCGTTTGAAACCGCCCCTGTTTCCTACCTTCACAAACATGTAACCATTCCCATCAACATGCGGGATGGGGCTTTTCTTATCATTGATTATAAGAAACCCTTTAAGGTTTCTTTAAGGTTCCTTTAAGGACAAATCGTATACAGCTAAATATCGGGTGAATTATGTGCCTATATTACAATGTTATGATAAACTATGTCTTTCTCCACTGACTTTCTATGATGTTCAAAGCATTTCTAAGGATTATGATATATTTTAGAAGGCAGCTGTCTGACTTTGAGATGTCGAACGGGAACATGGTTTGTGTAAAATTAGCAACACATTATTAGCTGTTTGATAGTCAAGCAAAAGCTAATCATATCAATTACCGCTATGTGTCCGACGTTGTAGAGAGCGATACATAAAACGCATTAGCATTCTGATACATAGACTTGTAGACGACCCTGTATAATTTACTCTTCCACTTCTTCTTCTGAATCAGTTTCTAGTTAAAACATATATGGCTGAATTAAAACAATATTTCCACTTGCCATTATGTAGCATTTACTACAGTTGACCGAAGGGATCAGCTGGTGTGATTGAGTGGAGGTGGAGACTAATTTGCATATTTAAATATCCGCATATACTAAATAAAGCAAGGGTTATACATTTAAGCTATTTAAAGGCATGACAAAATAATCTTTGCAGGAAAAAAAACTTGAATATATCATTCTGATAATCAAAGATGAGTTTTAAAAGATACAATTATTGATTCAGGGCGACCTCAATAAACTAGAAGTTTAGAGAACATTCAGAAATAACGTTTCAATAATGCTGGGAATGTTAGCAAAACGTTCTTGGAACATATTTTTTGTTAGCTGGTTAAGGGGTCAAGGTTAAGTGGGGAACTCTGAAGTGAAAGGATCAGAGAGTTTACATGTGGCTCGAGACCTCACGGGGAAAGCCTAATTAGCATTGGATAATTTAAAACAAAACTTGCCCAAGGGTACGGAGGCGTTTCCTTTGTTCTGAGGAGGAAAACAGCATGCTACTGAAACAGTAAAACCATCCTGCCAACATCTTTAGTTCACCAAGCTACTTAGACATGTAATTTGAGCTTTTACATTAAACAGAGGGGTGTGTGAGTGAAAATGTGTTTTGTTGTATCCTAAAGTCTTTGATCACTTAGCTTCTTTCTGAAATGTACAGCAGTATGCACAATGCTCATAGTGTATTTTGTGAGTATTTTTACACTTCACTAACCGTTTCCCACTTGGCACGCGCCCGCTCCTCCTCGAACTTAGCAAATTCACGCCGATCATGGATCGTGATAAGCAGTTTCCAGATAAGCAGGGCGGCCAGACCCAAGAACAAGATGGCACCAGCTACTGACAGGAGCACCACCAAGATATCAGGGCCTTTAGGGCAGTCTAGTGCACAAAGGAAAATAAATGTGGTTAGAGATATTTTTAAAACTTTCATATAACAGGCAAAATTTCAGAACTAAGTGTGTTTTCTTTTAATTACACTACTGTTCAAAAGTGTGGGCCGGTAAGATTTGTAAAAATTTTTTAAAAGTCTCTAAATGCTGATTCACTCCAGGGAAGATAACTATAATGATAACAATAAAGATATAGTTTTAAAAATCGTTCTAAACATAAAAGAATAGCACAGTCCACAACGACAGTATGGCAACATTTTAATCCTTAAAATGTACTAGTATATATTTAATAGGTATTAATATCTAATAAATAAGAACTAGCATCTAATGAATAAGTACTAGTATCTTTTAAAAAGGTACTAGTCCCTAAAGAATAAGCACTAGTACCTAATAAGTACTAATACCTAATGGAATAGATACTAGTATCTAAAAAGTAAAACTAGTAGCAAGAAAATAGATACTTGTACTTTTTAAGGATTAAATGTTAAAACGGCTTGCCATTATGGCACAGAGAAACAATATCGTTGGAATCACTTTCAGATGATTTTTTCCAGGTGATAAACGCTAAATAAATTGACAGCCAATCAGACTATACCCCTTACTGACCCTAAACTTTTGAACGGTAGTGTTTGTGTACCTTGATTTCCCTTTTTTTCAGAATTAAAAATAAATAAATCTGTAAGCTCTCTTATATTGTCTCCAGTCTGTCTCTTTGCTTCCTGTCTGAACCATTCCTGTCCCAGTGGGAATTATACTGTGTCAGCGGGTTCTTCAGTGGCTTGGATGTTGTTTATTGCGGTATGTTTTTACAAGGTGGGGTGCTCCCTGGGTTCTGAAGATGTGTGTGCCACTAATAGAGCCCATGTTCCACGTGTGTCCATTAAAGCAGAGCAGCAGACTCTCAATGCGGGCTCCTGAATTTACAGCCGTGACACACTGCACATACACCTACATGTCCATACGCTTACACAAACACATATAAACTCCTATGTTCTCAAATCTCTAATATCCAAAAATAGCACTAGTACTCCGAATAATATACTTTCCTTTTATCTACTCAAACCATCTTTGTAAAAAGATGGAGACTTGCATTTGAAACACAGTAAACACTGATGAACAGTTGTTTTTTTATAGCAGTGAGAGCAGTGAAATGGTGTTACCTGGCTCTTTGACCAGAGACAAGATGGATTTTCCACTGTTGTCCTCATAGTACTGAAACCTTTGCACACAGTCATCTTCATCCTTATAGGTGCAATTTACTGCATTCTTATCATGGAACACTGTAGAGTAACAGAGGGTTACAAAAAAGCTGACACTGGTATAATTATAATAATAATATTTTTTTTATTGTTGTTCATTAAATTACCAATGTTTTGGTTATTATCTACAACAAATTGAATGTAATAATGGTACCCAGATCATCCACTAGACTGATTTCATCTCTGCAGATTCGAGTGCAGGTGTCATCATCGAAGAGTTTCCCCCTCTTAAAGTGCTTACACTCTACACAGTCCCTGGAGAGAGAAAAAAGTTTAAAGACGTACAAATATTTTACTTAAATAAGTGGAGCATGCGGGGCTGATTGCCGACATTGTGATAAGCTTTCGCTTCGCAGCTCTGCTCCCGCCTGTCACTTTTCGAGGAAAGTGGCTAGGCTCGCGATTTTCAGGGTGCAGGAGAATGCATTCCTGTGGATCACAAATGGATCTCTTTACTGTGTTGGAGAAGGGTCCGCGGATCATATCTATTTTTTCACCTCCATCACAGGGCCTTCCATTTTTTCCCGATCTGCACAGCGTCTAGATCATGGAAAAAGCCTTACACTTCTTGTCTTTCAGCCCCCAAGTTCATGTATATTCAGATATTAGGGGGTTAAGAGAGTATGGCTATGGGGCAATACCCCGGATAGAACAGACGCTTGTGAGCTATCTGTCTCCTGGTTCAGTATCGTCCCTGAAGGCCTCAGCTTCTCTCACTGAACCATTAAAGAAAGCTATTTTTAATATAGTGGGAAAAGCATATATGGCAGTGGGTCTATCAGGAGTCTGCTTGCACACTATAGCACTGCTAAAAGCAAATCAGGCTGACCTGCTGGGGTATTTGGACAGAAGTGAGGGAGTTTGGCCCGATGGGGATTGATAACTTCGTCGGGCCACAGATTTTAAGTCAGAGGCGTTAAAAAATCTCTCCCTCGCTATGTCCAACCCCCTGGGGCTGCTGGGCGTGAGCAGCTCCAGCCGTCTAGTTTCTCATACGCAACACAGCAGCCAAAGCCTTCAAAGCAGAAGCCGGATCCGAGGACCGTTCTTCACGCTGAGAAGGCTTCGGCTCAAAAGAAAAGGTCTTGGCGCCACCGGCGTCAGACCGGTGAGGGCAGCCCCAACCGGGGTGGAACGGTGTTTACCTCATTATACGGTGCTTGTCCCATCTCGGTGCCCTCAGGGGACCGTTCTGCCGACCCCGCCACCCTTGGTGCTTCGGGGCGCAGCGGTCTCCAGCGAGCTTTGCGTCAGACTCGCGCCCTCTGGGGGGGGGGTTCGAAAACAGTCAGTTCGGGTAGTTCCTGCCAGTATGCTTCAGGTTCCCCAACTGGCTGTCTCAACTACACCAGAGACCAGCCTCGAAGGGCTGGTTCCCTTGGTAGATATTTCAGCAGCGTGGAAGCTATTGCCAAATATATCTCTATGGGTCCTGCAGTTAGTAGTAAGAGGCAGATTCCAATTTGGTTCTCGTCCTCCAGGCTACAACGGGGTGTTGCTCACGTTAGTGCATCCCAAGCAGGCTCTGGGAATGGAGCAAGAGGTAAAGGCCCTGTTAGCAAAGAAAGCTCCTAGAGCAGGTGTACTCACCCGACATTGCGTCGGATCTTTAAAGTCGTTATCTCATTGTTCCAAAAAAGGATGGAGAATTGCATCACATACTAGATCTTCGTCTGTTTGAGTGTTCGGTGCTGGAACTCAAGTCCAAGATGCTGACACTCAAACAGATCGTGACACAAATCAGATCCGAGGACTGGTTTGTCACGATAGATCTGAAAGATGCATACTTCCATATCTCCATCCTCCCTCAGCACAGGAGGTTCCTGAGGTTTTCTTTCAGGGGTAAAGAACACCAGTATCAGGCACTTTCTTTCGGTCTAGCTCTATCAACCCTCACATTCACAAAGCGCGTAGATGCAGCTCTGGCCCCGCCAGGCCGCAGTGCATACGCATTCTGAATTGCATAAACGTCTGGCTGATTCTAGCGGAATCACAAAAGTTAGCGGATCGGCATCGAGATGTCGTCCTCGCTTATATGCGAAGGTTGGGGTTGAGGCTCAATGCCAAGAAGAGTGTGCTTTCTCCAGTACAGAGGACCACTTTTTTTGGAGTGGTCTGGGAGTCAGTCACGATGCGAGCCGTTCTGTCGCCCGCTCGTGTAGCTGTTATCCTTACTGCCACAAAAGAGCTAAAGCTAGGCCAGTCACACACTGTGAAACAGTTCGAGAGACTGTTAGGCCTCAGGGCAGCAGCGTCCATTGTGATACCACTTGGCCTGCTGTACGTGAGACCTTTGTAGTGGTGGCTCAGAACCAGAGGGTTCTCCCCGAGGGGAAACCCACTCTGTATGATCAAGATCACGCGGCAGTATCCCCACGCCTTGGTTATATGGAGGAAACACTGGTTCTTGTCCCAGGTTCCGGTGTTGGGAGCTCTTTGCCATCGAGTTGCTATCTCGACAGATGCTTCCCTCACCAGCTGGGGAGCGGTATTGGAAGGCCTCTCAGCTCAGGGCCTGTGGAGGAGTCATCATCTCTCTTGGCAAACTAATTCCCTAGAGATGATGGTCGTTTTCAATGCGTTGAGACATCTCCTCCCAGACCTGAGGGGCCATCATGTGTTGCTCTGGAACAGTGACTGGTTGGCCTCAGCAGCATCTAATGTGATACCCTTTGACCTGCTGTACATGAGACCTTTACAGTGGTGGCTCAGGACCAGAGGGTTCTCCCCGAGGGGAAACCTACTCCCTACGATCAAGATCACGCGGCAGTATCCCCGCGCCTTGGTTATATGGAGGAAAATCTGGTTCTTGTCCCACAGACAACACGTTAGTGGCTTCTTATTTTGGTTCCTCAGGAAGATACGCTCTCTGAGGGCAGTGTATATTCCAGGGGGCCAGATTTAGGAGCAGACACCCTGTCGAGGCAAGGGCTGAGGCCAGGGGACTGGAGACAATAAGCCTATTTAACAATAAGCCTATTGTTAAAAAGAAGTAGCACCACCCTGGCCTAGACGATTTTTGTTTGCGGACCTAATTCTTCTCTTTGACGGCCCTCCCTTGGAGATCCCGATCAGGAGAGACCTTCCGTCTCAGGCAGGGGATGCAATATTGCACCCCCGGAAGGGGATTTGGAAACTGTGGGTTTGGCCTCTGAGGTGGCCCAACTCATAGAGGGTGGTCTCTCAACCTAGGTTGTTGAGACCATTCTAAGCTCCAGAGCTCTCACTACAAGGAAACTATATTCACTATTTGGAAAGTTTTTCACTTCTTAGTGTTACCAGTGTCAGTGGAATCCGGTTAACTGTTCAGTTGACACAGTATTCGAGTTTCTGCAAGAACGCTTTGTATCAGGTCTATGTCCTTCCACGCTTAAGGTATACGTGATGGGCATTGCGGCTTTCCACGCCCTGGTGGGTGGTACATTTTTGGGTCGAGACCCCCTGATCACTCGTTTCCTTCGTGGCACTTTGAGGCTGAGGCCTGCAACTTGCACTAGGGTGCCGGCTTGGGACATTGCAATAGTTCTAAAAGGCCTATCTGGGGCTCCCTTCGAGCCCTTAGATTTAGTCTCAGAGAAGTTTCTTTCTTTTAAGATTATTTTCTGCCAGCTATTTCGTCCCTCTAAGAGTCGGAGACCCTCCGGCCCTCTCGGTCCCCACCTGCCTTGAGTACACCGGGGATGGCCAAGGCATTCTTACCCCAAACATGGATATGTTCCTAAGGTGCCTACCATTATTCCGAGGCCTATTGTGCTGCAGGGTTCTGTCCTCCCCCGTTTATCGGACCAGGAAAAGCTGAACCTCTTGTGCCCAGTGCGAGCACATAGATGCTTCAGACGCATACACGCTGGAAGCGTTCCCAAAGCGTCATAGACGCATCGTCTCGTTCCCTTTCTCAGGGAACTATGGTTACAGTCGTAACCTGAGACGTTTCTTTAGTTCTGTAGTTTCTTTAGTTCTGTTTGTATTCTTCTTCTTCAAAATAAAGAAGTGGTTGACAGGGGAAATAATATCTACTTCAAAAAAGGAGAAGTGGTTGGCTATCTCATATATCAAGACAGAGGAAACTGTGGTTATTCTTCTTCTTCTTCTCCTTCTTCGTCTTCAAAATAAAGAAGTGGTTGACAGGGGGAATGAATCTGATGTAAAAATCTGATTTTTGATTCATAATGAGTCATCTTGATGGCCTCTAAATGACCCCGGGCCCCTGGTTGAGAACCACTGGCTTACTGAATGCTGTGTAGTATAAATTGTGTACTTACTACTTCCATACTATAAACAAATTTAGTATATTAAACAGAATGTCTTATGCAATATAAGGATTTCAAATAGTATTATGCTATATTGTAGTCATACAGTATGACCTAATCATATTGTATGTTTAATCCAATGACTGCCATTCAACTGGAAATCCAAATTGTTATTATCTTTTAATATTTTATACTGTGCAAAATATATACACAAACTGCAGAAAGAGTAGAATGGTAGTAAGCTATTCTGCTCACTTTTTCAGGGTGCAGGCGTCAGGGCAGGTGGGGCATTTGTCGCAGGTGGAGCCGTAGGCCCCAGGCTGAGTGCACTCACAGCTCCCACACACACACTGACCACGACCGCTGCACAACAGCCCCAAGCTGGACATACAGGTGTCTGTACGAGTAGAACAATTGCAGTTCTCCCCCTTCCAGTCTGTATCACACTGGCAAAACCCACAGGAACAAGTGCCATGACCTAGAATGAGCCATGAAAGGAAAAAATAACACAAAGATGGAAATAAGTAAGATTCCACATGGCTGTACTTTATGTTTGACTCTTGCAAGAATGCTTTTCAGGATTAATAATGCCTTAAGTTGTACATTCCACATTATTACCAAATATTATGCACAGGCTTTCCATGGTTCACAAACTAAATTCCTCACTGGAAATCATGCTTAACTCTTGTCAAACAGATCCATGTATAATTTTTAATCACACAGTTTTCTAAAAATGGACATCTGGTGCTGGTGAATGTCAGGAATGTGACAGAATTAATATGATGAGCATTATATACTATATTTCACTTGACATTCAATGGCAGAATGCTGAGCCCCATTACATGCATAATTTACAGTTATAATTATAAATACATTTGCGGCGGTGTGCATGTTTGTGTAGGAGATTACAATGGCTTAGCAAAACAGTGTTTATGAGTTATCTGGGATTTTGGTTGAAAACACTGATGCAGCTAAATCAAAAACAAAATGAAAATAAAACAATGGCTAACCAAATGCGAAACATAACATTGTAATGCATGTAATTATTCTTCCCAAAGAAAAACAATACAAACCCTTCACATCAACCCAAACACTACTTTACACCCTCACTGGGCTATTTTTGGTTCAATGACATCATCAGTGTGTGACAACGCAGAAAGGCATTTTCTGGATAACTTTGGGCCTCTGGGGATATGCTATTCAGGCTTTAAGAAACTTCTTGTAGATTTAAGAGACAAATTTTTTTCAATTGAAGACCACAAAGGTACACTATGAAATCTTTTGGAATCACGAATACTGAGATCTGGTTCTGCTTAAGCAAGAAACCAACCCCATTCCAGGAGGTACACAACTTCAAGAGGTCCACTACAGTATTTTGTAATTTTACATAAACTATTCAGCCATTCCAACTCAAATGCGCCCCAGTGGAATATCAGCACCTCGTCTGAAGAACAAATACAAATGTTTTAAATAGGTCAACACATGGTTTAGCCTGCCAAGTCCCACAGAGCATGTTTATTTATAAGAAGAGCTCGTTCCCGACTAACGCACGAGACGTTTTAGTGTTATTGTAGGTAATTCCTTTAAGGTGATGTGAGGCAGGGAACAGAGAATCTTACTCGTAAAGAAAGACTTTTGTACAAAATAACAGGCTGTGAAAAACAGAGCATTTATCCTGCTGGTCGCGAGTTAGTCAAGGCTGAGATGCAGTAGCCCTAAAAAGTCTGTGGACCCTTAAGTCACACTTAAAATGTATGAGTGTCTTTGCATTATTTTACAAAATATTAAACCGAGTGACATTATTTTTAAAAAAGGATAACACCAGCACAATATTCAAGCAAATGATTGCGTAAAAAGACCTTTTTAAGATTTTAAAGTGAAAACAAAAATATTCAGACACTTTCTGAATGTCAAACGTTAGTAAAACATGTCTATATGTCTATAATGAAATATAATGAACGTGTTCCAGTTTTGATTCACTAAAACAAACCATAAGAGTTACTCATAAGAGTAATTTGTTCGGAAATCAGACCACATCAGACTGCTGTACTGTAAACTGAGAATTAAACTACACTGGCCCTGTCCCAAATAGCATCCTAAACACTCCCGGTCCTCCTACGAGTCTGCACTTTCGTGATGTAAACACAGCTTTGACTGTCCAGTAGAAGTCTGCAGCGGAGCTCGCTTCAGTGCGTGCTCGGCAAAAGTGCATCGTGTGCATATCGTCCACAAAGGGGGCGCTCCAGTGCACCCTTCTGAACCCGAAAATGACCAATGTGACACCCTATGGTCTCATGAACTTAACAGATACACGGCAGCCATTATAAGTCCACAAGACCGAAAGTGCATAAGAATTGTAACATTTGGGACAGGGCCACTGGTTGCACTGTATGGTTTTGATTCACAGTCGTCCGTTGTATTATCAGAGTTGTTGGCAGAAGAATAAAAATGCAAAAACATCATTCAAAAGGTTGTCAGTGTCTAATCATAAAAAGGTCTAGAATAATTTATTTTGCATTTATAATTATTAAAACCTAAAAACTTTTTTTTTTGTAGTAGGAAATTACTAGTCATCCAATTTTTTTATATCAACTATGCACTCCGTTATTTTTGTGAATTGGTATGTTTCGCCAGGCCACAAAGAAATATAAAGCTGAGTATTATCAGCGAAACTAACCCCATATTTCCTAATGAAAACTCCCGAAGGTAGCATGTACAGGATGAAAAGCAACGATCCTAGTACTGAGCCTTGTGGTACTACATACTGTTCATGTCACATCCATTTATAAACCAACAGTCTAATAATAAAACTCAACAGTCAACAAAGTACATCTAGCTTCTCCTGGTCCCAAATCATGTCTTACCTGAGCAGAGCTCTCCTTTGTACCGCAGACAGCTGAAATCGTCACACTCACACCTCTTCCCCCACACCTTGCCAAAATCATTATTGTGACACACGCATTGGCCGCACACACAGTCTCCACGGCTGCTGCAGATCAATTTGTCCGGCCCAGTGCAGGCGTCCTGCTCGGTGGGGCTGTAGTCCCCTTCTGCACACTCACACCTGGGACCCAATCGTCCCGGGTTACACAGACAGATTCCACACTCATAGGTGCCGTTGCCGTGGTGACAAGCGGGACTGTCTGGCTCTGCCTTAGCTTGACATTTACACTCACACTCAAAGTTGACTGTGATCTGCAAGGTGTCTTTGAAGCCCACTGGTTTGATGGTAAAGGTCTTGCGTTTCTCCTTGGGACAGCCCCTGGCCCGAGCTTCGACGCTGAAGGACACCTGTACAGGAGATTTTGAGGAAATGTAGGGTTGTTACAGAGCACCAGTGTTCAAAAACATAAATTATTGCATTATTACATTACAAATTAGAACAGTGGGACAGTGCTACACTCACACTACTGTTCAAAAGTTTGGGGTCAGTACTATTTTATTTTATTTATCAATACTCTTAATGAATTGATCAAAAGTGACAGAATAGACTTTTACATTGTTACAAAAAGTTTCTATTTCAATTAAATGCTGCTTTTTATTAATGAAAGAATCCTGAAATATTACAGTTTTTGCTGTATTTTGGATCAAATAAATGCAGCCTTGGTGAGCACAAGAGACTTATTTCAAAAACCACCCTAAACTTTTAAATGGTAGTGTATATTCAATTATATTTTAATAAAACAAACTTTATTTAATATTTAAAATACTTATTAATTAAAAAATATTATTAAAACTAACTAAAATATATTATAATGTCAATTATATAGTCACTTGCCACAGTAATGTAATGTTTTTTTTAAATTCGCCATTTGAAGACTATTTTTTAGAGAATATAAATTTTAGAGAATAGTATAACAGTTGAAAAATAAAATTATACTTAAAATAAATTTTATATTTCTTGTGGGGATGCTTAGCCATCATGTACATATACATGATGGACATATGTGAGCCTTATCCTTCCATTGTTGACAGTGACTGTGTTGGAATGACAGACAGTCTGAACTGAAGGCTGGATGGTGTGAGTCAGAGCAGTACAGCAGAGAACAGGAAACAGGCAAATCTGATGCCTAGACACACTCAGCAAAATGAGTAATGTCACAGTTACACCCACATGTCCTGTATGTGTGTAAGTTTTCACAGTTAACCATTTACAAGGAAGGGAGTGAAACCACAATATTTTATGCAACTCATTTATCAAGGAAGACAGATGATTGCACATTAGAAAAGACATTTCCTGTGCTCCTCCTTATTTGTGGAATATGTCAAAACAATGTACAAATAAAGTGAGTATAAGACTGAAAGTGAAGAAAGGGGAACCTTGAGGAGTTTTGGAACAAGTAGTTTGGTTAAGCAACATCAGGAATTTAATCAAAAAAGAAACAACATGAGAATCAAATGAGATGGATGGAGAAAATTAGAGCGATGGATAAAAAGAGCAAAACAGAGAAGAGGATACTGACGGTATCTCCTCTTTTGAGGCCAGAGCAGGATCTTAGCCCAGGTATGACCTCTCCATTGAGACATGTGGCATTAAATGTCAGACTGAGCTCTTCCGGGACATTCAAGAGCTCCAGCTCAACCTTAGAGCGCAGTTTCTGTTACACAAACACAACAGCAAACAATATATCAGTGACCACAGACATGTTAATGTCCCAGGTTCAACACAAGTACAGCTTTATTGATATCATATGTGGATCACCACACAGTTTCTCTGTGTTCCCTGCACCCAGTTTTTATCCTTGTTTATTTGTCAGCAAACGTCCGCCAGTTGATGCATGACTTTTGTTAAAACTACAGATTAAACTTCCTCATTTTTGTATTCCTACCCATGTACAGTCGGATCGATAGAGGGGTGGAGCCAAAATCAAAAGTGCATTTTGGATGTTGAAGTGTTGGTAAAAGGGAACGGCACAACCCTTTTTCTGTTTTCTCTAGTCATGTAGCACCGATTTAAAAAAAATTGACATTTCAGCTGCATAGACAGCCAAGTTTTATTAAAAGCCCATCATATCAAGAGTGAATTGTCCCTTAAGTTGAACCCAGAAATTTATTTTGGCAAATATAAAAAGGGACTTTACAGCGTATGCATCCTGGATCAGCTGGATGACGTTATGAGAATCCTCGGACAGCGTTCCCACTGCAGTACCAGGGATCAGCTCACTGTAGTTCTACAATGGATAGAGGAGAAGTCTTTGAAAGTGTCCTTAAAAATCTTATCAGACATTTACCATATTGATTTACGGTAACATTTAATCACCTACTTACCTTATAAAGGGATTCCACGTGGCTAGTCACAGCAAAGATGAGATTTATATTGTTCTCTGACATTTTCTCTGTGATTAATGCCAGTGATGGGTAGTCCTGAGAAAAATGTTAGAATGCATAATTAAAGGTCATATGCTGTACACACTTTATAGTGTGTCTAATACTAAATATTCCATCAACATTTATGTTTTTTCTGTATGTTGCACCTGAACTTTGTCGTCTTTTTGTGGGAAAATACTTAAAAAGATCAGCAGAATATCACTACCATAGTTGTAGACATATTGTAGATGTTATCTGTTCCCACATAGCATTGGCCGTCATTGGGTCGCACAATTCCCGCCAAGCGCCCATCCAGTGCCACGTGTGTCTTGGCATCTGTGGTGAAAACCAGTAAGTGAGATGCACCTGGTCTCCAACCAATTTTATCCTGGGAGAAAGACAAAAATGATCAAATAAGAGAGGTCAAAATGACAGTAGGCCAAAAATACTTATAAAGTTGCCACTTCAACCTTGCACACGGCTGCCTGTATGATGGCATCGAAGCCTCCCTCTGGGGCGTCCCTGTTCCGGGACACCTTCTGTTTCTTCACTTCCTCTGTAAAGCGGCCCACCTCCTCCGTCAGAGACAGAACGTGTCTGTAGCCAAACTGAGGCTGGCATTTGTACGGAATTCTAGCATATATAATAGAGAAATATTTAAAGACCAGAAATGAACATGAGAATGATGAGAAGGTTCAGGAAGTTGAAATATGGGCTTCTACTAATACTGGTAACTGTGTAACCATGCCAAACCGATGGGTAGTGTTGGTCATTCACCTTTGCTGGCACAAATGAGTCACAACATTCAAGCTTTAGAAAACAGCTTACTGTGTAATACTTATTTTGAATGTAACTCAGCAAATAGAGACACTTCAACCATAATAGCAGAGTAACTAAAGACGTAATATCAGATTCTGTCAGCTAGCAAGCACACCGCCCAATTACATGTTTGTAATAAACACCTATCATCTGTAATGCTTATGTTCAGCATGTAAACATATGTCATCACTCACGAGTAACAGGGATTTAACACGGCCTCTTCAGGGGAGATGTACATGTACGGGGACACGGGTTTATCCACGAAAGCCCCAAAGCCCATGCGCAGATTACTGGTGGTTTTACTCATCTCTTCAGTCAGGCCTTGCCCAAGCCGTCGCAACTGAGACAAGTCGTCATTCATGGAGTAGGACAGGTCCATCAGATAATACAAGTCCACAGGGTAGTCCTCAACCTGACGGACTTTCAGCGAAAAGACCTGGGAATCATCTGTGAAACACCAGAGTAACAATTCGGTCTAATGGAAGAACATGTAATTTGCAGTCATTCGTTTTTGGGTTGATGAACTCACCAGGTCTTAGAGAGATTTGCATTCTCTGAGGTTGGATCTGGGTGACGTCGGTGGTGGATCCTGAGGCCTTGTCACTGAGATCCTTGTTCTCCGTCACATGCATTTTGCTGGTGGGATACTCCAGAGCTCCTCTCATGCATCCTGCTTCGATGAGGTTCTTCTTCAGGTCACATCGGGAAGAGCCAGGCACATCTTGTCCAAAATCCTGATAAGCATTTGGTACACAGTTATACTGGTACAGGACACTTAATAAATATTTCTGCGGCAAATAGAATTACGGAAAAACAAATCAAAGACTCCTCGCCTCGTCTACCATTGGTTAAAAAAAGAAGGGAGTCCTGCCTCCTAAGTCAGGCTAATGGTTAAGCCAATATTTTTGTAACAAAACATTGACAATCTAGTGGATTTTCTTTCACAGCTAAGGAAACGGTCGTCATTTTACTTCCTAAGCTATAATACATGACTCACACTTTTATATGAGATAAGGACAAAAGTTTTAACAGTAACAACAAAGAGAAATCCTTTGTCCTCTTCATAATGATTCAATGGTTGAGGCTTAAACATAGTAATTGAAAACAACTGTTTTCTATAAGACATCCTCTTTAAATTGGCATGTAATGATTTTTTCTAAATCTATTTGCTAAAAGCATTTTATTCATCTTATTGTAAACAATTTATGCATGCGTATTTACGCTGCATTCCAGTCCAAAATTGACATGCCCTTCACTCGCTAAATTCCCTGCGTCTCGTTCACTCGGATGTGCGTCATTGCTTACGTTGCACGAGTGCCCACTACTGGCGGAAACTACAACGGACTGAACTGGAACGTCCTAAGCCGTTGATCACTTGGAATCAGCAATGGAGTTGATTTATTATTTACAATTTTTTTCCCTTTAAGAATTTGTTTAGTGCAGCATCTAAATGTATATAGCTGTATTTGGGTTGTTTTATATTAAAAAAATTCTAATTAATATATCATAGAGTTGTTTTTGATGGTGGTGATTAGATGAGATCTGCGTTGATGTCACAATCGTGTTGCATTGTGGTATATTTTTCCTTTTGTGATTGCATTGTGTTGCATTGTGGCATAGTAGCATTGTGATGAAGGACCGATATCATGTATTAAAACATTTAAATTGCCAATTGATAGACAAAAGTTTATAATGTTACGTAATAGGGTCACTCGAGAATTAAGAAACGCTAAAGCAAACTTTTTTATTAGTATTATTCATGAGTCTAGAGGTAATACTACACAAATCTGGGAGCATATTAAGAAATTATTTGGTGTAAATAACAGTGGATCATCAATGCAACTACAGTTAAAGCTACATGGTAAAATATCTGAGGATCCCTTTGAAATGGCTGAAGCCTTTAAAAGATACTTCATTGACTCTGTAGATGAGATTACTCAAAGTTTCACTGAAAAAAAGGATAATTTTTTTCCAAAATTCTAAACCCCAATTCTGTTTAAGTAACATCTCCGAGCAAGAGGTATTAAGGATACTTAAAATACTTAAGACTTCCAAAGCTAAGGACTGTTACAGAATGGACTCTATAATACTCAAGTCGTTAAAGGACTGCTTAGCTCCATCCATTACAAATATCATAAACCTTTCAATATCTCAAGGGATTTTTCCAAACACATGGAAAACTGCTATTGTGTCACCAATTTTTAAAGGAGGAGATCCCCAGATTATCAGTAACTATAGACCTATCAGCATTTTGCCTGTTGTATCCAAGGTGATGGAGAAGTGGGTTTCAGAGAAAATAGTCTTTTATTTGAACAACAGTGACTTTAGCCTACATCCTATGCAATTTGGTTTTAGAGCTCACCATTCAACAGAGACTGCTACCCTTTTCCTTCTGGAAAATATTAAATCTATGATGGATACGGGTGGTATTGTGGGGGCAATTTTTTTGGACCTTAAAAAGGTCTTCGACACTGTGAATAATGGAATACTTGTTAACAAATAAGCTTCTTCTAATTTTTCCAATGATACCATTAAGTGGATTGATTCATATTTAAAGGGAAGAACAAATTATGTAAAGGTTCAAAATCATAAATCCACTGCTTATACAAATAATACTGGTGTTCCGCAAGGATCTATACTTGGGCCATTGCTGTTCAGTATTTATGTTAATGATTTGCCTTTAGTTTGTCCCGATATAGAAATTCTATTATATGCTGATGATGCTGTTATTTATGTACATAGCAGCACAAAACAGCAAGCTGCTTTAAAATTAACCAGTGCAATGAACTATATCACAACATGGCTTGACAGATCATGTCTAACGTTAAATGTTTGTAAAATGGTTAGCATGTTCTTTTCAAAACAACCATTTAGCGTTCCAGACCCTGACATAATGATATCAGGTCAAAATTTGCAAGTTGTGACTGAATACAAGTATCTGGGTGTTTGGATTGATTCGAATCTCTGTTTTAGAACTCATGAAAAAGTATGTGCAAACGAGTTAGATTTAATTTAAGTAATTTTAGATTTGTTAGGGAATCATTCAACTTTGAAACTGCTATGCTATATATGAATGCCATGATTATCCCGCATTTTACATACTGTTTGACAAGCTGGGCACAAGCTAACAAGTAAACAATGAAGTCACTGTAAAGTCTTTATAAACATACTCTTAAAGTTTTAGTTCAGAAACCTAATAGTTTTCACACCTGTCAAATTTTAAATACCCATAGACTTCTGAGTTGGAATAACTTGATCACTTACAGTAACCTTTGTCTAGTTTATAAGATATTGCATAGCACGGCTCCACCTCCACTGAAGAGATTTGTTATGCAGAGAGCCGGCACTCATGTCACTAGAGGTATCACAAGAGGGGACTGTATCATTCCCACTCGAAAAAGTGCCTTTAGTCAGTCAGCGTTCTCTGCAACTAAACAGTGGAATCTATTGCCAAGTATGATAAGAGAAACAAAGACTTATCGTTCTTTTACTGGTCAGCTTAAGAACTGGCTAATTGATAATCAGATATGTGCACATTAGACTACTGACTGGCTACTGAGAATTGTTGCTTGGTAGCAGATTGTCTTGTGTCAAACTTGGTTATCTCTCATTTTTTAGCCTATGTTGTGTGCTGATGTTGCTTGTTACTTATTGTTGTGTGTTGTATTTGTCTTATCATTACTTTTCTATGTTGTTATTATTTGTGGACTGTAAAAAGTCATTTTTTGTTTTTATATCTTGATTTTAGGTTGCCTTAATAATAACTGACCAGGGACAACAGATGAAAATCAGCCTGTTGAGCTAATTCTGGCTCATTTACAGATATTTTACTGTTAATTAATGAGCACTGTCCCTGTAAAATAAACCAATAAATGAAATGAAATGAAATATGGAACTGCCTGAAGTGTACATATGAAGTAGACTCGCTCCCTCGGTCAAAATCATTACATGGTCTGTCCATATAAACTTCCCTCGTCCACTTTACGAAGTGGAACGCACTTCAAAATGGCGGCAGGGATTCCCCCGAGGGGATGTGCTTAGGGAAGTTAGCAAGTGCGTGTCTAAAAGTGGACTGGAAAGCAGCCTTAGGCTATGTCACGGTGTGGGTTTTGTGTCTTGTTCCTTGTTCGTGTCTGTCATGTGATTCCCTGTTTGTCATGTGATCCTGCCATGTGCCTTGTCATTTGTTAATTGTCTGATCATTGTTCACATGTGTTCCTTGTCTTGTAATTTAGTCAGTGTATTTAAGCCCTCATGTTTGCCCTGTGTCTTTGTTGGGGATTGAATGTTTCTAGTCTTGAATATTCCTGCTTTTTGTTTTGTTTTGTTTTGTTTTGTTTTGTTTTGTTTTGTTTTGGGTCTAGTCTTAAAGTGTTCCTGCCGTTGTTCTCGTTTTGTTTCAGGCCTTGCCCTGCCTTTGTTTTGTGTTTGATTAATGTTTATTATTAAAGTTTGCATTTGGGTCCTTACCAGCTCACCTCCAGTGAATTGATTCGTAACAGGCTAATTCTTTTAAAATTTTGTTTGAATTAATCAAATGTCAAAACTCTTCCTTTGCAATGGCATACTTTTCTTTGGTGATGTATGCTGGACTTCTCCATAAGCTCACATTCCGATCTGCCACCATCCAACCAAAAACCAATTGATTTAAATCCCAATTTTTTCCCCCAGATAATCTGCTTCACTCGGATCACAATACAGAAGAAAAGATCTGTCGCTACTTCGGTTGCATTGTCATTGACTACACGAAACTATGTGGAGGAAAGAAGTGGTGACGCTAAAACCATAGTCTTGAGAAACAGTTCATCTTTGTAATTGATTTAAAGTTGCAAAAATCTGTTTTGTAATGAAACAAGACAAAACAAATCCTTGACTCAGAGATGAGGTAGTTTATTTAAGTCTTATCCAGCCTATTTCATCTTCACTGAGTCATGATCTGAGCATTAGCATACTAAAATATTGTGGATTTATATGAAAAAAATTTTTTTTACTAATAGGCCAACATTTCAGAAAACAACAATACTACGACTAATGCTTTCTGTACACCTAAAGACTTTGAAAAGATTTAGAAAAGACTTTATACTATTATCAGCTCACATCTAAAGACTTGGTTTCACAGTTTTTAGTCTCAGACTAAAGACTTGCGATAATATCAAACATGTTTGATATGAAAGACTAGAGAAAGACTGGCATAAATCTGGTCGCCAACTGCAGATTATCACCTCACATTTAACGATCGAGACGACTGGAGCGCGCCGAGACTCCAGTAAGATTCCTAAAGACTGCCGGTCTTTAGTCTGGGACTGTGAAAATCCTTTGGTGTACACCAGGCATAAGACTGAATGAACGTTTGATTATACTATCAATCATACAGCTCTCTACCATGCAGGAATCTTAATACTGTATTAAAATCTAAACCTGTTTCAGCTCAGTCATAAATTATTGTAGAGCACCACACCTCTTGAAAGCACCAGGCACACGTAGGATGCACTGCCAGGCACTGCTGACATGTGCTGGCTCCTCGAGAAGTACAGATGTTGGAGCCTGCATGGAAGAGAAAGAAAAATGAAAATTTTTGATCTTCAACTGGATTTAAACTCCATTTAAACTGGCAGCCTGCAGGCTTATAGAAACAAAAACATGTCTAATCATTAACATATGATCAGTTTCATTTGTAGAGGAATTAAACGATCAGCATCATGTATCAGACAAAACATTTTACAAACAGTAGTTTAAAGTTCACACTTATCAGACTTTTATCAGACCTGATCGTTCAGATATTCAAGGTATAACTGAAAGTGCCTACTGATCACACACATACCAAAGTTTTATAGTGGGGAAGGGTCCATTTTATTTATGTTGCTTTATGGTTTGAAAGAAAGAAAGAAAGAAAGATATATAATTAAAGAAAGAAGCAAAATATCTGACAGTCAAAATTAAACATTCATTCCTCCTCTGTCTTGAATCACGTCAGCAGACATAATTGGCTATGTCCACATAAGATAAAGTAGGCTATATCAAAATGCGATCAGACAAGACAGAAAAGTTGTTATAGGACAAAAGCTATAGATTTAGAGAAAACTGTAAAGACAGGACGTAACGTTACCTAGTCCAGCATCAATTAGGAATACAGTCACACAATAAATCCATAAGCTGAAGAGTCTGAAAGAAGTTTTCTCCATCTCGGGTAACGGGTGAGTGGATACAGGCGTTTATCGCTCTTCTCTACTGGGACACCGGCGGTTTGTGCGGTCTCTGCCCTCCTCCTCTTTCTTTACGCTTCAGCATAGACATCAGACCAACACCAAATATAGAGTAAATTTGTGGCAAAACTGGGTTTATTTCCGAGAGAGGGGGCAGAGGAGGGGCCGACTTCACGAACATTTGCCACAGGTCTTGAATTGAAACCGTAAATAGCACACTTTTAAAAGATCATTTTTCATAAGACGATATCTTTGTTACGTTATCAGATTAAACTATTCGGGTTGATTACATTTACATTTAGTCATTTAGCAGACGCTTTTATCCAAAGCGACTTACATCTGAGGACTAAAGTCATCGTGAAGAGGGAAGAACTACGCAAGAAGTGCTCAAAATACAAAGTTCAGGCATTGCTCAGTAGCAAAAGACAGACAAGGGAAGATTTAAAAGAGAAGAATTTTTTTTTTTTTTTTGATTACGATCATGGACCATCATATTATAGGCTATAAACTAACATCAAATAGCTATGTAATGGACTAGGTCTACTGGTTGCCTAATTGTAAATCTATATCACAAATGTGAAGTTACTGTAGGCCTACATCGCGATTGTGTTACCCTTCTTTTTTTATGGTTTCGACTATTTAGGTGATAATGAATTCAGCTATCAGCTCATGGGGCTGACTGACACTGATTTGGCAGACCTTGGGCAAGCTGGTTAAAGTGTGTAGCATACAACACATTGGATTTTTTTTTAACACCAGTTAATAATTTTTAGTTGTAGGCTAGGCTATTTGACTTACTTGAATTAATTTCATGAACAACAGATCTTTTTCTTACGTTGTCTCTTTTAATGTTTCTGGTTTCTATAGTCTCGTCCCATTCGTGGATGTTCTCCTTCAAACAATGAAAGATGCCATAGGCTACAGAATAATAATTGTCAAATAATAATTTTGTCAAAATTAATGTCACGTCCTTGACTTCAAATGTCAGTTTTTCTCAAAGTGACCTGTCAGGAAATTAAAAACGTATAGTTTTATGACAGTAAAAATCTGTGCTATTTCAATTTTACAACTCCTGTTGCTTCATATGCAATAGAAAATAATACTTTATGTTCCCAACAGTTACCGCCCATTTTAATCTCCTCTATAATTTACCCAGATGATGATGTTGGTACTGTTCTCCCTCTAGTGGCTGAACTGTGAATATGGAAACTGAAACTAAAACCTTTTTTCTGAAACTTTTTAATCGTTAATGTTATAGCTAAAGATCATCTTCAGGAATTGCATCAGGAATATGATACACATTTGTGCACCTTAAAGTTTAAACAGAGAGGAACTATGCCAGGCGAGGCCTAGAATTTGTTTACCTTTTTATAAATCTGTGGCTGGAATTATTAGAACCTGTTTGCCAGTCAACTTTAAGAGCACAAAACATGAGTGGCGTAATGTAACATGTCAGTTTGAAAAGTTAATCAAGCTTTCAAAGACAATCATTCCTTTTGATCAAACATATTCCTTGAGTTTTCTTTTACAATCTGAGAATCAATACTCTGCTACTTCTTGACCCACAACAACACAGGATAAAATTACTTAAATTGCTGAAAATAAGGTAATGATGAGTATATTTTACAAACCCAAAACAGAACAAAGGAGGAAAACAGCAGTTCCATATTCCTCTACTGTCCAGATTCCTCCACAAAGTGTCATATTCCATCTTATTTGCTAGAAACATATCAAATAAAAACAACATATAAAAAACAAATCTATTCAATAAATGGCAAATATTTAATGACCAAGTAACACTGAGAATCTAAATCCTTTTCATGTAAACATCTTTGGTCAAGGAACTTTATATCTAGATCAAATGAACAAGTCCCTATAATTATTTAGCTGATGAATTCCCCGGAAATATCTTGCTTGCTAAATATTTATTTATAATGCCAAATGAGTATCATTAAGCTATTTTAATTTGCAATATAGTCTTGTGGCCTCTGACGTCCAAAAATAACTCCTCTAACAGCTCCCTTCACATTTTCAGGGCATTCACAGATAAAGCTCAGTGGGACTGCTGGGGTATTTATTTTTAGAGGGTCTATCAGCATCCTTTGGATGTGGCTGTAGATTGACAGGACAAGTGTGGCCAGCAGGATGAAGGAAGGAGGTCCTGGACCTAAACCACACACCCCCACCCTCTGACCCAGCATTCCAATAAAGAGAGATAGGGCAGTTCTTGCTTCCTCACGCCCCCCTTTGCTCTCCCAACACTTCACATGCTCATGGCCATGTGTATCTGCGCTCACCTCTCAGGACTGACAGAAGCTCGGCTGGCAGTCTGGGCCACTCAGGAGGACTGAACATCCAGGGATGGGACGAGACTATTGATAGAAACCAAGAAACATTAAAAGAGACACAGGAACAACGCAAGAAAAATGGTCGCAGAGGAGGTAGTGGTGACCCTCTCAGGAGGTGCACCATGGGGTTTCCGATTACAAGGAGGAGCTGAGCACCAGAATCCCCTCCAAGTGGCAAAGGTAAGGAGACAGTTGATAGACTATATTTAAATGAACCGTGTCTTATTTAAATGAAGGCTCTATTAACCTGTTAAAAAAATACTGCACATAATTAAAAGTAAAGTCACATTGAAAGACCCTATATTTAATAATATATATACACTCTCAGAAAAAAAGGTACAAAAGCTTTCACTGGGACATTACCCTTCAAAAGGGTTCTAATATATACAATTTAAGTACTAATATGTACACTTTTGGTACCAAGATGTACCTTTGAGGGACTAATATGCACTCTTTAGGTACAAAGGTGTACCTTTTGAAAATGTACCGCCACAGTGACAGCTTTTGTACCTTTTTTTCTGAGAGAGTATATATATATTTAATATATACATTGAATTGATCAATGTCTATGACATGTAGCCCTGGTCAGATTTTTTTAACTGTGCAGATATGTTTGTTCCACATGTCACTGAGGAAGATCTATAACACTTGATAAGCCTACAAGATTAACATATTATTGAGGACATTTTCTGATGAAAACTCACGTGGGTCATGCCGCCCATTCGCATGTGTGTGGATATGTTTGTGATATATCATATATGAACTCAATAAGAACAATCTTTTTGGGGCCCTTTAAATGAAATACTCATTGCATGTTTATTTAAAAAACGTAAGATAGATATAGCACCGACAAATGGGCAAACATATTTAGGATAACACTGTCACATCATATTGCAACTACTGTGCTAGAGAGCACTTATTTTATCTGTTGATAAATGCTGTTCATGAGCTGCTTGGCTGTGCGCTGTAAGCATTCCTGGTCCATAGATAAACCTGCTAGGCTTCACAGTGCATCTCTTCACTCTTATCTAATTGACAGCTTTTGTTTGGCTTCCTCTGGAATCCAGATCTTTCAAAGAAGCATTCTGACACAGTTCTGTATAAATGAAGATGTTATTTCAGGACTGAGTAGAATTACAGCCACAGTGTCTACTTATAAGCACAGTATGCCCCATTTGTTAAGTGACAACTGTGTGCAATGCATTTTCCCTGATCTAAGTGCTATTTTGGATTGGTGAGTGATGGCAGAGACAGTCTAGTCTACTCTTTCCATGGGAAAAGATATCCGTCCTAGAGCGATGGCCCTGACTTTTTTATTTAGAGAAATATATTTTTGCTTGGAAATAAATATCCATCCAGCACCAGGGAGTTTCCCCTCGTCATTCATTTCAAGGTCACTTCTGCAGACTTTCATCTTGTTTCCATTTGCGGTGTGGCCTTTTTTTCCATGACCATCTCTACTTCTAATTGAGCTATTCTGATCCACCCGGATCTCTGATTGCTTCTTTTAATCCTGGCATCTAGAACAACCTCAGTGACACTTGCTCGGCTAGCAAAATCCTCTGGCAATGTTTTGAAAATGACTGAGGACGTACAGGTTGTCCTCATTACTCATAATGTAAATGCACTTCCAATGCTTTGCAATCCGTTATGATACACATCCACTTCATTTACTATATTAGTACTAAGTCCACTTCTCATAAACATGCACTCATTGAGTTTTAAGCTGAATCTACTGAGGCTGAGTGACAACTGACTCTTTACAATAGTTGAGCACTTTATTTAGGCTATGTGGGGAACACATGGTGAATTCATGACATGCCCTGGTTCAGGTCTGCCAAGAGTAAACAGCTGCCCTGGCACCAACTGCACATGTTGTTCTCCCAACCTGCATTCACAGACCATTTGATCTGCAATAAAAATAAGGTGAACGGGCCTGGCTTTCATCTATTGTCTTCCAATTACAAGTTTGTGTTACCAGTTTTCACAGAAAAGCTAAATTAACATTGTGTTTGTAGTTTTTAATGGTGTTCATAGCGTCATGCATTTATTTTTGTCCACAACTTGCAGATACAAAAAGCTGTTTGTAAAATTTGCCATTATATTAGACTAATAGTCTGAGCTGCTTTGAGCTGTTAAGCCCTTAGGCCTTTGTAGGGGAAAATACATATTTGCTTTAGGTTGGTGAAAACATATCCCTTCTACTCATTAAAACAGTTGTAAAGTGCCTTTAGAAGCAAGAGACAAAGACAGGCATGTGGCCGGCCTTTAGCTTGGTACGTGTTGTTGAAGTGAGTGTTAGAAAAGTGCTCTTATATTTGACAGATGACCTCAGGAAGGCCCTTCACTCAAGGAGAGGGTATTTGAAGATGGCAAACAGCCATATAGGCAACTCTTTAGACATACTGTCCTGTAGCTGAATTCATCCCTTGAATCTGCCAATACAAAACTCACTGGATGAAGCCTAAAATCTTTGGTTTGACAGTAAAGTTATTTAATTTAGTTAACTGGTTTCCAGTTGATTCTAAAATGTTTTTTTGCTAAATTCGGAACAATTCTTAATACACGATTTGATAAACAACATTTCCGTAGCATATATTTTTGTAGAATTCTTTAAATAGCTTGGCTGAGCAGTATTTTATGCAAAAGAAGAAAAAACAAAAGTAACTTGAACAGAAAAATATTATCAAAAAGATTCATTCATTTTTTTCATTCATTCATCAAAATTTCCTCCATTTTGTCAAAAGCTTTATCAGGATTTATCAGGGTTCAGTAACAATCAGTGCTCTGAAGTCAACAATTCACATTCACTGACTCGAAAGATTTGTTCAAAAATGATGAGTCATTAATTAAAAAAAAGAAGGTATTCATGGACGTGGGTGTCATTTGCTCTTGGGTAATAGTCACTGGACTGTGCCAGCCTGAAGTGAGAACAGGCATGAAGTGTCCGCGATCAGCAGAAAACTTCAGTTGGAACGAAACATTTTCAGAACAATTTTAAGTCTCCTTGTCATCAAATCACCATTAATTCGCACACGTAACAATTTATTTATGCTTAATTATGCACAAAGAATTAAATGAAACTGTTGTTTTCAATCGATTGTCTATCCACACAAAAGATTCACAATTTTAATAGTTATAGTGAAAATCGATGCACTATTTGAACTTGGATAGGCAGGATTACAATTATAGGAAACAATGGCTATGTTTATGTGCTTTATATAGGGGTACCAAAACTATACTTTGTTTAGAACTTAAACTTTTGCAGATAAAATCATTTTACTTATATTAGATTAAATTGTAGTTTCTCAGGCAAAATGTGATGTATTTTTAACCTGCTAATTTCACCGTTATGCTAATATGGCTAGCTAAACAATGATTGAGAGGGGTGGGGTGGGTTGTAACACATCTTTAAAAAGTGCTACAATAATCCCCTTACATACAACTATGTACAGTTTCTTTTTAATAATTTTACAGAATAACTAGACAGTGGAAACGAAAGACAGATACAGGTGTGCTTGCCTGTGTTTAAAAAAAAAGGGAACTGACCTCAGACAATGAAAGCTTTTGTGGTGTTATCTGTAATAGAGCCATTTTGGCAACTCAAAGCTAAAGGAAGTTTGAGTAAAATGTGCCATATGCAGTCTCTGGGCGGCCCAGACTGGGCCCACCAAGCCTGCACTCCAGGGTCAACAACAATCATTTGTCACCCTTTGTAATCTGTGGTATTCACACACTGACACAGAAGCTCAAACACACATTGAGTGTTTTTTGTTAGACCTTCATGTTCTTTACACAGACACACTGGAGTTGAATGTTCATTAAGCATAAATACCATTAAGGAAGTTTGTTACAATAGTCTAATTTACACTCATGCTCACACACAGTCAAACAGTAAGTGCTGTGAGCTGTGGTCAGTCACAGAAAGATTGTTCTTTTGGATTGTTTCAATAAACCTGCTTTTGAAGCATATTACATGGTGTGTCCGCTGTTTTTGCTTCTTTAGTCTAATTGTTACAACTTACCCCAGTGTGTGTTACAGTTACATCTTACTCCAGTGGTAGATTGTAACAAAGGCACACCATGTATATGACATCAACTTATAAGAGCTGTGATATTCTTGCAGAGGTTTGAATGAGTGTCTTTTGTTTTGTAGTAAATAAATGTGGGTACTTTTTATAAAAGTTTGAGCACTTAAGCTAAAAAAAATAAATAAATCAGTGAGTTATAGATGCTGAAGCAAAAAGTGTTACAACCATATCCAGTGAGGTCTCCATCTACATACTGAAACTCATCAACGGAATGTTTGTGCTGACCCTGTCTCCCCCTGCTGTTAAAGGTGAGGAAGCGCAGTAAGGCCTGCAGGGCTGGGCTCAGAGAGACTGATGAGCTGGTGTCAATCAATGATGTGTCCTGTGGAACACTATCTCATGCTGAGGCTATGAATCTGATTGATAGTGGCAGAGGAACCCTCCATCTGCGAATCAAGAGGTTGGGGTAAGATATGATTATCATGAGGAGTTGAGAGTCAAGCTATTGAATCTATATTCAAAATAATCACTTTGCTTTCCATTCAGGGCCCCAGCTGCGTATCAGTCAGTGGTGCTTCTGGGTCGGGCCCCCTCTCCCCGCATTGATAAGGAGTACCGGGCAGCCTTGAGAGCCCTGTCCCCTCCACTTACCTCTAAACCGCCCGGTGTCATCCGAGCATCGCTCATGTCCCCCACCGGCGGCCTAGAGTGGCTTACGTCCCCTCCAGAAAGTGAGGCTTACTACGGCGAGACAGACAGTGACGCAGATGTGGCGGCAAAAGAGAGGCAGCGTAGACAGAAACGACGAAGCCCCAGTAGCTCTCCTGCCAAGAGCCCAGGCCAATCCTCACCCCACGAGGAGGAGACTTCGGAAATGAGTGGCTATGAGAGCGCCCAGGACGTCTGCATGTACCCTCTAACACAGAGCTGGCCTGAATCTGATCTAGAGGGAACTGAGACTCATCAACAGCATGTAATGCCTGGGGTGGCACGCAGAGAGGTGGTCTACCAGCCCTCGCAGGCTGAATGGTCACACCAGGCTGAAAATTCCTCTGAGAATTCAGACCAAAGTCCATCAGGAGCTGCTGAAGTGGACAGTGGCTTCCAGGAGCCTCCCACTGTCCCACCTCCACTAGTTTCTCCAGAGAGGGCAAAAGAGGCTCTCATGCTGGCATCTCACAGACAGATGGTACCCATGGTCGGTCCTGTGGACAACCCAGTGGATGAAGAACTCACTGTCACGTACATGGACAAGGCCAAGCAAGCTAGTGAGTACCAGTCATCTTTTTTAAATAGCACACACACATACACACACACACACACACACACACACACACACACACACACACACACACACACACACACACACACACACACACACACACACACACACACACACACACACAAACACACACACACACACACAATAATATCAGTGTTGTTTTATATTTTTGTGGAAACTATTTTTTCCAGCATTGCTAGATGAATAGAACGTTCCGAAGAAACTTTTGTATCATAATAAAAGCCTTTACGGTCACCTTTGATCAATTAAAGGCATCTTTGCTGAATAAAAGTATTAATTTATTTCATAGACCTATTTTTTTCAAACTTTTGAACAATACTTTATGCTTGAAAATCTTCATTTAATACACCATACATTTAATTGCTATTTACTCAAAGAAAAATTTGACTGAACTTAAGTCACTTGTGGAATTTCTTTAACAAACACTTTGTGTAGTTGACACATAATGGAATTCAATAAATAAAATAAAATGCATAATTCAATGCACACATTAGCATCCTTAAAGTAATATATTCTTTGACAACAAAAAAAATATTCATGGTGTCCTAACACAATTTGACTTTTTATTTTGTTGCATTAATTCTTCAATTACTGCATGTCAATCGAGGAGTCAGTAGAACAAATTATTTTTGAGTGAATATATATGGAGGATGAGCTCAGAATTATTTTTGTACTGTGTTAAATTTAACCTCTGGAAAATTCACTAAAGATAAATCAATCGTCCATGTCAAGAAGGAGTGTAAATCTGGACCTGGTGTGATGCAATGATATTTGATCAAATTAAGCCAGAATTCAGTTTATCACATTTTTACTGCATTTTGCAAGATATTTTGTGTGTGATGATACTTAATGTGGACAATTCATTTTTGGGAGAGTGGGAGAAGTTTTTAAGTCAGTCTGAAAAAAGTTGACAGAAATTGACACCGAAATTGACTGAGAGAGCATATTTGAGGATGAAATAATCTCTGGGTTTGCCATACTTTGCAAGTTTTGCAAACCCGAGTTGACAATGTGAGTTTGTAGTCTAAGTTGAACTGAGCACGACCCATAATTTGATTCACAATGACACAAATGACTCTTATGAGACAGTTATGTTAATGAATCGATCAAAATAAATCAGTCTGAAGAATCATTCACTGAATGAACTCGCTGAATCAGTGAGAGCAGTTAAACTCACATATTGTACTGCATGTTATCATTACTTTCAGTTATGTTTGTCTTAAAATTAAGTGCGTTTTGTGTTCTTAAGGTTGGTTATGACAACTTTTAGTTAAGGATACACATTTGCTTCATTGATTATCATACAACCTAATAACATGATATGACTCAGTGGAAAACAATCCCACTTGTGTTGTGGGTTAAGTAATTGAGCTCATATACAAATGTCAGTGATGGGGGTTCCTCATGTCCCTCTGCTGAGGGTTTAACAGGGCAGGGAAAGAGGGCTGGAGTCTATATTTGTCGCTTGACTCAGGCCTATAATACAAGCCTCTGTTGCATGCTGGGAAGGGCATGTCCAGTTGTTGTCCAGTGTCAGTGATATTTCATTCTCTCCGTTTAAATGGTTCAGTCTCTGCTAATAAAATGATTTTAAGATCCGGACTTTTAAACAAAATATTTTACATCTCAAATTTATTTTAGTTTTCCTTTTTAACAATATTCTTAAAGTATTAAGGACTTTGTCTAAATGAATGGGTATCAAACCAAATTTTACAGCATATAAATTAGTGGTTTGGGCCTAATCTAAATTTACACTGATTGATAAAAGTAAAAGCTGATTAATCATCAAGGGTTAAATCAGTGGTTCTCAACCTTTTTGACTCCATGGCCACCCTATGTCCAAGACAATATTTGATACTGAATACTTTCTATTATCTTTAATTATAATAATGTTAATATAACTAAATTTAAATAATTTTATGACCATTTGGGGAGTCTCTGGAAGTTTGTCAAGGCCCCCTAGTGGGCTCTGGCCCCTGGCTGAGATCTACTGGACTGGTTCAGTAGCTGTTTTTCTTTTTTATTTTTTTTTATTTGGTGATATATGTCTTCCTACTGAAGCCAAGTGCTGATTTTTTTACTAAGTATCATATGACTTGAGTCACTATTCAGTTATTTGAAAGCTCATCCCCCTCAAAGGTAAAATGATGTGGTTAATGATGCGATGAGGATTAGGAGTCTGTTTTTCGAAATTCTTCTTATAGTAAGATAAACACATATTGGAAACTTCATTGGAGTCAAACAATATATCGTGTGTCTGTAGCTGATGGGGTGCTAATTCCCCTCTCTAAAACCTTTGGGAAGGGTTTCTCCTCAGCTAATGGCACCCCGCCGACAGTCTGAAGGTCACTTTGCTTTCCAAGACTAATGGGACATTTTTAGGATTGTGTAGCATAAATAAACATGTTTTGGTGTTTAATTCTGTATCTCTATTGAGAATTCCAAACTAGAATTCTTGTTTGTGAATTTCTTTTGTGTGTATGTCACTGGGGCTAGAGACATTAGTGAAGTGAGGATAAGGGTCCATGACAGCTGCTCTTCTCTGTCACTGTTAGTGGTGAGTACCGAAAAAGCCAGGGCATTCAGACAGCCTTGGTAAGAAGAGAAGATAAAGCGTGCATACACCTGTTATTGTGACAGCATGGTGGGAGGTCAAAAGAGAGTGGTATAAAATATTGTGGATGTGCCAATCAGAGAAATATCTCTGTCTCTCAGAATAGATAGTGAACAAAGATTAAATAGCATTTGTGGAGGAATTAATTCAATGTACTGTAAGTGACATAACTGTAGTTACTGGCGCATAATTGTTAAAATCTAAAGTAACTGCAAAAGCACGAGATATTACAGACATTGATTGTTCAAAACTGTTCAGTGGTGATTAAAAAGGTTGATCTTTTTATCTTTACATTTTACAATAAGTCAAATGTTGCCTCAACACTTAAAGAGTCTCAAACACATTTCATCGGCATTACTTGTTTCAGAGTCAAAGTAGGTTTAGAGTCATTGATTTAGTAGAGTTAAGTCATTGTGGTATGGTTGGAGATGTCATCATGACCCCATATGACGCTCAGCTTAAGCAGCCCTATCCAGAAAGACACCGAAGTGTGCCCAAACAGGTGGGAAATGTCCGTTAGCTCTGTTCACCGACCAAAATAGCTTGAATGACATAATGGGGTTTCTCTGGGCCTTTGACAGGGTCTTGCGGTTAGACAAAAGGTCTTTAAAAGGCCTGACGTCAGGCTACGGACTGGTTGATTTTGCACCAATGTGGGCAGAGCTCCCATTGCTGGCTGTGCTCCACTGGTGTGTTTGTGTGTGTCCTGCCAGTAAGGCTGGCTTAAGAACATAGTTTTTACACTGAACAACATGAGGAGCTTCACATTGCCTGGAGAGGTTGAACACAAAGGACAAATCTATGCAGGTAAAGATATCAGGGCTTCTGTAGAGCTTTAGAGAGATGGAGCTTGGTTTCTGTTTAAACAATCCAAAATTGGGGATAAAATTATCACTAATGAGAAAGGGGAGACAAGGTGATAGAAAGGTATTATTTACAGTGTCTTGGATTTACTGAGATCAGTTTTGGCTTTTGTGTTTTTGTTAAGTTTGTTTGACTTGTATTGATTTATTGAAAACTGAAATGCTTAAAAAATAGCTTAGATATGTCAACCATTTCTCATTAAGCACAGTTGTACACTAGCAGATATATATATATATATATATATATATATATATATATATATATATATAATGGTTAACCTTTTTTGTTGAATGGTCATTTGTAATGTCTAGATAATCAAAAGTCTCTACAGATAATTACTGTATAATTAAAAACATATTTGTGTCTTTATTTGGACCTTATAATGAGAATATTTTGAATGTTTGAATATATTAGCGAAAAGACTGTCCCATAGACATATCAGATTCATTTACCCTGTCTTTTAATATATATCCTGGATCCCCAAGGGTTACTTGCTCAAGCTGTTAGAATCTGATGAGCTATTTGTAGAGAAGAATGAGCTCAGTAATTTATCATGAGAATTTTGGTGCCAGTCATTTCAGCATCTAACCCACTGCATTATAATGTCTATAAAATCAGAGCTATTCTGACTCAACTGTGTTCCAATTTATTACAATGCCAGTTTGATTTATGAAAGTTGTGACTTTATGTTTGATGACTTCATATGTGACTATGTTTGATGTTGCCTATTAATCACCAAAGGTACTGTTGTCTAAAAGTCATAAGATACCCTATAGACCAGACAAGGCATGCGAAAAAGGCATGTGAAGCCATGTATATAAAACAAAATATACAAATGATACTGTTGGTTCAAGTAAAGAAATTAAGTAAAGTAAAGTATTTGTCCCTGATTGATATATACACTATCTTTCTCTCCTTAGAGCTACACAGAGGTGAGAGTTCACAAGATAAGCAGGTGAAGGAGGCCCGATCCAAGTGCCGCACCATTGCGTCACTCTTGACTGATGCTCCGAACCCTCACTCTAAAGGTGTGCTTATGTTCAAAAAGCGACGGCAGCGTGCCAAGAAGTATACTCTCACATGCTTTGGCAGTGTAGACGGAGAAAGCAACAGTAACACAGAGGGTGAAACTGAAGACGAAAGCCTGTTTCCTGGGAGTGAATCTGAGATTGATGAGGATGGTTTTTCTGCTGCACCCGACCCTACCTGGGATAGCGGTTACCTGGACGTTCTAGACAGGAGAACTTCAGCGTGTATTGTGCCTGACAGAGAAGCAGAGTTAAGCCCGGGCCTAAACGCCACTTCAGGAAAAGGAGCCCAGCTTTTTGAACAACAGAGGAAAAGAGCAGAAAAACATATGTCAAACCTGGTTACACCCACTGCCTTCTCCATGCCACAGCATCAGGGAGACACAACACTAACTTATACCCCAGTTACTCCAGTCACACCCCTATTCTCTCATAGTACCAGTATTGTGAATGGGGAACCTTTGGTGGTTAGCAGGACAAGTGTTGTGTTGTCATCTCCAGTCCAGACGCCCATGCCATCAATGGCAGGAGTATTACCAGAGCAAGCAGACTCATCGGCTGCCAACTCAGTGCACAACAGAACTGCCAGGCCATTTGCCCCTGGCTGTGTGAGCCATCGAGCAGCAACTGCTCCAGTAGTCTTCAGGCCCTGCTCTGCCAAAAAGGCTGGATCACTGGCTCAAGCTGTGTCCGTGGCAACTATGCCAGCTCCCTTCTCTCCTGCTGGCTCGGAGGGTAAGAAAGCCATCTCTACGACATCACTGTATATCCCTGCCAGACCGGCCACCTACAATGGTCCGTCCTCTGTGCTCTCTCCATCCTCAGTCATTTCAAGTACATTTTCTCCTCCCCCTTCAAACGCTCCACTCTACTCCCCAACTTATTCCAGCACCTCTGCCCCTTTTTCTCCAACATCTTCTCATGTAACATCTTTGAGATCACCTTCTGTTATATCTCAGCCTTACTTTCTACCCCAAACACAGGCAATGCCTCTCAGTCCTCCGTACCACAAAGTTTCTGCTCAATATCAGCCACCTCCACTGGTTCACGTGCCAGCACAGCCTTTCTCTCCCCAATCCACAAATGTCCCAGGTATTCCCAATGCCCCCGCCCCAGCCCCTGCCCATGCCTATGCTCCAGCAGCACCAAATGCGCAATCTTCCCCAGCCCACAAAGTCTCCTTTAACCCATACATCTCTGTGGCATCCACTACACCGGAAACACCAAATGCACCAGTTGCCCAGCAGTATCCTCTCTTCTCCAACTCCACAGATGGGATGACTTCTCGAGAGCAGCGGGTCTCAGTCCCCGTTGGTCGCACTGGCATCCTGCAGGAGGCTTGTCGTCGTGGCACCAAGAAACCAATGTTCAATGCTCAAGAGGAGAAGAAGGCTCCATCTTATAACCCTGAACTACTGTCTCTAGTGCAGAACTTGGATGACAGGTCCCGTTCGGGTGTAGAGGCTGGGTTTGAGTCTGGCCCTGAGGAGGATTTCCTCAACCTGGGTGCAGAGGCTTGTAACTTCATGCAGGCACAGAGATACAAGATGCCACCACCAGTGGCTCCTAAACCAGCTCATTCGGCTCCTGAGATGCCCCAGATGCAAGGTAAAGGTGCGGAGCTGTTTGCACGCAGACAAAGTCGCATGGACCGATATGTGGTGGATAAACAGCCCAAATCTCCAGCGCAGCCTCGTGATCCTTCACCCTCACCCTCCCTCCCAGGTCACTGGAAATACTCTCCAAACATCCGAGCCCCACCACCCATTAATTATAATCCACTGCTGTCACCTTCTTGCCCACCAGTAGCCCAGCGTGGTACAAAGGCTAACAATGCTACTAAAGTTGCCGTTAAAACAGTGCCTAGCCAGCACAAACAGGGTATAAAGGCTCTAGACTTTGTGAGCAGGCAGCCATACCAGCTCAACTCCTCTTTGTTCAGTTATGGAGGTGGAGTCCTTCAAAACACTGCCACTTATCAGCAGCAGCAGAATGGTGTTGGTATGACAGGTAATTTCCTTAACCCACCGAAGCAGGTCCCTGTTAAAGCAAACCGTGTGTATGAAATAAAACGTTTCTCCACGCCTACTCCCATGTCTGCACCAACATCACTGACCCCTACTGTGATCGCCCCTCGCTCTGCCACAACTCTCGGTGAGCCAATGTGGCGCAGTGATGTCACTTCCCCACCTCCCAATGCTCCACGACCTACGGCACCATTCTCGCCACCTCCTCCTGCCTCGACAGCAGCCCTGCCTGCTCTCCCCAAAATATCCACTGCCCCCGTGCCCAATTCAGTGCCCATCCCACAACCCACTCCTGGGCAAACCTACACCCAATTCCAGGCAGCCAAGCAGTTTAAGAGCGCCCCTGAGCTCAGTCCCCTGTCTACTGGTGTGCAATCCTCAGGGTCCGGGAGTAGCCAAAACCTTCGTGTACCCAGACCCCGCTTCAGTACATCGAGCATGGGTCTGCAACCAAACGTGTGGAGGCCTGGCTCAATTCTTTACTGAGAATCCACTGTGACACTAATTATCACCCTGGACAAGAGCACTTGAGTGCTTGAGCACTGTTCTGCTAAATGAATCGTTCAACATCAGTAATATGAAAAAATAAAGTCAGTCAGAGATGTATTTTTTTGCATGTTCACAATTGTAGTATTTCAGTCACTCCAGACAAGTACACAATTTAGATGTCTAGCATCATAGATGTCTACATCTGTATGTACTGTATTATTCAGTTTTTTTAGAATGTTGAGATATTAATGTACTGTGCACACTTTGATTCATGTTTCTATTTCAGTTTACATCTCATTTATTTTACACCAAATTAACATGTTTAACCCATATAAGAATTTCACAGACACTATTTGTGAGAGCAACTAAATAAAATAATGGCATTAATATCTAATAATGATAAGTTTTGACGTTATGTACAAGGGGCCACAAGGATGGAATGATGAAGGGTAATTAAACTACAGTATAAATGACAGAATCCTATTGTAACAGAAGTTAATGGACCGCAGAGTCATTGAAGATTTGTGTACAAGTGTTATAGAATGTTCTAAGACATGTATTTTCTCGAGTTGTATCAGAGTCTTAGTGAAAGAAATACGCAAAGAATGTGACGGACTTGCAATGAAAAAGATGAAAAATCCTCAAGTGGAGAGATGGTACAAATCATCCCATTGCGCTTGCTCTTGAATTGCTATCTCATCTGGCCTCTGCCATGCCCTTTACTTCTGATGTTATCCATCCTTTATATCTCTAAAAATCTCTTGAGGTTGGACTGCAGGCCTGTGTTTGTGTAGACTCTAGAGTATTGCACAAAGCCTCTGCTTCTTGTTTGATGAGGATCAGACTGAATGCTTGATGCATGTGCTAATTTCCTCATAATGCGCCATAGGCCATGGTTTTGACTGAGCATTTACAAAAGCATGTGAACTCCCCTAAGGTGAATTGTGCTGGTGCTTTTTCATATTACGGCTGAAAAAAGTACACTATATGCTGATTTATCTTTATGTGAATGTGAAACTGACCACTTTCCCTGATGCTTGCTCTTATGCTTTTTCCAAACAGGTATGGCACCCATTTCAATCACTTGTGTTAGCTGTTTAACAGCATTTGTGAAATTGCACATGCCTAGTTGAACTTTGCTTGCTTTTTTATCAGAAAAGACCCAATGGCCTTGGTGTAATGGAACAACATGGAATGGTGGGTACCATTTCTCTACTAAGGTTAAGAGGGTTGATTGGATGTAAAGCTTTTGTGTGCCTTGCGTGTCATTTAAGTATAAAGGTGATGACAGAATGGAGGTATGCAAATGGGAGGTATGAAGCAAGATGTAAAATTTGAAAGCTAGAATAGAGAGGAAACTTCCTTTTTGATTTTCTGGGCCATTAAAGTTATACACTCAAATATAAATTTTAAATAAAATTTAAAAGATTGTCATAATGAATGTCATGCTTCTACACAACATCTTTAAAGCTTTAATTTAGTAAATGTATTATTTTGTGTTAAATATTCTGAAAACGTAATTATATTAAATCAATTACACTTAGTGCTTTGGGGAATTTGAAGTTTATAGTGGAATTATGTACAATGCAAATGTTGAATTAGAGAAAATTAAAAGTTTAATGGACTTAATGGATTATTGGGCTCTAGGACTGGGAATACGAGAACAACTTTGTACTCTCTGAGTTAATATAAAGCAATGAAAATAAATGTAGAAATATAAGTGACGGATGTGTTTTCTTATTCTATTTTCTCTAATGTTGTGTTGATTTCATAGCTCTCAAATAGATTAACCTGCAGATATAAATCTAAAGATCATGCCAACTGTTTTATAGTGTTTCACAATAAATGTTTTTATTTCGATGGAATCTTACAACGCGGTCTGTTGTGCTGAAGGTCATGAAAGGACATGCAGTTATCCTAAAAAACCCTTAGCGGCGCTGTTGCACGAGATTTACTGTAAAACAAGTTCACTCAGTCTCTCTACTGAATCCAAGGCAGCGCTACAGTTACAAAACGCTTGCCATGGAGTGCAGGCATATTTTATCATGTAGAAATATTTTTAAAACATGATGTTATTGTTATATACATGTATCATGTAAAATTATACTCAAGCTAATATTCAAGAGGTAATAAACTGCATGCTAACCTTAAGTGTTGTGATGAACAACCGTAAACTGTTATAACTAAGCTTTGGCTCTGTAATATTACCTCCTCTCATAAGGTGAACTGACTTTTGACACCTCTGGTCTATGGCCCGCGATCATATGTCACAAGATATCAAGTGCTAACTTTAGCCACAGGTCTGTGTTTCTGTCATGAGCCACATTCTTACTTTCACCCTTCTGACGCCCCTACTGGCGATAGCCAGTACCTTAGGTGCTCCTCACTTAGGGCCCTATTGACTTTATTCAGAGCAGCGCCATGACAGGTATGAAAGTAAAGCTGTGAGGGTTAGACTTGCCGTGTTTCCAATGGCATCCGCTGTAAAAAACTGTATAAAGAACTTAGATTACTTAAAATTTTCAATTTTCAACAGCTTATATTGTCGGGAGTTTTTGGTCAACTGAAATTTCTCGGAAAGTTGAAAGCAGCCCATTGAAGAGATGTATGTCTATCCCTCACAGCCTCGCTTTTATTCCCCTTAAAAATCAAAGATGCCATGGAGCTGCAGTGAATAGCCTAATGTCTATTTTAACGATCTAAGCCATGCTCTAAGCCCACGGCGCAAGTGCACTTAGTACCAGTAAATAGTACTATTTTAAATAGTGTCCGAATTCACTTTTGCTAGTTTAAAAAAAGAAAAAAAAAAGGGAAAACGGGAAAAATGGTCGGCGTGCCAGGCGCATGGTCTAAAAGGGTTGTCCCTACCTATTATCTTTATAAGTAATGGGTGTATTTTGGGCTTTACATGCAATAAACCAATCAGAGTCTCATCTCCCATTCCCTTTAAATGCCAGTTGCGCTGGCGCCATGGTGGCTATTTACATGATGGAATTGTATATTGGAAAGACCTAACGCGTCTCAACAACGCAAACAGATCTGCTCCGGCGCGAGGTTAAAGCGCGCGAGCAGACAATCTATGGGACAAGCCGGATTCCACCATATCTTTATGTACACAATAATAATATTTTACATTATAATCCTTACATTTTTTAATATTTGGCATGTTTGTGTGCTGCTGCCCTGTGTGTTTAATAAGCAGAGTGTAGCCTAGGCCTACGCGCGTTGTGGACCCTAGGCGCACATTGCTGACGCGCTCTTTAAATAACAAAAAAAACACCAACAATTTTAGACTTTAGTCAATTTCAGTTCCCTCTAAATAGCAACACGCCATCAATGCGCCTGAGCACAACTCTTTTTCAGACCAGCACGCCCATTGGTGCACAAATGGGCGCAAATGCATTTGCTATATAAACAATGTGGTGCAGGACGTGAAAATGATAACGTTAGGCTGAAACAAGCAAAAAACACTTGTGTTACGCC
This sequence comes from Siphateles boraxobius, assembly GCF_051911475.1. Taxonomy (NCBI): domain Eukaryota; kingdom Metazoa; phylum Chordata; class Actinopteri; order Cypriniformes; family Leuciscidae; genus Siphateles; species Siphateles boraxobius. Next base: position 11,544,963 of record NW_027509097.1, read on the forward strand.
TGGTGAATGTTAGGGCCCAATGTCTGTTCTGTCTTAATGCTAAGTATACATCATGCTATAGCTGTTTAAAAGCTGCACATGAAGATGCATTTCTTGATCCTGAGGTTTGTGATATGTTGCACCTAAGTTGAGCAGCACAGCAAGTAGCTAGTTCTGTTGACATATTCTTTTTTGAAAGAGTGATTTTCTGATTTTCTGTTTGACATTGAGAAGACTGTCTGGAACTCTCCCTGTGTGCCTTATGGAAGTTTACTGTCCATACTTTAAACTGGTGAAGTGCAACTGTAAATAATCTTGACTCCTTTACAGGGGCAATAGCTATGTCTTCATTATGGGGGTCTGTCAACTTCTTCTCAAAGTAAGAACTACGAAAAAGTTCTTTTCTCAGAAGAATATCAACAAAACCACCTAATGTATAGAATAAAATGGTCTGTTTTTTTTAGCATTTAGTTCCGTTTAAAATAAAACAAACTGTGTAATTGATTTACACGTACTGATTAAGATCCTATATTATTCATGGCTGGATAGACAATATACAATAAAAATAACAAAAAATATACAAAATGGTAGGCCTACTGGTAAAGTAAATATTGTTGATAAGAGTAAACAATAGCTACATAAAATGCTGCAAAGTTACTGAAATATTGAAAGGGAAAAATAGCAAATGCACAATGTAGAACTTTTGTGTAAGGGTGAATCGTTTTGAATTTAGAATTTTGTTAAAGTCAAAGCTAGAAATGATAGCTAGCAATACACAGAAAGTTCAAAATATTTACTGTAAGTAATACAGAGGGTAAGTGATCAAAGTAGGTGACTGAAATAAAAAGTGGGACATAATCTTTTTACAGGTCCTCCCTGAAAACATCTTACTCTTCATTGCTCTATATTTAGACCTAAAAGTATCTGCAAGAAAAGTATCTCCTCACCATCAGCTCTGTCCCTGTGCTGAACTAAACCCCCTCCCCACTCCCCAAATACCTCCTGTCCCAAACAGTGCTATACGACTTCACTCTCCCTGGGATGTAGAAGAGAGCAGTAGTTGGTGGAATCCTAGCCAACCCTAAGGAACTGGATTATCCATAAAACAGCTCTCCTGGGAACCTTTGATTCAAACTGTGATTTGATTTGTTTTCTGAAACATTGAATCTTTGGTCTCAGGTAAGAGGAATCATTGTGATGTTTGATTTATTGCAACGGGGGGAATTGCAGGTGATAAAATGTTATAATGAGCTCACAATCTAGACATGTACTGAGGGGGTTAGAGTATGCCGAGATGATTTATTATTGTTTGCAAATGGTAAAAATATATGTTGTTCTTAGATAGATCTGCCTCCTGCTGCATTTCATAACTCAAATAGATCTAATAAACACTGACATACTTAACATATTTGTACAAAAATGATAAATTAATTAAACACACAAATGAAAATAAAAAACACTCCAACACTCTCCTATTTAAATTTATATGTTATTGTTAATGATTTAACTGTGTGGCCCTTAGTGAATTATTATTATTATTAGTTCAAATGCAGAAATGTTTCTCACAGCTTCTCAGAAATGTGTTTAATATGGCATTCAGACTACTCAGGCTTACCATTGCAATGCTTCAGTTGGACATTTGAGGAATTTGCTGACCAGTTACCCATGGTGGATTTATTTAGTGTGCTAAAACAAAAATACCCCTCTTTGCAACAAGAGACTGGTGTCGGTTATGGAATTTAAAGTTTTACCCATTGACCATAACTTAAATATACTTTATAGTTATATGTTGTGAATATTAGTGTTAATCGGACACTTTAAATATTCATGCAAACAGTCATCAATAACAGAAAGCCATATACAAATACAAAACTAACTGTTAATGTCACAAGATTTACTTAATACATTTGAAAAAACATTGGGGTTTGAAAATGTAAGATTTAATAGCTATTCCTCCTGACCATATAATATCTTTAAAATAATTTAGGTTTGTTTGTAGGGTCAATAATATTGTTATTTTATGGGTATGTTATTTTATTTTGTATTATTAGTGAAGAGAGCATCAAGCCCCTCAGAATTTAGACCCTTTGTGGCATGTTGTTGCTGGTGTTTTTATTATTTAGTTTAATGATAATTATAATTCACTGAGCTATGACCGTTGATAATTCCATATAGCCGGGCTTGGTTTATGCTTTTATTTTATCAATTTATTTCCTATAATATTATTTTGGGGGATGCATGATCATGCTAAACTCATAACTAAATACATTACAATTTATCAGAAAATGCACATGGCATCTTTTCTCATCCTCCCCTACCAGTTTATTCAGATTTCATCCCCCCTCCTCCTCAGATTGCAGTGATGCCTGTCTCTGGAACACCTGCTCCAAGCAACAAGAGGAAGAAGCCTTCGAAAATCATCACAGACTTCTCAAACATCTCACAATACGGTCAGTGGTGTTTCTTTGTGTCACATATACATATGTAGTAGAAATACACAGACCTTAATTCTGGTTGAACACTCACTTGTGATATCCTGTGATGACCGGAGGAGTGTTGTAAATGTCACACTTAATTACCAAACGCCCTCACTGGTGTCCTGTGTCAACATGACCAGATATGCCAAACAACCCCCAGGCTCTCTGTAAATTTCTCACGGTGTAAATCCCCACTGAGAACACTTAATTTATTGGTACTGTATGTGTAGAGCCTCAAGGAGAGAGAACACTTGGCATAAGCACACAGCTACATTGTATTGCAACCAACTTTAACGAGGGGCTTGTGAATTTTTCTAAGAATAGTCACAGTTTGAATTGTTTTTTAATGCATCATTAGATTCAGTGAAATGTCACATTTGAACTAGAACAGCATGTTATAATGTACCTGTTTTTGCTGGAGTCATGGGCTATCAATTACCACAGTTTGATGAGCTGTTGCAATGCAATTACTCATCCCAGCTTTGACATAAAAAAAATGCCTCCATCATACTATAAAGACAAGTTTAATGAGCGGTTAGCCCATGCAGTGTGTAGCTGGCCAATTATTCCTCTAAAGAGAGTAAAATCTCAAAGACACTGTCAAACTGTGTGACTTCACAGCTCTCCTCTAATGAGCAGCTCAGTTATTAGGTGCTTTGCGTTTGTGTGTCTGTGTGTGAAGGCTGTTTAGTGTACTAGATTCTCCCACTTCATCTGCTTGGCAGTGTGCTCATAATGGGCAGTTTGTTTACAGGACAACATTCTTGTGGCTAGCGTTTCAAATCCAAATAAATTTACAACAAAATTACTGCCAAAAAGAAGAGCTGTTCGGCAGTGATTTCAAGCCGCTTAACTTCAAATTATTTCACTTCAGTCTGTTTCAGCAGATTGTAATGCATACGCAGATTGGGACAAATATTGTATGTGTGACTCATGCTCTGTTAAAACAAACGAATCTGATTTTTATTGCTTGTATCACTTAGCTTGTCCGTGTTTGCACGTTCTAGACAGACTGTGTATTTATCGTCAGTGGATTTGCAGTCTTTTTGAAAGTTACATTGATACTCTAGGTGGCGACAAGTTTTATGCGTCATTGAATTATTCATTCAACCGATTCATTCAAAAAAGGATTTATTCAGAAATAAAATATATGTGACTCCCTTCATCCAAATATGCGTAGTTCCCTTCTATATAATAGAAAACAGTACGTGAAAAGTGCAGTATTTCCAAAGTCATAAGCTGCATTCAAATATGCATACTTCCCTAAAATGGTAATAATAATAGTAAAAGAAAAGTGAAAATGATAACTGTGTCGGCCTGAAACTATCAAAAAACACTTGCATCGCGCCTGGCGCCGCATTGTGCGGGGTATATGATAGGGCCCACAGTCCTTAAGTGTCACTGAATTACTCATTCAATCAATTTGTTATAAAAACAGCCATGTCACCCTGTAGCCCAAGACTGGTTGCCCACTGAAGCTAAGCAGGGTTGAGCCTGGTTAGTACCTGGGAGACCTTCTGGGAAAACTAGGTTGCTGCTGGAAGAGGTGTTAGTGAGGCCATCAGGGGGTGCTCACCCTGTGGACTGTGTGGGTCCTAACGCCCCAGTATAGTGATGAGAACACTATACTGTCAAAGAGCACCATCCTTCGGATGAGATGTTAAATCGAGGTCCTGACTCTCTGTGATCACAAAAAATCCCAGGATGACTTTCGAAAGAGGCATTCAGGCCCAATTTTTACAGTGTCCTCTGTCCACCATGGCCTCCTAATCATCCCTATATATATATACTGATTGGCTTCATCACTCTGTCTCCTCTCCACCAATAATCTGGTGTGTGGTGGGCGTTCTGACACAATATGGCTGCCGTCACATCATCCAGGTGGATGCTGCACATTGGTGGTGGTTGAGGAGATTCCCCCCTCCTCTATTTAAAGCGCTTTGAGTGCAGAAAAAAGCGTTATATAAATGTAATGAATTAATTCAGGAACGAATCGCCATTTTTGTGTGGCGATAAAGTTATTGTTATTGCTATCGGATGTGGCTTGACTCCAGGTCTAATGGCTGATAATAAAGTTGATAATATTTAAAGTTTATTATATAAATATAATAAAACCTAAAGGCTTCTGTCCTGTGTAGGCTAAGACCCCTTTTTATGCTGTTTTCATGATTCATTTTCACACTAGTATAATCTTTTCCATCTACATACAGTAGTCATTTTAACGATTTAAAAGGGGCATTGTGTTAATTCTCACTAAATTTACCTCATTCCTTTCCCACTTCACTGATCTTGACCAGACCAGCAAGATGAGAATGCTGAAGCCAGTGAACTGGACTTGGGGACCAAAATCAAGGCCCCTAGAGATGTGATGTTGGAGGAGCTGTCTCTCATGAAGAACAAGGGCTCCAAAATGTTCAAGATGAGACAGAGAAGGGTGGAGAAATTCATCGTCAGTGACGAGAACCTGGTCAGCAAAACAGGCATGAGAAAAGCAATAGCTTTGATAGGAAATAGAGGTTTATAGTGTGATACATGTAGGATCTGGATCACAAAATAAACCCTGACAGCTGGATCAAGATCAAGGAGTCTTCTATAAACTTGAAGGAACTTGTTTTGCGAAGATTACATTATAATGCATGACTGCTTATCATGTGAACAAATTAAGTATTAAGAAATTATGTGAAAAGAAAGAGACCACAGTGTAATTAAATTTCCATTTACTCTGAACACACTGGTATTCACATATCACTACACTTTAAATTAATGAAACTTTAAATGGACAGTATACCGCATAACAGGATGATCTTCTTTTTGTTCCTCATGTCTTTGTAGATAAACCTCCAGAGCCTGGTTCCTTCTCTGGAATGTGAGATGACCGCTCCACCTGAACCATCTCCCAAACCAGAGCCACCTCAAGGTAAATCTCACCTTGTTACATTATTTATTTATTTTTCAACAGCAGACTTGTAAGTTCATGGAGTTAATATTTAGATTTTAGTTTTTATTTTCTTCTTATGGCAGAGGAAGCAAATGCTGGGGCAGAGAAGGACAAGAGACGCGAGTATGTTAATACATACGTATCACCATGGGAACATGCTATGAAAGATGATGAGGAACTTAAAGAAACCATGAGGTGGAAAATGCCAGGGCCTCAAGTTCACAAGGATCTTCCCAAGTACAAGAGTTTCAATAGGTACTATGATATTTTGTCATTTATAAAAATAATTCTACACAGACGCCATACCTTTTGACAGTTGTTATTCAACTGATCAATCTACTTGTTGTTCTTGCCCACAAGAATGGCTCTGCCCTTTGGAGGATTTGACAAGGCTTCTCGTCTTGTCAACTTTGAAGCCCCTGAAATCAAGGCGACCGACGAAGAGCCGCAGCCAGTGCCGGAGTTTAACCTTTGCTGTCGGCCTTCTTTCAACCGCACTCCGATCGGCTGGACATGCAATGAGGAGCACAGCCACATCCACATGGAGCTGGACAACATCCCCTTTGATGGAGAGACTGACGACCTCTAAGAAACCTGCCCATCTTATGTGAACACAGACGTGTATATACACAGCAACATACATGCTTTAACGTAAAGGCCAAATACAGATGCGTACAGAGATACACAGACCAGCAAACAGGGACCTTATGCACTCACATCCAAAAACAACAGCTGATTCGTATTTGCATGAGAAAGGAATGATCTTTAACTTTTCTCCCATTGTTTTGTGTGCTGTTTACAATGGAAAACATCATTGCATGTTGTGATTTGCTGGTTCATAGTTGGCAGACACATTATGCATTATGCTTGACTGCAATGATCTATGATAGACATTTAAAGTACCTAAATGATCTAGCATTAAAATAAACTTTTGTCCCTAAACAGAATATGGTCTGATTTCTTATAAAGAAGCAATATGTCAGTGTACTGTCTTAATAATGTTTTTGATTGTTGTTTAGCAGCTGCACCTCCTGTTTATTTTATGTCACATTACTTCAAGTAGATAAAACAATAAAGCAATACATAAAAAATAATTATCTAAAAAAAAATACATGCACAAAACCAATCAAAGCATGAATAGTGGCTAGTTTAAAACTGATTAGGTATTCTGTACTAACCATTTAAAATGGTGTTTTTGTGTGTGTGTCTGTGCCACCTTTTGGTCTTTCTTGCTTATTTTCTATTGTATTTAACATTTAGAATCAACTTCATATTTTGACAGTTTTTTAAACTGTTATTCAAGCTGTAATAGAAAAAATATTTATAATTATCAACTTATTTTAAGTTAATTTTCAGCCCTGTCCCACATTTTACATGCAACATAACACCTAGCCTATATTTGTCCCTAAAGTAGTGATGATGGCTCCTATTAACTTGTCAGCATAATTTAGGCTAAATTCAATTAAATTCACATTTATTTGTATAGTGCTTTTCACGATACACCTCGCTTCAAAGCAGCCCTTACAGAAAATGCATGAGTCCACATTACAATTTAAAGAGATTTCAGAAATTTACATATACAAATCACAGTTAGCTTAAAATGTACTAATTTAAACAATGTAATAATTTAAGGCGGAAAAAATGAGCTCATTGAAGTAATGAATACTTGTTTGTTAACAAATGATTATGACATATAGAAAATTGTAGCATTAGTGCATGTTGATTCAGAGTTTGCATCATCTGAAGTCCTTGCAGGAGTTAGCAACGTCTCTTCACAGATGTTGAGGCATCTGAAGTCTTCATAAAAGCCTGGATTCAGATTGAAGCTGACATACTCTCTAGTTACCTCAGGATGGGCATCCCAAGATAAAACAGAGAAGCAAATAGAAAATAATTAGTGTAGCTGCTGTTCATAACATTAAAGGGGTGGTTCAGGATTTTGGACATCGGACCTCATTTCCAAGTTAGCCCGGGTGTTATTTATCAGCGAGGCAGTTTTCGAAACTTTTCATCCAATCCTTCCAGTTGCATAGTTCGCCGGTGCTAGGCTAGCGCGAGTCAACGGTATCTGCTAGCCTGCCATTCAAAACAGTTTTACCCACTCCACAGTACACCAAAAGCAAATAAATTATAACGTCAGACTATCGATGTAAATGTCTGTTGAGAGAATAATGTTAGAAATCAAACTACCCTTTCATCGCATTGCAATAGTTATACTTTGTTCCCTGTATTTATTACCACAGTCTACAGCAGCGTGGAGCGATATTAAGTTACCTAGGCAACCGAGAGAACCGCTGACACTCATCACTACAGAAGTAGAGTATATGCACCATGCTGCCAATTCCTTTGTTTACAATCGAATGTTTCAATATCGTTGTTCAAGGCTCCTACTAGCTAGCTAGACGTCCCAACTGTAGTGCGCTTCTGTTCTTTGTTTACTTTTCGGTGCAGTAGGCCCTAGCCTACTACTAACTGGAGCAAAGTAAAATTTCGCCGCTGCTGAGAAACTAGTTCCTGTAAATGATCAGATGCAAGAGAAGTTTGATTTCTAACATTATTTTCTCAACAGACATTTACATCATAGTCTGACGTTATAATTTATTTGCTTTTGGTGTACTCTGGAGTGGGTAAAACTGGCAGGCTAGCAGATACCGCTAGCCTAGCACCAGCGATATGGAACTGAGGACAGGATGAAATTTTTTGAAAACTGTCTCCACTGATAACACCCAGGCTAACCTGGAAATGAGGTCCGATGTCCAAAATCCTGAACCCCCCTTTTAAGCAAGGATAATCATGTGCATTTGATCTGATTTAGTATAAGGTTATGAGATGCATTATATTGATGCTTGGCTAAAGAGATTCATCTTTAATCTAGATTTAAAATGAGGCGATTCTGAGCCCCGAACATTATCAGGAAGGCTATTCAAGTTTAGGAGACAAATGTGAAAACGCTCTCCTTTGGACTTAGATACTATCAAAAGCCCAGAGTTTTGTGACCTTAAAGATCATGATGTATTGTAAGCCGATAGAAGATCAGTTAAATACACAGGAACTAAACCATTTAGGGCCTTAAATTATAGGTCAGTAGCAATACTTTGTAATTGAGACGAAACTTAATAGGTAACCAGTGTAAAGATGATACAATTGGTGTTATTGTCAGGAAGCAAGCATATTTTCTTGGCCTATGAACTCTGCAGCTGCATTTTGGACTAATTGTAGCTTGTTTATTGAGGATGAAGGACAACCAGCTAGTAATGTATTACAGTAATCTAGAGGTCATGAATGCAAGAACTAACTTTTCTGCATCAGAAACAGATGTCTTGTTCCCTACCAATGTTTCTGAGGTGGAAGAAGGCAATTTTTCTTGTAAAATATGCAATATAATTTTCGAAAGACAAGTTGCTGTCTAATATAACACCCAGGTCTTTAACTGTAGAGGATGAAGTAACAGTAGCTACATCCTTCTAGATGCAAATTGTATTCTAAGAGATTATGTGTACAGCTTTCTAACAACCTACTAACAACCATGTTACCCATTATTGTTTGAATAAACATTTATTGTATTTGATGTAATAAAACAGAATATATAATGTTTTAAATGTCCTTCTGAAGTGGACTAATAGCATGTTCTGACAGTTAAGCACTTTCTTTCACTCATAGCCTATTTGTTGAAAATGCTACAGGAATGCACCAATATTATACTCAGTTCGTAGAAACAGCAAGTTATAGACCATTAGCCACTCTGTTGTTTGCTTTTGTGTGATTATTGCACACTGTTGCACTGCGAACACGCTAAGATGCTTTATTCAGAATTCACGCCTCTCTCTCTTATCTACACAAAACCAAAATCGGTTACGTAATGGCATTCTGACGTACAATACCAACTAGCTCCAGCAGATGGTAGCAGATCGGTCCTCAATCCAAAGGGAAGCCTTTATCGCGAGAACTGCATATCAAGAGAACGTCGTTATCGCGAGATCTTCATGTATTGACTGCGGCGGCAGCAGCGCTGGATGGCGCTGGTGGAGATTTGGGAATGCGCGGTCATGCTTCCCGGGTTGAGCTGAGCTGAGCTCGGACAGGACGCTAGACTGACTGCATCTGTGTGCGAGCTGTAAGGTGAGTAAGCACTCTTTAAACTTAATTAACGCTGCTCTTCTCGAGCGAAATTGGATATATGTGCAAATCCGAACATTTAAACATCCATACTGTGTAGCCTAAGTGTAACTTGAATTCCAGCAAGCTTGCATTCCAGATGTGTAATGTGATGGGGAATTTGCTTAACATCAGCGCGTGCGGATGCGTCTCCCTGTCTGAAGTCAAGGATGCTCTGAGCTGGGAGTCTAGGACCATTTAAAACATTGTCACCTTTTTAGTGACATATCTATCACTAACGTTGCATGTGGCGTGTTCATACTCGGCATCTTCAGTCTGCAGAATGATTCAGACTGGCAGTACACATGTAATACTTTATTTGACAGTTCTTTGCTTTTTAAGCGCTTGTTCAGTAATTCATGCATGATTGTCGAAGTTCATTTTTATAGGTTTTTATTGTCATTTCAAGCTTTTACTTTGTCTTCTTTAGTTATGTGTTGATAGATCTCAAATGATTTTATCCTGCAGTTGCATTGACTCACTGAAGTGGACAGCACATGGTCGATAGCCTATTGATTTAGTTTTGTGGTTGCGTTTAAGTGATTAAAGGGACAGTTAATCTAAAAATGAAAATGCTGTCATCATTTACTCACCCTGATGTTGTTGCAAACTCCTTTGATTTTCTTTCTTCTGTCGAGCACAAAAGGAAATGTAAGGCAAAATAACAATCTGTATGGAAAAAGATTCAACAGGAGTGCAATTCTGCCTTACACCTTCTTCTGTTTCCAAGGAAGAAAAAAAGTAATACAGGTTTTGAACAGCATAAGTAAATGATGGAACAATTCAAATTTCTTGGGGTGAACTATCCCTTTAAATTAATCTCATCCCTGCATAAGTGCAGTGGACCTATTAGACAGCCTTTTTGGGAATCATAAGCATGTGCAGTAGGGCTGCACGATTCATGCTAAAATGTGAATCACGATTTTTCTCCGAGGGAATTGAGATCACGATTCTCTTACACGATTCTCATTTTTTCAGCCAAAATTTACTGCACTCCAATAACAAAAAATAACAAAACAAAAAAAACAACAACAAAAAACACATGACATTCAGTATAATAAAGTGCCGGAGTAACAAAAAATGGTCTTTGTCTATTTCTTTGTTTTATAATATAACTTTGTTTTTCATTTATTAAAGCTCACTTAAAGTTTTTCGATAGCTACATTAAAAACTAATAGCCTAACTGATAAATTTAACTCATTATTTAAAAGAAGTGAACCGTCATTAATAAAATAAGAACAAATACACAAATTACAAGCAGAGTTGAATACTAAATAACAAAGTTTACAAAGTCTAACAGTAGTATTCAGGTACAGACATTAAGCCTAAATGTAAAATAACACTATTTGTTCACTGTATAAATTAAATATAGTTTCATCTTTGTTAAAGCTGTATTTTGTTGTTTTATTAATATCAATAACACAGAAAACAGTGTATATATATATATATATATATATATATATATATATATATATATATATATATATATATATATATATATATATATATATATATATATATATACATTATTGAGTGTGCTGAGTGTGCGCTGTCACTTTAAGACCGACTGCACAGATTGGGAAAAAAATGCTAAACATCCATTTCTTTCTCAACTGTTCACTTATGACATAAACGAGAGAATAGTTGTTGAGACGTCCATTTAGACAGGTATTTTGATAATTTTGTGTTTATATGTCCGTTCAAGGGCAGGGAAACGCGAAAGAGGAACCAATTCTGTATTCGAGCGCTGTCTGACACGCGCCTCTCTCTCTCTGCTTCGAGTGTGTGTGGCTGGGGGCTGTGCGCACAGATAACGCGCGAGTCCCGGTTTTCGTCTCTTCTCCTGCGATTAAAATTGTTTGAATGTGTAAATTGGCAACACAATACACGTCCAAATAACAAACTTTCACTCTATGATGGTTATATTTAGCAGTTAATCAGCGAATCACATGCGTGCCGAACCGCAGAAACGAAGTGCGATCCATTTCACCCTTAGCGCGTTATCTCGTTGAATATCATTGGCAGAATCGTAGAAATGCAGGATTAAGATCGCATGGGGGGTTGAATCGAGATGGCGATCTTTTAACGATTAATCGTGCAGCCCTAATGTGCAGTATTCAAGAGGACAAATTCAGCTGACTCAGAATACACTTTTGAGACACCGGTGTCGGCCAGCACATGTTCCATTACAAATGGTGCAGAAGAACAAGTGGACCAGGTTTTCCGTTCAGTTGCAACATTAGTTTATTGTGTTATTTTCCCTTTCTTTTAATGCTGTCCTGGTTTAACTGCATAAATCTTGTGAGATTATGAAATTCCAGAGAATGTTATTCTGTAAATGATCATTTTGTTTAATTTACTAAATCCCTTCTCCTCATAACATGCCCATTATCAGAGCACTTTTAAGTTCAGGGTAGGGTTGATTTCCTGTGATTTTTTTAGATGAAATGCAGTAAAAATTGCTTGGTCTTTTTGTGTGAATCGCTGTGATATACATTGGTTTGTTTTGTAATGTTCCAGTTACACATGTTGCATGCACCATATGAACTGTGAGATCAGCAGTGATGTCTGATTTCAGATTTAAAGTTGACCATAATGTTACTATTTTGAGATTAATAATCTCCATTGATGCCGAATGAAAATTAAATAATTTCCAGTACCTTTCGTTTCTGTTTGTTTGCAAGTTACCCATTTTAAATGTGTGTAATTTTGTCAATGACGGCCATCCCCGAGAAGAGCTTCTCAGGCCCATTAAGGGGCCCCTGTGCTTCTATGCACCACATGAGTGGCCCTCATGGGTGTCATCAGTCAACAGGCGCTCCGCACTCCACGGAGAGAGAAGCGTGTGCGGCGTGTTGGTAAAAGCCTGTGAAAATGAAATGAGGGACTCACTGTGGTGGTGTAACCTTTCTGATTTCATCATGCGGCTCAGGTTGTAGTTCTTACACAATGTGATTTTAAAGCTGTTTTAAACCCTCTCTCTGAGAACGTCACACCAAGCTTTTACAGCTGGGGGCGGGGGTTTGGAAAAGATTGGATTTTTATCAGCTTGTGCGATTATATTTCTTCTCTGAGGCTGAGTTGAAATGCTGGTTGGTGTTTGGCTTGGTTGTTAATAGGAGAAGTGTACAGGTTGGTCATAGAGACGCTTTGAGATTGTCCTCACGATTGTAATATGTAGTGCTGTAGTTCATCTCGTAGTACTTCAACAAATCATTAAATGCTGGATAAAACTGAATATATATATATATATATATATATATATATATATATATATATATATATATATATATTATTGAAATACTGTCTTGTGTACTAAATGTACTTATGTAAGATGTATGCTAGTTCAAGTTTTTAAAATGACCTAAACTTTTTAGAGGAAACATTTAAACAATAATCATTAAAAAAACATATATTAATTCATAAGAATAAAAATATATAAATAAAATAACTTACTATATAAATACATCTATAAACAGTTTTTTAGTCTGATTAATTTCAGGAGATGCTCTTGAATTTGCATTCCCATTTCTCCATGCTTGCTTTATATGCATGCCATTATCATTCCCTTCTTTCATAAGGCATATACTCAGTGTCAAAGTGAGAAAAACAGCACTAAATCTAGACAGGGTTGGAGATGAGATAGTGAAAGTGTGATGGTGACAGCGTCTTGAGTGCTCTATCTTTCTGTTTTATTTTTCCTCCGCGTGTCCTTGACACCTTGCATTCTCTCTACCTTTGTTTACTAATGACACATTTTGCTTGAAATGTTGTGATGCCAATGAATTTAATTGCAAAATAGTGCTGGGGGGGTATAGTCCTGTCACTATAACTGCTTTTTGTTGGGCAGTATAGATTGTCCCAGAAATCATTGCAATTAAACAATATTGTCACTTTAAGACCATTTTATTCCACTGAATATAACGGCATAATAATTTAAGTAGCCCTACACACTTTCAAGTGACAATGATCTTCATTTTTAAGAATATTTAGATACTGGAATTGAAGTGTCAAAAATGTTATGTCCTAATGGTTGGGTACTATTGCTGCTGAAAAACACCAAACCCTACTTAGCAGTCAGATGTCCATATGAACAAAGGCCAGATGCCTCAACAGGCCATATCTGCTGCTAAATATAATTTTCTATACGCATGATTTTTTCATGAAGTGCCACGTGTGTATAAAGTCACGTCATGCATGGGATGCTGCAAAAGGTGCAAACACAACGAACAAACATGTCCGTCTAGCGCACGTTTACATAGAAAATCAATGGAAAAACAGCGCAGTGGCATGCAAAAGTGTGTTCTCTGTGAAAAAAAGTAATCAAATATACAGTATAATAACACCGCATAGTCTTCACTCTATAGATAAAATATGGATTTAAAATATTAAAGTTATAAAATATTAAAGTTATAAAAGTTATTTAGTCAATTTGTTGATTGATGACACAGACAGCAGCAGGAATATTAGGCTGCTGCCACTTTAAGTAACGAATGCGCTTGAAAACCGAAATAATTTCTCTTTTGGGTCTGTTTGCTACGGTGGCCGAGAGGTGCAAAACAAATCACAATTATAAAAACAAAAAATTCAGAAAACACAACGACAATTCAGAAAACAAAATAAAAATTCAGAAAACACAATAACAATTCAGAAAACCCAACGACATTTCATAGAAAACGGAAAAGGTTGGTACATTTTGAGAATGGCAAACTTGTCTCTGATTGGACGAGACACCTGTCAATCAAGCTTTACAGGAAGTAAGAAATTTGTGATCAAAATTGAACACACACATTAAACATTACTTTGAAGAAGGACATTCATATGCCGTGATTGTGGACATGCTGGCGACATACCACGACATTAAAATGAGCTTGTGCTCAAATGGCTTCAGTTGATCGCACCCATCAACATGCCAAAGATTGTTCGGTCCCATGGAGTGATATGCAGACATCCCAAGTCTCCCGGAAGTTCCCCGCATATTGATAGCGGCTCCCTGATGCCCGCAAATTAGTTAAACACTCGGAGCTCTAGAGAATCTACAACTCGCGAGCTCCAAACCGTGTAGCGCACGGCAGAGAGGTAGAGACAGAGAGCGAGAGACCTTGCGTGTGTGTGCGCCTCACGAAGCGCATTTAAATATTTTCAGGGCCGGCGCTAGCTATTTAGGTGCCCTAAGCACAAATGATTGGTGGTGCCACCAATATATATATATATAAATACACATTTGCATGTATGTATTTAAGAAATATTTGTTATTTATATATAAAATATTTAAATGTATATATAATATAAATTATATATAAATATATACAGTATATACATGCAAATATTTCTTAAATATATACGTGTATATGTGTGTGTATTTATATATACACAAAATGATTATACACAGTACACACACATATATCATGTAGACACAAACTTTTATTTTGGATGCGATTAATCTTTTCCTAGCCCTAATAATTTGACAACTCTGTGAATATGAAAATATACAAACACTGAGATTGTGTTTTTTTTTTCTAATTGCAGTTTCACCCTTGGGCCTTGGCCTATGAACCTCTTGAAAATGACCGCATTAACCGCATAGAACAACAACGAAAAAACGTATCTAAGCGGTCTTCCTTTTCTTCTCAAACAAACTAACTGCATCTTAAACAGCCCAAGTTTCAAAATTTCCCGGGGGAGAAACCGGACCCCCGTTAAAATAAAATATTCAACATGCAGGGCTAAAAAAGCCTGCCCCCGGATCATTTGCACTACTAGCGACGCCCCCCTGGACATGCATACGCAACGCAAGGGCGCCCGCGCTACAAAACTAACATTTTTATTTAAAACATTGTCTTACCTGCAAGCGACGCGCAAGTATCATCCCGCTGTCTCTTCTTTTTCCTTTTTCCGCCCCGACTCTTGGTGCCTTTTCGAGGCCATGTCTGAGGTCGGTGTCTGCCACATTTGACACTGATTGAGGCATAATCGAACAGACCACTGGGAGGTGGGGAAGGGGGGGCACCAGAGGGAGACTGGCACAGGAGATTCACCTTTTTCTCGACTAATTTGGTCTAGGCCTATATTACTTTTGTATTGCTTTTGTATATTAACATGCTTTAGACATATTTTATTTGTTATTTATACTAGTAGCCTATTGTGATGATTTTTCACGACCCAGATTTTTTGGTGCCCCCCCAAGCTCTTGGTGCCCTACGCGCAGTGCGTGTGCGGAGCGCCGGCCCTGAATATTTTTTAGTAATCTTGTAAATAGTTTTAATATCGTGGTACTTCGCCAGCATGTCCACAATCACGGCATATGAATGTGCTTCTTCAAAGTAATGTTTAATGTGTTCCATTTTCGCATTTAGCAAAACAAAGTTGATCACAAATTTCTTAATTCCTGTAAAGCTTGATTGACAGGTGTCTCGTCCAATCAGCGACAAGTTTGCCATTCTCAAAATGTACTTACCTTTTCCGTTTTCTTTGAAATGTCGTTGTGTTTTCTGAATTGTTATTGTGTTTTCTGAATTGTTATTGTGTTTTCTGAATTGTTATTTTGTTTTCTGAATTGTCCTGTTGTTTTCTGAATTGTTATTTTGTTTTTATAATTGTGATTTGTTTTGCACCTCTCGGCCACCGTAGAAACTAGCAAAAAACACTTGCATTGAGCCTGGCGTCACATAGCGCCGGGTGAATGACGGGGCCCTGTAAGTTCATGTGAAGAACTGAAAGTTCATTTGGATGTTCGTTGTTCATCAAATTTTCATTGCTGGAAAAACCCTGTTAAAAATGGGGAAAAGGCCATTAATCACTGCTATTACATTACCTTTTCCATTACGTATTATCATTATTTTGTTACTGCATTAAAAATATGTTGAAGCTTAAATGCTACTTTTCAAAAATACATTAATTTAAATACATTTTCAGGTAGTGATGGCATTATAAAACTAAAGAGTATGTCCGTATAGCGCTATCACTATCATGTGCTGTGTGCAAATTTGACAAATAGACTAGAATCGGTTATGGCCAAATGTGAGCATGAAGCAGTTCAGGGAAGAGTTTTAATGCATTGTCAGGAGGGGCCGTTTCAGAAACAATGGGAGCCACCTCTTCACAAGACATGTAATTGAACCAGTGTCGACGAGAGCTAAATTACTTTGGTTATATTCATGAAGTAATTATGGTGTTCTCATAGTTTGCCATGACGTGCTTGCAATGAACTTGGGTCTTCCCCATTGTCGGCTATGACTATTTGAAGCTACACATAACCCACTTACTGGGAAACCACATTCTGCCTCCTGTATTAAGTTTTGAGAGAGAGAGAGAGAGCGCAAGCGAGAGAAAGGGACAAGATGAGAACTCTCACACATGACTGTGTTGTGTTGTGTAAGATGTGTCCTCATAGTGCTCATCATCTCTCTCTCTTGTTGAGCCTGGGGTGGATCATGTTTTTACCACAGTGACTTGACTGGATGTGGTTCGGATACTAACCATAAGCCCCATGAGCTTTAGCAATTTGTATCTATTAGGGTACATAAATGAATATCGGTCTACTTAGCCGGTTAGTGTTTATCTCCACACTTTGTCAGTTCCAAATTTTACAGACAGCTTTATCAGTACCAATATGTGCATGGGCAAAAATGTAACAACCGTAGCTTTATTAGCTAACATTCACTAGGATTAGTTAATGCAGTAAAAAATATTGCCCACTGTAAGTTTGTTAGCTAACACAATATCAATGAATGACAGTATTGCAAAGTGTTGACGATTTTTAAAATGTATTTTTAATTCATGGTTACACTTTATTTCAAGGTGTCCTTGTTCAAGTGTAATTATACATTTAATAATAAGTAATATTACATTTTTTTTAGTCTTCTCTCATGAAATTTGGTCGCATATGTGAGTGATTTACTCGCATTGCAGAGGGTTGTCCTATTTCTTTTTTTCAGACTATATTAATTATTTAATTCTGCAAGCTTATTTTTACCTGTTTTTACATACATTTACCCCCCCATTCCACACAAGGCTTAAGCTAGTCCTAGTCAAAAATGCATGTTTAAGCTGTTTTAACTGAAAGCAACTTGCACTGAATGTCTTAAAAAATTTTCATGCCATTGTTTCGTCTCAAGATACAAACCAGTTATGTTTTTTTCTAAGGCATACTGAAACTGGGCCTTAGATATTTAGAAATAAGCCAAAAGTGCCCAAGATTACCCAAAAGGGCACAGTACACAAAATGACCAAAATAGCCATCCCTGGCTAGTATCCACTGCAGAGAGTCTTCATTTGAGGCTTCTTCTCACTGCACCTGGAGTGATTTTCTGTGGAGCTGAGCAGAGATGCAGTGAGCTCAATGAGAGGTGATGTTGAATGTGTCATTCTGCTGAAGGTGTAGATGCCACCCGCTGAGACTGCCTTTCTAATGACTCTCTCACTATCACTTGCGTTGACATGGTAACCTGTGTCACTTCAGGGGGTGCGACCTCCCCACTCAATCCATATTCTTTTCCTCATGGGCAGATGCTGATGGCTTCAAGACACTCATGTTCACTGCAGATGAGCTATGGCCAAATTGGATGCCGTCATCATATCACAGCGCAATATATGATGTTGTACCGAAGTTCAGAGCAAGTCTCCTGTCTGATAATTGCATGGGCTGTACAGAGTGTGCGACCGCACAGGGCCGGCTCGTGCCTCTACAGGGACTTGTTTGAAAATACAGTGACAACTGACTTGATGATGTTGAGCCAATAAAAAGTTCATGTTTTTGTCCTTGGAAAGACTTTAATAGCTAAAAGTCATAGCTGACAGCGAGACTTTGCGTTTTATGATGCTGTATTCTCATTGTTAAAAACGTATTAGCAGTTGAACTCAAAATTGCTGTGCGTATGATCGTGATTCATACGCATGCATGTTAGTGAGCACGGCATTGCATATCAAGTTCACAGAGAGCTTTACTCAGTCCATTTTAAATTCTTATTTTGTCTGCCTTATTTTGATATGGGTCAAACCATAGATATTACCTGAAAATTCCTAGTGAATACACTACACATCTGCACTCATTCAAAGACTTGCATTTATTGCACGGACGGAGAAAGAACATAATGCAAGTGTCTAAAATTGATATGCAATGGAAGAATGGAAGTTTACCCTCTTCAACTTAATGCTGTTAAACTGAATATGAAGCAAAGAAAACTTTTTGCTGAAATATCCACAACATTAACAACATATATAAGCACACGTTTTATCTGTCGATGTCTGGCTCTGGATGTAGGCTGTTTGCCTGTGTGAATTCACAGATCCCGCAATATCAAAATGAGCCATATTTGGAGCATATTTAAATAAATGCTTTGTTTATAATGAGCAGGACGTTTAAGTAATGAAACTTGCAGGATGTTTTAATGATTCTTATGTCAAAAGATCATCAAATTCGATTTCTCATGTCCTGCCCCATTTAATGATTGATAGCCAGGTGAATAGACTATACGTATCAAGCAATTCTGGCTGACACTGATAGGCCAGTAATTATTTTCATGTTACGGCCAATAACCGATAAATGTCAGAAATACTATGGGGCCTCAATAAATGAAAAATAAAATACTAAAAAAAAAAATCAATCTTTTTAAATGCTACAACATATAATGTAAGTTGTGCAGTTTAAAAATGGATATTCATTTTGAGATTTGCTAAAAATGTAAGTGTTCAAATTATTATTCTATTAAAATACATTTTAATATATCATGTACTGTATATATTAAAATATATGAATACATACTTATATATTTTAATAATTTAAATATATATTTAAATTATAAATGTAGTATTAAGTTATTTGTTTCTAAATATTCATTTGAATGAATATTGAAAAGAACTTTTACATTCTGTACAGAATGAACTTATTGTCCTTTTTGCCTGAGACGAACTGTAATTCCCTCTTGGTAAAGTCTTATTAACCAATTCGGTTTGTCAGAATGAGCTAGCTCAGCGCATGACTCATCAGTTTGATCAGGCATTCCTAAAGAAAAGGGAGGTCTGAAGATGATGAAGTCATTGGAAACTGAAGGATCACACATTTTCCCTAGTGTGTGTCACTGATGGCATTATGTGTGAAGTTAATTGTCTTAATTTCTCTCCTTATGCAGTTTTTAAGCTGAATCAGAGTGCAGTCAGCTATTCGCTGGTCTTCTTTCTGCTCCAGTGAGCATTTTATTAGAGCGTCTCTTTTTTCCTACATCTCCTTCGTATGCGCTGTGGATGGTGGGCTCCCCTGTGAAGTCAGTGAGGGTCAATGGTCATGTTACTGTGTGCGCACCGCTTCGGTTGGCAACATCTCGCTAATGGGCAAAATGCATGAAGAGAGGAAAATTACACAGAGGGAACATTTGCACTTTAATGAATTTCTTCTCATTCTGTGCATGGCATGAGTAGAGTATTGATTCAGTGCAGGTGGGATGTATGAACTCACAGAAACAGCAAACATATTGACTGGATCACTTTAGACAAAATCAATCTGTGTTAAATGACAAGAAAATGAGCAATGTGCCAGACGGGGCACAAAGTGAACGCAAAATGTAGCCAATATGATCTCCTTTTTAAATGTTATCATCAGCTACACAGTTGGATGCTGGGAAATGATACCGTTGATTTAAAAAAAAAAATAATTCCAGTTATTCTTTAATGTCAATGTGTCTTTGTTTTTTCTAAATGCATGTTCCTGGTCTTTTGTGATTTTAAAAAAAAAAGTTAGTTTTTGTAATATTTCATGACAAATTTAGATTTTTTTTAATGTTTAACATCAATTTCAGTATTGATTATAATAATAATTCGTTACATTTATATAGCGCTTTTCTGGGCACTCAAAGCGCTTTACATAAAAGGGGGGAATCTCCAAAACCATCCACCTGGATGATGCGACGGCAGCCATATTGCGCCAGAATGCCCACCACATACCCGCTTATTACCGTGATGAAGCCAATCAATATATGGGGATGATTAGGAGGCCATGATGGACAGAGGCCAATGGGCAAATGATTGCCCATAATGATTGACATTAGATATTTCATTGATTGCCTTTACTATCTTTTAAGTTATGTAATCTTTAAAAACACTAATAATTAAATTACACTTTTAATCTTTAGCAGATTTCAAAATGAATATCCATTTTACATAATGTAAATTACGATGTTGCTTTGATGCCAAAATCCATTTGTGGCATTTAAAATAATTGATTTTAGTTTTTAATGTTAACAAATAGGAAATGTGTGAATTAATAGTAAATTAATTAACAAAATAAGATTTTTAATATTAACCGTAACATGAAAATAATCAACTTATCTGTATCAGACAGAATTGTATTATCTCTGCATTCATAACCTTACTGTTGAAAGCACCATGCTCTGTGGTTTGAGATAAATGAAAGTTAAATTTGCTAATAGAGATGCAGCCTACATGTTTTTTTTCTTTCATCTGCCTCTTTTCACTCTGAAATGATTCACAATGCAAAAAAAATAAGTTGCGAACAGCTTTTTACACTGACTTTAGATAAAAACAAGCTCAAAGAAAGTAAAACCACCTGAATAATGTCACATTTTCATGTCATTTTATTTTTGGTTTAGTTGAATTCTGTCTTGAAACGGCATGATAAGGCCGTGCCCTTGAGAACTTCTTGCTGTTCAAGTCACTGATTCTATTGAACTCAGATGGTGTTGCCTTTGGACACAAACATATTGTACTCGTAATCAGAATCATAGCAACTGTGATGGTATGAATATTGTTGGAAGAGATTAGCACAATTGGAGGCTTACGACAACAGCTGAACAAACACGTACTAGGATAGGGCCTGTCAGAATGACCAACAATCTTAAAGTACACGTCACCTCTCTTCACCCCTGCTAACACGTGATGCCCAGGAGAGAAACCCCCCCACACACACACACGTGAATGGCTGTACAGAGGAATATTGA
Source organism: Siphateles boraxobius (assembly GCF_051911475.1). NCBI lineage: Eukaryota > Metazoa > Chordata > Actinopteri > Cypriniformes > Leuciscidae > Siphateles > Siphateles boraxobius. The sequence continues at coordinate 11,566,463 of NW_027509097.1, forward strand.
ACCATTCAATTTAAAAGATTTTTGGTGATTTGCAGTATAACTGTCGAGGGGAAAGCTGAAATGACTGAATACCTTTACTAATGCTTGTTTGTTTATGTCACCTTTTGCTTCACAATTTTCTGTTTTGCACTTTACTGAGCAAAATATACTAAAACACTTTTTTTCGTAACATTTTTAGTGTTTTTTAATGAATTCTCCAAAATAAATCTGTGCTAATGGATATCAGTACAGAAAACACTGGCTTGTGGTATGCATCACACATCTGAAGTGTGTGTACCACCATCTGTGGGACCAATGTGAAATGGAGGCATGGAGTAGACAATAAATGATCTGTTGTGTTGCATGAGCTGGTTTTTCTGCAAAACAAGCAATAGAAAGAGACGGCAAGAAGTTCAGAAAGTGCTGGCTGGCGCAGAGCTGTGGAAGCGTGCATGAGGTGATGGCAGCGTGCCGGGCAGGAAGAGGAGATGAATTTGGCAAGCCAGAGGAGTTATTGGAGGGAGGTGTAGATATGCAGAGAGGGGAGTTCTGCTAGTGTGGCAGGACAGTGTAAAATGAAGGATCATGAAGTAAAATGCATGCAACACTTGATCTGGGATCTGCATTTCACAGCGTCACAGGGTCACTTTTGTAATAATAATAATAATTATCATTATTATATTTTAGTATACACACATCTGTTCATTCTGGTTCTTGAATCTGATTGGCTGAGAGCCTTTTCCAGCCATGTGATATTCTACTAGTATCACCACGGGAACCGTTTCACCGTTTCTATCACTCCGCTTGCGGCATTTTGAGACCGGGATAGCTGCAGGTTGGAGTACAGGTTGGCCGTGCCGAAAGGAGGCGAGCCAAAATTCTACAGAAACAGAAACCCTAACCCTAGCCCACACCATTTGGCACACCCCAACCTTTCATCATGCCCATTACTCCAACCTGCAGATACCCACACTTGGAGATTTCACGCAGCGTGTGTCATGGTGGACGAGCAAACCACCATATTTTACAAATACTGATGTTGTTGTGTCACGGAATATAGTTTTAAGAGATTTTAGGCAAGAATTTAGTTATTTAGAACGTAAATATTCGACTTATATAAACAGTGCCTATTTGACAAATTGTTTAGACGTTTTCGTAGATGTGAGCTCCAGGCTGACAGTGGTCGTTCAGAGCTCATGTACCTGCAGAGAACAGCTTTATCTTTCGGGAATTTGCGGCTAGGCTCTTACATAGGTAGTGGTTAAACATGAGGTAGAATAATTTTGGGAATAACAAACGGGCAATCTTTGGTCTTATTAATCTATTACTATTACTATTCCAGTGCAAATCGGTTTGGCTAAGGGCAAAGATAAGTTTCATAACTGTATTTTTTTATTTTTTTTTATTTCCTATTGTAGTTTCCAAACTTCTTATACTTTTATAATGGGTAATATTATTTATTTTAATAACATTTTATTTAAATAACATGCCATATTTTTGGTATTGAGAAAGGGTATTCGAGGGCAGAAAAAGCAAAGACTGTCTTTATGAGTGAGTCAATAGCAAAGCCTTTTATATTGAAAGGGACTGAAATAAGCTTGTAAACAAGGACATTGTTTTTACTTTAAACACCTTATAAGAAAAAACTTACAAATGCATTGACTAGCGCTGTCATGGGAAATCCCCTAAACTGTTAAAAGCACAAAGATATTGCTTTCCTCATCAGACATTCAAACTGATTTGTGATTATGAATATAAGATTGACCTGAAGAATATCAACTAGATGCAGACAATACACTCGCTTAGTCGATCTCTCTCATAATACACCACATTGCTACAGGTAGTTCTAAAGTGACGTTTTAGAATTAGTAACGGAGGCTTGGGCTCAACTGTTTAACTGCCAACCTGAGATTTAAATCCGTGGCTAAGGGTTTTTAAAGACACTCTGTTGTTGTTTCTTATTTATTTACACACTTGTGCCGTCGAACTGTTGTATAAAACGTAATATCTCACTCGTAGCCGTGCGATTTGGCTCTTCATCAGCATGGCTGTGATTTTAAAAAAACTTTATATTCATTAAAATAAATTTCCACAAAAATCGTATCCATAACTGTTTTCAACATTGATAGTAATAAGAAATGCTTATTGAGCGCCAAGTCAGCATATTATAATGATTTCTGAAGGATCATGTGATGCTGAAAACTGGAGTAATGACTGCTGAAAATTCAACTATAACTATTTTTAATATCAACGTATTAATTATAATGAATTTATTATATATCAATTATTATTATTAAGAGTTATTTAAATTGTAATAATATTTCACACTCTGAATGTTTTAGTGTATTTTTGATCAAATAAATGCAGCCTTGGTGCAGCATAAGAGACTTAGAGAACACTAACGAATCTTACCGGCCCCTTAAATGGAGTGCACTGTTCAGTATATAATGTCATATAATATAGTGTAATAATATTTTTGCTTTTGTTTATGTGTGTGTGTGTGTGTGTGTGTGTGTGTGTGTGTGTGTGTGTGTGTGTGTGTGTGTGTGTGTGAATGAAGCTGTATGTCTGTAAAGCTGTAAAGGCATTAGACAGGTCTTCATCTCATGGTTCTCTGATACGGGTCATCTGCTAAACATGCTTCAGCATTACCACAGGCCACCGCCACACTATGATGCACACAGCTCTGGAATGCCAGGCAGACTTGCGTGGCCTAGATATAAACTCATGGCTGAATTAGTGCTTTTGTTACATAAGAGAGGAGGAATTAAAAGCTAGTTGTTTCATCTTGGCCTAACCTTGGACTAAAGCGATACCAAGACCAATGTGTCCCATCAGGGAAATAAAGAGCACACAATGTGAAGGAACATTGTTCTTGTTTCATTTCTGTTATGTGTGTAATAATCCCTGTAGTGTGTTGAATTTACATTTACATGTCTGTTTGGGATTTAAAGGTCTTCTTTAGAGATTTTTGAGATGCACTTTTCACTGTGGTGTTTAGAGTAAAACATCCTTGGAGCATGGCTATCTTAATAAGACTGGACATGATATTCTCATCCTTGGTGCTGTCAGCGTAATATTTATGCTGTCTCTGTCTCTCTATTCCTCCCTCTTTCCCTCTCTGATTCTTTTGGTTTACTCTGACTATGTCTCATTCCAGTCTTCCTTAGTTTTCTTATGATGTGAATCAGTATATCATAAACACGATTTTGGGCGCTAGCAAGGGTCTTGATCCACTAAATATTGGGACACTGATGACTCAATTATCTGTGACATGATTACAAGGTCAGGCATTAAAACGTAGCATGTATTAATTAACAACACCGCTGTATATCACGTCGTCTTGCATCTTTGTTGTAGCTATTAACAAATAGAGTGCCATTATAAAACGTGCTTGTCAGTCAATTGTTAGGAAAATATATGTATTTGACAATATAATAAAAGCGAAGCTCAAAATACCTACAATATGGTTATTCATATTAGTTTGGATTGTTTGCTTTTTTGTGCAAATTTGACATTAAAGGGACACTATATATTAAATTTTTACTTTAAAATATACAAAAACAACTAAAACTTCCCGTGTCATTGCGTCATGGTGGAATCTCCAGAACCGTTAACGTTGCATAATGTACCTTTAAAGGGTAAGTTCGGCATTTTACAAGTAAAGCCCTGTTTTAAGATCGTTTCTGATGAAATCGAACGGTTAAGATTAAAATTTGGACACATGCTGCTGTCCCGAGAATTTTAGGTTTTTGTGTTAGCACCAACCCCATCCCCCCCCCCCCCCCCCACCTATACAATGGTTTGATAGGTGCATCGGAACAATCATTCATATAAACGTATTAAACTTTAGTTTACAAAGACGTGAAACTCACCGAGTGGTCTGGGGTGTTCACTGATATGCTCACTCAAAAATCGCTGCAAAAGATGCTTTCCAACAGGTGTTTTACCATTCGTTGTAAAACTGTGGACCTATTTTTCTAACACCTCAACACTGGACATTCTACCAAAATCTACGATAAAACCTGTTGGAAAGCATCTTTTGTAGCGATTTTTGGGTGAGCATATCAGTGAACACCCCAGACCACTCGGTGAGTTTCAGGTCTTTGTAAACTAAAGTTTAATGCGTTTATATGAATGATTGTTCCAATTCACCTATGAAACCATTGTATAGTGGGTGGGGGGTGCTAACACAAAAACCTAAAATTCTCGGGACAGCAGCATGTGTCCAAATTTTAATCTTAACCGTTCGATTTCATCAGAAACGATCTTAAAACAGGGCTTTACTTGTAAAACGCCGAACTTACCCTTTAACAAGGTGATGACATTGCCATTATATGGATATATTTAAGCGGATTTTCAGTAGACTGGAGTGAATTTTGACAGTGGGGGAAGTCCTTAAAATGTCACGTGACTGAAATACACCTTCTGACCTCATTGTTTATTTCAAAGTACTTAAAATCTAATATTTTTTTCTGTGTTTCACCATTACGCAGCAGCACAAGCAGTTCTCTATCTCAGTGCTCTTTTTCTTATCCTATCACAGGCATAGAGCTGAATGGCAGCTGACGGGTGACTGACAGCTACTGTGTGCTTGTATGAGCTGCGCTGCTGTCTGTGAAAATCATGTCAAGGGCGTTGCCTCTGCGTCCAAATGCATCAGCAATGACATGCTTGGCCATGGCCATGTATGATGGGGCAGAGCGGAGCATTGTAGGGCTGTGAGGGCTGGACTGGGTAGAGTTATTACAGACACGTTGTGGGGGAAGAGCACAGTCAGAGAGACCTTCTCCATCGGAGAATTACCAGTGCTCATTCTCACACCCCCGTCCCTACTCTGACCTTTCCCACTCTAATCCTGTCTGACATTTTGGGCACACGGCTGTGTGTAATTGAGGCAAAAAGGGAAAAGTGGGACATGAAATGCCAGCTGTTTTGAGTTTGACTGGTTCAGGCATATCCTGCTGATAAAACAGGTGTCTACTCACTCATTCAGCTTCCATTTCTTTGAAGAACTGAACATGGTGGTTTCGTTTATCTTATTAAAATAGAGCTTCTTTTGGGGCTCCTGACCCTGGTTTCCTGGCTTCCGTTCAGTGCCAGCTCTTGGGATCGCTGCCGCACTTTAATTGTCTAAATATCTTTTCTCCATGTTGAACGTTGTGTGTGGCCATTGTTTCATAATGGCAACTGTACATTTAAAGGAACACATACACATACATACAGTGCTGATCAGAATTATTTCCCCCCTTGGTAAATATGATCAAAGATGGTTATAAAAAATAAATCTGCATTGTTTATCCTTTTGATATTTTATAAATAAATAAAAAATTATTGAATTATTACTTTTATTGAAGTAAAAGAATTGAAATTGGGGGGAAAATCACATTATTGAATAATGTGTTTTTCTCCAAAACACGTTGGGAACAATTATTTGCCCCCTTTTTACTAAATACTTTTTGCAACCTCCTTTTTCCAAGAAAACAGCTCTGAGTCTTCTCCTATAATGCCTGATGAGTTTGGGGAACACCTGACAAGAGTGACAAGAGATCAGAGACCATTCCTCCATACAGAATCTCTCCAGATCCTTCGGTTTTCCCAGATCCATGTTGGCGCTTCTTCTCTTTATTATAAACAGAACCTACTTGACGCGCGAGAACAAGTCTCTTGCGGAAGCTCAAACATGCTGCGAAACACAAGAATGAACCTCATTGGTTTTCGCTGGTCAAGCGAACATTCTTGAGCTTCCATTTTTCCACAACTGTTGTGCACGTTGATGAAATTTTATATAAGCCTCATAAAAGCCTAAATTCAATCTGTTCATCATATAAAGTGTTCGTGTCTCTTCAGAAAACTTTGGACTAAACCGCTCAATTCATATGGATTAGTTTTACGATCACTTTATGACCTTTTTGAAGCATCAAAGTTTCAGTTGCATAGCTGTCAACGGAGGGATAGAAAGCTCCCAGATTTCATCAAAAAGATCTTCATTTGTGTTCCGAAGATGAACGCAAGTCTTAATGGTTTGGAACGACAAGAGGGTGAGTAATTAATGACAGAATTGCATTTTTTGGGTCAACTATCCCTTTATGTTTAATAAAATAAAAAATAATGAAATTTTGACACATTTTATAGCATTTTATTATAAATGTAATTTTAGATAGTTTAACAGCAATAATAAATACAATATTTTTTTAAAAGAGTAACTAAAAACATTAATTGACTAAATGTGCATAGGGAAAATGAGCATGTAATTATTGAATATCCAATATTATACCAATATAATTGTGCATCCCATTTTCCCTTTGTCATTAGATATCTTCCTTGGAAAGACAGCTTTGCCTTTTCACCTCATTCCATTTTAACACACAGGTCATGTATTCTGTAACGAATCCCACTGGAGGCAAATTGAAGTGAACCCAAATGCAGCTTTATATCCAAAATGTGATTAAACATAAAACAAAGGCATGAAAACTTTAAACTAAAACAGGAACAAGAATATGGACAGGGCTTCCAGACAGTGGTTACAACAATCAATACGAGACACAGGGCAAACATGAGGGCTTAAATACACAAGACTAACGACTAGACAAGGGACACCTGTGAACAATGAAATAATGAACCAATCAGACAAGGGAACACATGGCAGGATCTCATGACACGAACAAGGGATCACATGACATGCATGAAACAGGAACAAGGAACAAAACCCAAAACGTGACATATTGACACACATTATCTGCTGTCATGACCCTGGGAATTCCCAGAGTGCAGTTCTTTTTATCTATTTCCCAAAGCTTGTACATATTTAACGGCTAATTGTTCCCGTGGGTGCCCGGCAAAAGAGGGACATTGATGGATCAACCAACCAAAATGTTTTGGACTTCGTTTGTCTCCGCTAATGTAGCCATTAAATGATGTGTGCATGCGTATCGCACATTAAGACCCTGGCTGCTGGAAGGAGGCCAGAAACCAGCCGAATGGAGACAGCAGGTTGGGAGGGACGGGTGTTTGTCAGAGACAGTAAGAGAAATCAGGAGAGTGCTCCCAGAAGGGCATTCTGCAGTGCAGTGCTTGGTGATGGATGAAAGGAGTGTTTGGAGGGATAGATGGCCTCCTAAGATTTGGATTTGCTCCAAATACTCTCAGAAGATGCCTCTTGCTTGTGGTGCCTTACATTTTAACAGGAAATACAAATTAAATCTGTACATTCTTAAGGAGCTCAAAAAATCACTCGCTTATGCGAATAAATTTCACACTAGGTGACTAAATAATATCTGTAGATAGCCACTGGCTAATAGATTGTTAGATTTCACTTGCCAGTGATCGAGATAAAGGCTAAGACTAAGTTTAGCACAGATATCATGCATTTTCATTTGCCTACACTCGAACACTCTGACTGTGTTTGAGAGTTTCACTCTCCGAGTCTTTACAATGAAGCACACTATTCCTATTGATTTCAATGGAAGAGAGAGAGAGAGAGAGAGAGAGAGAGAGAGTCTTCTATTCTTTCTTGAGTAAGTAGCATTCTCATTGGTTAGTGCTCACCTATAACCGTCCACATTTTGATTTCAGCAAATCAGTTTTTCGCGAATCAAAACGTAATTAATATTCAGCCCATCAGCTTATCAGACATTAGCGTGTTTTATATTTTATTAGTCGAATTATTGTTTTATTAGTTTTATTGTGCATTTTTTTTTAAGAAACACTGAATAATGTGTCAATGTCAAGCATCACTACCAGCCTACAAGTTCTATTATAAAAAAATCGTGATTTGATAGGGACACTTGATTTTTTTGTTAAAAGTTAAGTTGTTGTGCTTTCAAATCATCTCACATTATGCTCAAATGAATTAAAATCAAAAGCATAAAAAGCCTTCCCAACTATTTATTCAAGTAGACATTCATAACAAATACAGTAAGAGCAGCCAATGATATATTTTTTATATTTACATGATCAACATAATACAACATGACAGTTTTTATATCCATAGATCCTATTGAAACACTAAGAACTACAGTAATTTTTTTATTTTTCATTTTTATTTTAGTATCAACTTTGATAACCTTAAAAACTACCCACAAATTTGACTTGGCTGTCACAGGCATTAAGCCAAGGGGCTTTAGTTGCAAGGTACCAGGAAACTGCAAATCTCCCTGAATTTGTTCTTTAATTACTCAGTGTCTGTTCTCATGTGGTCTGGCATGAAGTATTCATTCTATTGTGAGCAAGACCAAGTGTGGTCATCAGAGAGATCTTTGTTTCTCATCACTCGCTTGTTGTTTCACACCATGAATCACTATTGTGCTGGTTTCGGCGGTCTTACTGACCCGTACCAAACCGATTTATCGTCAGCCATTGTTTCTATTTTTCCATCCTCCATCAGAAAACAGGAATTGGCTTGAATAAACAGGATTGCATGACAAAGAGGCTGATTTTGATGTTTAGAAGGGCCTTTGTGTTGTGCACTAAGCCATAAAGGAACTTCAAAGGTTTTAGAGTCCACGTCCACCGTTTGTCATATTCCCGGATTACGAGGGCCAATAACCTTGGCTTTGAGTATTTCTCTGGCTGTTCCATCTATATTTGTGAGGCCTGTTATCTCTCTCGCTTCCTCTCTGATGACTTGATAGTATGTGCCAACGCCTCTTGAGGAGTGTTTAGTTTAATTAGTGCTGACTGTTAGATAAATGTTTGGTTCAGAGAGACTGGTGCTCGTGAAAAAGAAAATGATCAAAAGGGGCTCAGATGGTAATACGAGTCTCCCTTCATATTTGTTCCATAGATTTTTTTTGATAATGCAGACATTTACATGAAGCTGAAATTGTGATCTAAGATCTGTTTGGTTCAAAGACCCGAGTTCAAATCAGGTCCCTTTGAGAAGATTATAAGTGGAAGGGATGGACCATTATCAACTAAAGTGAGCTTTTAATATGTCGTGTCATTTAGGCAGAGGAATCCATGCAGGGATGAGAGGTTTATTCTCTGATTGTACGAGCGCAAACTTGCTGAGATCCCTTGCTCCGCTTTCTCATATCTCCCACAGCCAGCTAGTGTGATATGCTGAAATTTATGCTGCGTTGTTAAATAGTGATAGGCTCTTTACTCCTCCGCTTGTGATATTACATTATTAGGCTGGATTTTCTTACCAGAGATGTAGGGCATTTATATTAAAATATATGGGGAAATGACTAGGGATTTGTGATATAGATAAAAATTATTGAAAAATATTGTTTTTAAACTTTTTTTTTTTTTACTAAAAGTAACTAGTTTCAAAGGCCAAGCAGGTGGAAATGTTTAATTTTAGGAATAAACTAGTAAAAATCTAGTTTAATTAATCAAGAGAGGTAAAAAAGTTAATATTTTATTGATTTCTTTTTATTTTTTTTAAAATATGCACTAGCAGTGTTGGGGAAAGTTATTTTTTATAAGTAATACAATATTGCATTGTGCCATAAAAAAGTAACTTCATTTCATTTCATTTATTTATTTAAGGACAGTGCACATTAATTAACATCACTGTAAATCTGCCAGTGTTAGCCATCAGGCTAATTTTCAACTGTAGTCCATTGGCAAGATGTTATACTAGGCACATGATGGCAAAAAAAAAACATTAAATCACACAGCAGTTGATACACGACAATAGAACATAATGCCATAGCACTGACTCCATTAAAACATAATATCATAAAATATATAACCATACAGCCATACAACTGTTAGGGGAATTAAAATGTAACCATCTATCATCTATCAATCATGCATATACCATAGGTTACAGGACAGCTTAAGTATAGAGGGAGACCTACATTAATTTTTATGAGAGTAATATTAAAACTAATTGTTTTAGTTACTTTTTATGGAAAGTAATGGATTACATTACTTTTGCCTTACTTTTTCTTCAAAGGCCTTTTCACTCCAAAAGTGAAATGATGCAAACACACAGCCAATAAAAACAAAAACCTGAAACACAAATGTGATGTTTAACTAAAGTCATTTTATCAAGGTCAGCAGCAAATACATTGGTTAATAAAGTGAGATTGAATATATCAATTATGTATTATTTAACTTTTGTATTATTGCAGGGTTGCTTAATAGTTTATATTTCACTGTTTTTATTTTGAGGTATACTGAATCTGTTTTTGTGCAAGTGAGATAAATCGATGCCTACTCGCATTTAGATACAATAACCATCATGTTTACAAAGCGCACACAACCCCTGCACCTCATCACAAAGTCTCTCAACATGGGGACAGGAGGACTTATTTGAAAAAGTAACTGATATTCTGTTGTAAATTTAAAAGTAATTTGTTACTTGTTACTTGAAAAAAGTAATCTGATTACGTAACTCACGTAACTTGTAATGATGCCCCCAACACTATGCATTAATATAACATATTTAAGTATATTTATTATTTATATAGCAATATTTACCTACATATTTGTAATATGTAGGTAAATATTGCTTTATAAATATATTTTTATATTTCCCATCAGTTGAATGCTTTGGATATGTATTACATCATGTGTAGCTGTCGAAGGCTTTTCCATTATCAAGGCATTATTTGATTTGCCATAGGGGTATCCCTATACTGGCCACCTCATCCAGCTAGAGCTCTTTGTTGGATCTCTCCAAGGCTTTCATGAACCCAGCCCAGCAGTAAATCTTCCATTGCCCAGCTCCGCCACAGTCTCCCAATCAATAAAAGATTACTTCTCATCCTCTCGCACTGAAAATGCATTAGCTGGTCCCTCTTAAACAGAATTCTTCTTACGTTTCGCCACTGCCTTTATATCCTTACCGAATCAAATTCAGAACTAATAGAGAATGTATTTAGATTATGTGTGGGTGTATGTGATTTGATGAAAACAAGTGGCAGAGAATCAGAGTATTATTTATTTATTTTGCCAATGTTGCTCCAGGCATATTAATTGTTGTCATTACGCATGTAGTAATGAATCCAAGTTTATTATCTACAATCATGCATATTAGACCTCATTATTGGTGCCAGTGTCACCTACGTTAAATAAGAGAGAGAGCAATATGTTCTGCCTTGATGTCATTATATCAGCTCTAATAATGAATGTGAAAGGGTCTTCTGTGTGTGTGACGACACACTATTGGTCCACCTGAATTGTCAGTTTAATTCAAGCGCATGCTCTCTTTGTGAGTCATGGGCTGAGTCACTTTGGTCCTCCGGGACCTACAGTCATCAATATGCATTAAAAGCACCTTGGCGATCTGCTCCCTCTTCCATGCTGAATCTGCGAATTTAGCCCTCACAGTCCAGACACTGGCAGATAAACAGAAGAATCCACAGTTTTCTTCATTACACAAGCAAACTGGATCCCATGCATAAGCAAGATCTTTAAGTCATGATCATGTAAATCTGGGAAACCCAGAAAGTCTTGTATGATATCTGTGCAGGACATGAGAAGTAACTGTTCTTAAAGGGCCTTTTACATTGAGTAAACTCAACCTGCACAAATTATGTTTATTGCATGACCAGAAGTTCATCCTCCTAGAAAGTAACTCAATCACCTCATGGTTGGTTTAGGGTGTGTTCACACTTGTAGTTCAGTTCTCTTGGACGGCGATTCCGACGGCTGTACTGAGCAGTAGTTGGCAACATAGTGCCTGTGACGAGAACCAGGTATTCTTGAGCATTCTGTCCTAAGGGTTGCATCTTGTGACATCACATTCTGTTTTTGGTTCATTTAAATTTCGTTGGTCTGTGTTGCCAGTCGAACTGCACCAGAGTTCGTTTGGGAGCAGTGGGTCTCGGTTAGGGCTGCACGATTAATTGAAATAAAACCGAAATTGCGATTTGGCTTAGTGCGACAAAGACTGCATTTTTTAGTCTTTTTACGACTTTAAATTGAATTAATATATGCACAACATGTTTGTTAGGAGTGGCTCTCTGATCGGTAGTAAATGCTGCTCCATCTCTGAAAGGACTGTGAGTTCGAGTCTGTTAAAACGTGCATTTAAAAAAGCAACACGCGTCAAACATCTTCCCACACTTGTAATGCGAAGTGTTGTTTGCACTTGTTTGCATATTTCCTCTAAGCTATGGGATATGCTCCCCAGTGAACCTTGGTATTCCTGTGCTAAATAGGAGTCCTTCGTCCGTGCCAGTCTCACGACAAGGATCTCAGATTTACGCAGGGCACTGGAAGACAGCTGAGAAGGTGGCGTGATTAGACTGGTAACCCCATTCGTCGTCATCCGACGTAACTCGGAGTTACGAGTTACGTCGTTACGTCTGCCTGCCACTTTCCGCTGTACCGCGGGGATCGCCTGAGCTCAGTCTTGGCTCCTCAGCAAAGAAACATATCTGCATGTTGCCGGCTTCCTCCTTTTATACCCACGAGGTGGGGCGGAGTTACACTATGCAAATTCTGCAGACCCATGGCATTTCTTTGCCATTGGCTCGTTTTGTAATGCTCGAAGTCGATAGGTGTTCTAAACGAAACCCCATTCGTCGTCATCCGACGTACCGTCTCCGTTCCCTACTCAGGGAACGAGGGTTACATACGTAACCGAGAGGTTTTTTAAGTTTTAAGTTTAGTGAAGTTTTTTTTCACAGTGGATGCATAAGAGTCTCCTATTTCATTTTAAAGACATGGACTTCGTTTTTAATTCCGCATACCTCCTGACAAAAATCAAGAAATTGTCACAGATTTATTTTTTATCATAAATGATCATAATAATTATTATTAGTCATATTAATATGTAAGAACAACCTTTTGAGACAAATTAAGCAGCACTACTAAAAAGCACCACAAACCTGGAGTCCTTTATCATTTGTAACCAGAAAAATCACAATTTGATTTTTTCTCCAAATCATGCAGCCCTGGTCTCGGTCTCGGTCCATTTGTTTGGTGCACACCAAGGTTCTGATGGCAGCATTCACACTTATTCAAATGAACTGCACTGACAGAGCAATCACACCAGAGTTTGTTTTAATCGAACCAAAACAGCCAAGTGTGAACATACCCTAAGACTTCTTTATTATTATTATTATTATACATTTTATTTATAGGTGCCTTTCTTGACACTCAAGGTCACCTTACATCATCATCAACAATAACAAATTTAAAAAAGCAATGAGACACAAGACAATTAAAAAAATAGTGCAGTTATGGTCAAAGGGAATAAGCTATTCTAAACAGATAAGTTTTGAGTTTGGATTTGAAAAGTGAAAGAGAGTCAATTTTACGGAGATCTGGTGGAAGCGAATTCCAGAGCTGAGGAGCAGAGAAACTGAAAGCTCTACTCCCCATAGTAACAAGGCGGACACGGGGAACAGTAAAATGAATAAAAGAAGAAGATCTTAGAGTACGCGTGTGTGTGGGTATATGGAGGAGATCAGAAAGATATGAAGGGGCTAGATTATGAATGGCTTTAAAAGTAAGAAGAAGTATTTTGTAGTTGATACGATAAATAATAGGAAGCCAATGCAGCTGTTGTAGGATAGGAGTGATGTGATAAATAGAAGGGGTGCGAATAATGATACGAGCTGCCGAGTTTTGGACCAGTTGAAGTTTATGAAGAGTTTTATGTGGGAGGCCAAACAAAAGGGAATTACAATAATCTAAACGGGAGGTGACTAAGCTGTGAACAAGAATGGCAGTGGAGTGCGGCGTGAGGAAAGGACGCAAACGGTTGATATTACGAAGATGATAATAAGTAGACCGAGTAACGCTGTTAACATGAGATGTAAAGGAGAGGGTGCTATCAAAGATGACACCCAAACTCTTAACCTGAGGGGAGGGGAAAATGGAGGAGCTATCAATAAGAATAGAGAAATTATGGATTTTGTTTAATGTTGATTTTGTACCTATAAGAAGCAATTCTGTTTTATTACTATTTAGTTTAAGGAAATTTGATGTGAACCAGGATTTTATGTCAAGAAGGCAGTTAGTAAGGGAAGATGGTGGAAGTGTGGAATTAGGTTTAGTTGAAAGATAGAGCTGGGTGTCATCTGCGTAGCAATGGAAATTAATATGATGTTTACGGAAGATGTAACCAAGGGGAAGAAGATAAATAACAAACAGTAAGGGCCCCAGAACAGAGCCCTGGGGCACACCTGTTATGACAGGGACAGAATGAGAGGTAAATGATTTTAACTGAATAAACTGAGAGCGGCCAGAAAGATATGAATGAAACCAGTTAAGAGGTATGTTAGTAATTCCAATAGAGGAGAGTCTGTCAAAAAGTATGGTGTGTGAAATAGTATCGAAGGCCGCACTCAGATCAAGCAGAAGAAGAATGGAAAGTAAACCAGAGTCAGCCGCTATAAGAAGGTTGTTAGTGGTTTCAAGTAACGCTGTTTCCGTACTATGATGCGGACGGAAACCAGACTGGAATTGTTCATATAGATTATTGTAAGAAAGATGAGTATGGAGTTGAGCAGCCACTATTTTTTCCAAAATTTTGGAGATGAATGGAAGATTTGAAATCTTTAGAGATCAAATACTAAACATTTTACTGATCAGTTCATTTAAGTTCTGTTTTCATTGATTTTACCCAATAGACGTCTGTTGTATATTTACATTTATGCATTTGGTCGACGCTCTTATCCTAAACAACTTGCATTGCATTCATGAATACATTTTATTATTTGTTGCATTCTCTGGGATCCAAACACAGAAACTTGACATTGTTCACAGAATGTGAGCTGCTTTGAGCTACAGGAATTGTTGGTGAATTACTGTAAATTCCTTTTTTTGTGTGTTTACATGCAAATTTACAGATGAATCAACAGCTTTACCACAAATGACACTGCCAAAAGCTCAGGTCTGTTGACAGCATTTCGCTGTTCAAAGGCTCAACATGTGGTGGTTGTTCAAGATGCTCCGGCTCTTTGTGGCATTACGTGCTTTTTAAAGCTTCACTTGACTAAGGCAGAGGTTGTTTCATGTTGTTTTTAGTTGTGCAGAAGCCTCAACAAACTTGTTTGGACAAAAATTGTTTTCTCTTTTCCATGCATCTGTTTAGTTTTTTTAGTAGTCTGAACAGCTAAATCTCAGCTTTTCCATCCTCCACAATGACAGTCTTCTAGCTTCATTCACATGACATGCTTAGCTCATTACCAGTGCAACCTATGTAGATGTACTGGTCTGGATATTGATCACACTGTCAGATTTCATCACTTACTGTATATACAGGCAGTCTAAAGATTTGGTTTGAATAAATCATGGGCACTTGGGGAGTTTGAACAGAGCCTTGGTGTCTAAAGCTCAAATGCATGACTACAGTTTCTTTCATCTTCCTTTGAATCTCTCATGCTCTCTTACTTCCAAGTACACACACAGACGGGCACAGTGTGATGGTCGCATTGCCATGTGAATCATTTCTTAGAATCCTGAGGAGGTTACATCAGAACAAGAGGACTGTGTGTTAGGGTTGTCACGATTATAAAAAATAATTGTGATTTGATTTATGATTTATTTATTTTGTTAAAGTTTCAAAGGATATAATGACATGAATAGGATTCTAAATAAAATAATAATAAAGAACAACATTATAATTAACATTTTACTTGTTAATTTTACTTGAATTTATTTTTTCTACTTCAGTTGTGAAAAGTCAGTAATAACAGTATCAATTAAATTGCTATGTATTTTCAAATGTAGTTTTATTGCTGTGAAGGTAAAGCTGAATTTTCAGCAGCCATTGCTCCTGTCTTCAGTGTCACATGATCCTTTAGAAATCATTCTAATATGCTGATTTGGTGCTCAAGAAAGATGGTAAATTTTTTCAGGATTTTGTAATGAATAGAAAGTTAAAGAAATAACAGCATTTATGTGAAACATAAATATTGTGTAATATTATGAAAATAAATTTTTACAATTAATGCTATTTCTGACCCCAAACCTTTGAGTGGTGTGTGTTTGAGGGCAAAAAAGGGGAAAAAAAAATATGTAATATAAAAATAGACATTTTGTGGATTTTTTTTTATTCATACAATTCTGATATTTGGATAACAATATTTGATTTGAATTCAAAGTGCACTGTGATCACTGTTATCTTGAATAATCAGATCAAGTAATCACGATCATGTGATTATGTAATAATCACAAAGAGCCTAGTGTGTCTGTTTGTGTAGGATTACTAAAGACTTTCTTGTGTGTGATGTAACTTCTACTCTTTTGAAAAGCCCTTTTGCATTTCAGAACGTCTCCTCCATGGAAAAAAATATGCAAATGCATTAATTGAGGAGTTTGTCATTCTTTCTCAGACATGTTTTGTCATAATCGCTTGCTACAAATATAATTGTCATCAAAGAAGATAATGACTTGGATTAGCTCAGGCTTTTGTTTGGATAAGAAGAAGAATCATGGGCATTTAAACACTAATGCCAACCATTACACTCCATCTGTCCTTTAAGAAAAAGATCAGATTTCCATCTCCATACTGCACTGGCATGACGTCAGAAAGCTTTGTACGTACCATCAGTGGAATCCACAGCATAAGATGTCATCACTTTGAATTTCGTGACTGCTTCATTGTGGCTTGTTCCTAGTTAAACGTGGCTTTCTCCATTCTCCATCTCTCTGGCTCAGATTCAGGTCACTCCCTATAACACAGATGGTGCCGAGCCTCAGTGATGGATGCTGGTTCCGCAGAGCAGAGAGATGCATGTGGAAGTCTTTATCGTACCAGCCGATTGGCAGTTCATCAGAGCACTGCAGCCTCTTGCAGTTACTCATAGCTGAGCATTTCATCCTTATTCTCCTACAGCTGCTGACTTGTCTGATACAGCTTTAAAGCAGACGCAATGTTCTCCAGTTTGCCTGTGGGGGTTAGACCTACAGAGAGAGATGGTTCATGGGAAAAATAATCTTTCCTTAGTGTGATAAATTCCTGCTGCTTTTTGTCTATTCAGTGATATTTGGGTTACTTAAAGTTTCTGCCAGATGGAGACCTTGAATTGAATTTTCCTACTCCACAAATCTTCTCAAAACTTTTTATTATTTAATAAATTAGGAATAAATAATTTTAAAATGTATTAAAAAAAACAAATCTGTAAAATAAACAGACTTTTATTCTCGGCATTACTTCAAAATCTCAACTTCAACCAGCACTCTCTCTAGGGGTTTACAAGTGATGTTAACAAAGACTGACTACTATTCGTAAACTTTGTCTGTTCAGCCTCGTCGTCTTCTTCTTTTGTATCGCATTCGCAGTATTATTGAGGCAGTTCTTATGTATCGTGCAATTTGTTTTTTTCATATGTTAACAGTTACCAACAAGAACAAATTCTTAAAGATAACTTATTTAGCAAGTACAATTATTAGTATCCCTACCTCGAATTTATCTTATAGTGTCTCTACATTATAGTCTTGGCTCCGAAGACTATAATTTAATATAGATAAACGTTACGAAAGGCTCAAAAAATCTTAAACGATCCAGACCACCAACTCTATAAATATTTGACCCCCCTGCCTTCTTGTTGTATACTGCAGGTTACCAATGTGTAGAAAGGCCAGATATAGTACGAGTTTTGTTCCTGTATCTATATGAGCTGTAAATACATAGCATAAATGACATACAAATGGCCGATTTCCTATCTTTGTAGTTGGTTTGCTGTTTTTTTGTGATGTCAGTGATTATTTTTGATTGTATTATGATATGTCGATAATTTAACTTGTGTAATGTACGCGTCTACGGTGGAAACAAATTTCCAAATCAAAAAAATCTAATCTAATCTATCTACTGTTGCAACTTCTGTATTCTGTAATCCTATTACAGTATTTTTCACAAAAAAAACATTGTTTAAAATCTGTATAAAAAAAGGAAGTAAACTGTAACCAACAGGGCACTTGGTAATCTGGTACGTTTGTGCGCACTTGGAATCATATTTTTTCAAATAAAGACAAGGCAACACTCATTTTACATACAGCACACAAGAAAATTACACGAATATGGCATATTGGGCAACTGAATATAGCACAGAATATATCATACTTGGCGAAATATTGGTTGACCACTAATTTGTACACTCTTCATTATCTGTACACTTAATCGTGATACATTTTTCAGTATTGGTGAAAAATACATAGCAAATTAAGACTAATATCCCAAAACAAAGTAAATAAATAAAATTAAATTTGAAATATATTGCCATTATTGTTGGTGTTTATAAAAATATATTTCAAATTTAGTTTAATTTCACTTATTTTTTGGGGATATTTTAAACGTCTCGGTTATGTATGTAACCCTCATTCCCTGAGGAGGGAATGAAGACGTTCCGTCTTGACGACGAATTTGTTTCGCTTGGAAAGCCTATCGACTTCGGGTATTACAAAATGAGCCAATGGCAATGACATGCCAGGGGTCTGCGGAATTTGCATGGTGCAACTCCGCCCCACCTCGTGGGTATAAAAGGAGGATGCCAGCAACATGCAGATATGTTTCTTCGCTTTGGAGCCAAGTCTGAACTCAGGCGATCCCCGCGGTACAGCGGTAGTGGCAGGAAGACGGAATGTCTCTGTTCGGGTTACATACGTAACCGCGACGTTCTCTTTCGTCGTCATTACGAGTTCCGTCGTGACGACGAATGGGGTTCCAGTCTAATCACGCCACCTTCACAGCTGTCTTCCAGTGCCCTGTGTAAGTCTGAGCTCCCTGTCGTGAGACTGGCTCCTACTTAACACAGGAATACCAAGGTACACTGGGAGCATATTTCATATCTCAGAGGAAATATGCAAATAATGCCAACCCAAGAGGGGAGGGGACTTACAGAACACACATATGACCCGGAGGGGGATGCATATGGAGAACACTGGGGTGTGCAGCCCGCAGGGTGGATTATTTCAACCCCAGTGGTGGCAAGGTGGCTTGCCAAGGGAAAGATACATGCTCAGTGAGGCTTACAATGGAAATACACATGTGGGGGTCGCCCAGAGTGGGGACCATGCACACAGAGGCACCTAGCCAATGCGCAGGCAAAGACACTGGCGTCGACGTCAGCAGTGCTGGAGGAACTTAGGGCTTGTCGAGGAAGCTCACCTGAGGAAATATTGCAGGTATCCAGTCCGTGGAGTGGAATGGCGAGCAAGCGAAACACCTGAGCGGGTCCTAGTACTGGTTGGTTGAAGCGAGTACACGAGAGGACACAGGCTCCATTCAGAGATTGTAGAATCTGGCGAATGTGTAGGGTGTCGCCCAGCCTACAGCTCTGTAGATGTCTGTTAGCAAGGCGCCATGCGCTAGAGCCCAGTAGGAAGCCACATTCCACAGCTAGGATAGCCAGTCGCCGAGATAGTTCAGGATGCGAAGCCCGTGTTCCCATGGAGGACGGCACACACTGTCATCCGAGAACTCTGTGATAGAGGGGGACGAGAGTAGCGTGGCCCGGGGGCGGCGCACACAATCATCCGAGAACTCTGTGTGCTCAGAGACGGGAGAGTCAGTTCTTTCTGAGAATAAGGATACTCCCCCGGCCCTCCACCGGTGGAAGGTGTGGCCCTGCTACCACCTCCTGGAAAGAAGCCACAAGTGTAGCCGAAAAACGACATGTTCCGGACGGGTGTTTAGGGTCGCGCGGAGAAGCAGCACTCTGAGGACACAGTAGCATCGCAACAGAGCGATCAACCGGGGGAACCCCAGTTTACCCATGGGCAGCGGCCCCGTCGAGGGGAGGAAAGGCGGAGGAGACCAACGAGGGATCAAGGGAAGATATGGGGGTCTTCCAGGATTTCGAGATCTCCTCATGCACATCCGGGAAGAAGGGTATTGGTAGGGTGTGGATGAGGGGACTCTCTCTAACGAGATCATTGAGTCTCGACCATGATGACGCGATGGTCATATTCCCGCCGGGAGAACATGAGTCATCCACAAACGCTGCTCTAGCGTGATCAGTGCCCAAACACACAGAGCAGTTAATGTGCCCATCAGAGTCGGAAATGAGTCGACCGCAACCAGAAGTGTACAGGCGAGCCGTCTTTAAAAAGATGTGCCGTGTGCAAGCTCTTTTGTGAGAGGAAAAAACTCTGCGGATGTTGAAGCGAGCAGGGAGAAACATACTCACTGGCAGATACTCCACAGATCAGCAGGCAGTGTGAACTCGCTGGATATCGCCGTCACACCAACACTGGAGGGTCGTTCGTCTCGTAGAGTGAAGTCAGAAATGGCTGTGGAGTGAAGAAATACTCTTGGTTCCGAAGCGAAAACATATCTGCATGTTGCCGGCGTCCTCCTTTTATACCCACGAGGTGGGGCGGAATTGCGGCATGCAAATTCCGCAGACCCATGACATTTCTTTGCCATTGGCTTGTTTTTTAATACTCAAAAGTCGACAGAACTCGTAGTGACAACGAAAGGGAACTATGTAATTTTCACCAATAATGAAGTATTGATTATGATGAAGTAGAAAAATATAATGATATATTGGTAATCGGAAGTAAAATGTTGGTAAAAATATATGAATCTATGTAATAATAACAATAAGTTAAACAAATTGTTGTTGTTATTATTATCATTATTATTGGAAGAATGTTCATATCAGTTAACTGATGCATCAACATAGAATCAATGTTATTGACTAGAAAAAATGAATAATGTTCTACAAATAGTATCCTCTTCTACACACACACACACACACACACACACACACACACACACACACACACACACACACACACACACACACACACACACACACACACACACACACACACACACACACACACACACACACACACACACACACACACACACACACACACACACACACGATCA
Organism: Siphateles boraxobius; assembly: GCF_051911475.1. NCBI lineage: Eukaryota > Metazoa > Chordata > Actinopteri > Cypriniformes > Leuciscidae > Siphateles > Siphateles boraxobius. The sequence goes on from NW_027509097.1 coordinate 11,587,194, forward strand.
TAGATGTTAATGTTCCTTGGATGTTTTTACATTTTCAGCATGATGTTGTACAACATGCAATCAAACTGACATCGCTTGCGCTCCTGCTACAGTATGTGCCAATGTCACCCTGGGTTTTTGTCACTTAGATGGTCGGAGAAGCGTGGCCAGAAAATTACACTCTCTGCGGCTCTGTGGACACAGCAACCAAATTGTTAGGAGAATCATACACATACAGTCTTATGTTTTTATGCACAGTCATACACACTAGGGTTGTGAAATAACATGGTTTCAATATCGACTACTAGTCTGTGGGTTGTCTGAATGACTAGCTAAGAGACTAGTTGTCTTAAATTGTATAATTAGACTGTTTTTTTTGCATCTGATGCTCTTTGTGGCTTATCATTCACCCCCCCCCCCCCCCATATCTGACCAAAATGGATTATGCAGAATAATATGAACTAATAATAAACAAGCTGGACAAGCAAAGAGTGAAGACCATGAATTGCTCAAGAGCCAACCAACTCTATTTAACACTATCCAACATTCATTTGATATTGACGGTGCTTTCATAAAATATTGCTTTGGGATCACTTTCTCCCACCTTCACAGCATCAGTTCCCTTGCCAAAATTGTTCCTCCTCCACCACATTACATGTCTCCAACCCATTCTTACAGTATCTGGAAAGTTGAAGAGTATACACCTCCATAACCTCAAATCTTTTAAAATGCCTTTTTTGTTACTGTAAGACTTTTTTGGCATGTTCGTTGTTTTTGTTTGAAATCATTCCTCCTTATTTATTCAACAATTTTTTAAAATATATTTTTCCAGTGTATTTTATTAGTCGGTTGTTTCACCACGAGTCAACATTCAATACTTAACCCTTATACACTTTTATATTTTGGTTAAATCAGTTGACCATTCTTCCCAGTGGCTAACATAATAAAATCCTCTTTTAATATAGCTATGAAGAGGAAATATAGATCACTCTGGATGATTATGTTTATCTTTTGAGGACAATCTCCATTTAGGATGTTGGAAAGCTGGTTTAGAACCATCTGTTCTCCTGAGGGTATTTATTCGGCTTGTTAGTGTGTTTGTTAGTGTGTGACTATGAACATGTCTTTGAGTAGATCCTATTCCACTTTAAGGTCTTTGTGAGAGAACTGTTCGTGTCCTTGTATCCTGGAGTTCCTCTGGTGGGGAGGACAGTGTGCATCTACTGTATAGTGTTTGCACAGTTCCATCCTAATTTGTGCATTTTTTGGTGGTGCTCTCTCTCGCTGTTCCGATAAATCGACTTCCCTCCATCATCCATTGTTTATTTTTTTTTGGTGTCCTCTTTGAAGTGCCTGGTCCTGAGGCGACATGGGGGCGCTCCTTTATTTAATGTCTGCTTTCACGTGGTGTCTCTGAAGGAGAAAAGTAGGAAAGTCTGTGCTAATTTTTCTTTTCCCTGGAGAAGCAGAACAGTAGTAGTAAGACTCTGATGGTAAGAGGTGACCGCAAGTTTACTTCTGCCCCGCCGTCGTCACAGGGGGACGGTAGTTGAAATTGGATTTGCAACGAAAGCTGATGATTACATAAAAATATTAACGGCATGCTAATACAATTAAACGCCCGGACTTTAAAGCAAGCAGATGTTTATGCTATTTTTTGTTACGTTAATGAGTTAAGCGAATGCTTAATGAATAGTCAGAAAAACAGAAAAATTGTGAAGAAAAAGGCAGTCTAAAGCTCGTGTTTGCTCTTGGCATGCGTGTCTATCCCCTGAAGCGCACTTTACCACAGCAAAATTGAATTGAATGACTACAAAGCCTTTAAAAGGTCCCTTGAAATGAAACGGCTTCTCTGGCATCTAAACCTCTCCGTGCTGGCGGTGTTCATGCTGGCCTAGGTTTACGCGCTGGCCGCTCTCGCCTACGCCTGCTCTGCAGAACAGTGATCCTTCTGGCTCCATAACAAGCGAAGGAGTGAGAGTCCTGCCTGTAAGCAGAAGAAAACAACTGTTTTCTGTGACGTATTGAATGTTATTGCTGCAAATGTTTCAGATATAAACTTGTCACTATATGGTATACTTGTCACTTTATCTGGCTTAAATAGATGAGGTGAAATTATTGACAATTGTTCAATAATTTCTTTCACAGAAAATCTTTTTTTATTTGTATTTAGCAAGCATGCATTAAATTATTCTAAAGTGACTGTAAAGACATTTTTAATGTTACAAAATATTTAGATTTCAAATAATTGCGGTTCTTTTGCACTTTCTTTCATCAAAGAATCCTGAATAAAATGTATCAAGGATTCCATTAAAAATAATAAGCAGCAGTTTTCAACATAGATAATAGAATTCAGCTTTGTCATCACAGTAATAAATAAGTAAATAAAATAGAAAAGTTATTTTGAATTGTAATAATATTTCTCAATATTACTATTTTACTGTATTTTTGATCAAATAAATGTAGCCTTGGTGAGCATAAGAGACGTCTTTTAAAAACATTAAAATATTTTACTTCAAATATTTGAATGGTGGTTTGTGTTTGTCTCTGTAGCATCAGTTTAATTGGGTATGTTTGTGCATTATATATCATCATTTACCAGCAAAAGTGCATTTATGAATTTTAAACTGTTGCATATATAGCTGTTATATTTCTACATTTTAAAATGCATTTAATTTTTTTTTATCACATTACGTTTTATTAAATGCATTTATTAATATATTTAATAGCAAGTGTGTCATATTCAAGTGAGTAAAATATCAATATTTATAGAAATTTGTATTTTATAAGAAATACTAACTTGATAAAGTTAAACATGTACACCTACTAAATCTACACTCTGTCCACCTGTTTGTGATGTTGCATGCAAAGTGTCATGTAACACATGATTTGGAAGATTCATTCAGAACTTTTTGTGTGAAAAGGTTTAAGAAAAAAATTATATGGTGGTTAATATATATATATATAATTAAATTTTTTTTTTTATGTAGAAATACAATTTTGTGGTTGAAGTGAAATGCTAGCAGTGGAAGTATAGTGACTAAATTCTGACTCAGTTGGCAAGCAGAAAATAAAATCACTGTTGATCCCTGAGCAGTGAACGACACCGGATTACATTGTCCCGGATTCAGCCTGACAGTTCCATGGCGTATCTCTCCTGCTGGCGTACTGCAGTGACGCAAACCCTATCAGTGGGAGGCGGAGAGAGGTGCAAGCTACATGCGGACATATGTCAGTCTCTCTGCGGGGCTCCAGGCATCAGAGCGTCCGCTTCCGGCTGCGGTGCGGCACCCAGGCTCAAGAAATGTTCAAGCCCTTGGGCTAGTGATTCAGTTTCAGCTGATTACCCCCATTCTCTAAGAGAAGCATTTTCTATCTCTCTTTCTTTACCTTTACTATAGTGCTAGCTAAAGAAAGATTCTTCATGCCTGAGTTGATGACTTGTGCTCTTTTCCCCGTTTAGTTCAGTCATGGATTGGTTGCAGAATGGACTTTCATTTTCTCTGTGGAATGGAAAGAAAGAATCATTGACCATTTAGCGGCTGGGTTCAAAGACACCTGTAGACTGTGAATGACATCTTCACACTGTGGAAATATGATATTGGTTGGGCAACACTTTGAGTACTGTTCCATCATTAATAAATAACTACACAGGGGCGAACAAGTAAAACAACTGCTAGGGCTGGGTATCAATTAAGATGTTCCAATTCGTTTAGAATTCGATTCATAAGCTCTCAATTTGATTCGATTTCAATTCTCGATTCATTTTTTGATTTCGATTCTAAATTCGATTATCGATTCGACTCAATGAATATAGATTTAATACAAATCCTATATTTATAAAAAAAAACAGTGAACTTAAGTTTACAAGTGGTTAATTAATAAAAAGAAATTAAGAGCCACAGAACTGTGTTAAACTCTTTTTATTTTAGGTACACTTGGGTACATTAACCCTCTATCTCGCTTTTTTTCTTATCAGTGCAAAAAACCCCTCAAAATACTCTGTTGATTTTGATCTTACATATTAAGTGTTGTACATCATTAGATCCTGATAAGTGTCTATTTTTTTTGTGGATACTCAAAATAAAAACAAAGTGTTCTGCTTTCCGCCAAATAAATAAAAATAAAAATGATGCTCTCTGTGAGTGAAGTCCATTCTGAAACGCGTCCGAAAATTAAAACAGACCCCAACTCTATATTTCAAATGCATACAATGGATAGAGAGGATTTTGATACAAGATGAAAAATTTATGCTAAAAATTGGACAAGTCAGAACAGTCGCATGCCAATCAAACAGGATCAGGTTATTTTATGTTTCTCAAAGCATTAGCTGTAACATGGAGGCTGCAATCTTATGAACAGTGTAGGAAAACTAATACTGGCTTTGGGGTGATAGATAAAACAAATATGGAGAAAATCGATTCATGGTCTTTGAGAATAATTTTTTAATTGACCACATAAAAAAAAAACCATTAATCGGAAAATCTACTTTTTTTGCCCTGCCCTAGTAACCGCTAACTAACAAACATCAATCTCAAAGACTCTTCACCTGTTTATAATGACTGATTTGGCAGCTCCAAACATGAACTGAGAGTTGTTCCTTACAGAGGTGATGTTTAAGTCTGTCACTAGTGTGACTGTGTAAATGGTAAGGTGCTCTTCAGGGCTCGTGAGAGTGTTCATGGATGAGGGAGTCTGGTCTCCAGTGGCAGCACTATAAAGGCTCTGTTAATGGCTGGAGCTTTAGTGAGAGGCTGCAGTGCTGCACTCATACACGTGTGCTCTTGTTCTTTTCCTATGGTTGCTCTTCTTTTGTTTTTATGGGTTATTCTAAATCCTTAGTAAACATCCTGGGTTATGTTGTTTCATGATGCACACCGTTTACATTTTACCCTTGCTATTTTACACTATTCAAATGCATTCAACCATATACACTAAAAAAAACAATCCGGTCTGATGCATTTCCGACTACCTTTAGAAGTTATCAAAAATGGACAAGCTTAAAACGTTTTAGACCCTGTTTGCACCTGTATTTAAGTCATCCATTTGTCTCAGTTGGCAGGTGTGAAACTAATTAATTTTGGAGCATGCCCTGACTGTATTCATGTGTTTGCATGTTCATCAGTTTCACATTTCGAATGAAGGAGAACATTTAAAGAGCTTGATTTTAAAATCGCTAACACTATCTTCCTGGGTTTTGCTGCTGTACTGTTATGGCTGCACAATAATGGTTAAACTGATAATCATGATTTTGGTGAGTGCTTTGCAATTTGCCTTCACATTAGATATTTTAAGAGAAGCAATTCAGTTGCAGATAAGACAAACCACAGATCTAGATTGCTCCACAAATGCAAATTTGTGCAAATCGCAAAAAAAGTGCATTTATTTACTAACCATAATCACAAACAATATGGTCCAGCTTCATGTTTGGATTTATTACAGTTTGTCACAGAGAAGGTTAATTGCAGATTTTGTAGTGCAAACAGCACACAAGGAACACATTACTGGCTGTATTACACTTTAATTCGAGCAGAATTTCATAATGAACATTGACAAACTCCAACATGCATGTTTGTCAGTGGTTTCAGATTATCAGCGCTTTTTGCAGCGCAGAGTGAGTGCATGCGCATGGTCGCCAGGTTGGGAAGATAAGTAATACCCTGGGCTGAAACCATATCCTTTTAAGACAGGGGTCTTCAATGTTTTTTCAGGGCAAGGACACCTTAGACGATGGAGACATTGAGCAGGGACCCCCGATACAAAATGTTTCAAACCAAGCTACATATTAGGCATATAGCCTTTGATATTAAATGAAACCAACCGTATTATCATAGTCAGGGCCGGCGCTATGGTGGGGCATTCGAGGGCCGTGCCCCCCCTGGCGGTCATTGATGCCCCTCCTACCACAGGCCATGGCGTGGCCTAATAAAATATCCCTTTTAGTTATTATTTTTATATTAAATAGTGGCATAACTTTGCTTTAAAAAGTGGCTGGGACAGAAATCGATTTAAATAGTACATTGTGTTTATTTTGTCGTTTAACGAGATCTAATATGTGTTGGTGACTACGTTTTGTTTGTATTTCAATGGTCCAGTGGTAGCACTTTTGCTAAGCCTATCAGAGGTTCTGGGTTCTAATCCCCACTTGATAGTTTTTTTTTGTTCATTAAAACCGATTATGTTTATCAGTGGTTGTATATCAACCAGGGTTTGTGTGCATTTTACTTTGTGATATCACTGGAACGAATAGAGAGTCTCCGCACAAGCCACAAGAGAACACTGTCTGTATCCACACCAATCGCAGCGCAACGAGCACTTTGATCACTTGATTTCAAAAACAACACATTTCAGCGTGCTAGATCGCCTCTTATTTAACCAACGAACGAAATGAATGCTCTGCTAGTTAACTGGAGATGTTTTATTTATTTGTATTATTTGTTTATTAGTATTTGTTACATCCGTGGTGCAAGATGTTTCAAAAGTAGGCTAGCTCAGATTTCTGATTTCTTAAAAAATAAAATAATAATAACTTAGGGGGCAAAATATTTTTAGTGATTATGTGAATTACACTGCGCAAACCAAAGTAAGAAGGGTTGGCTCTCAGTCTCCACAGTTGTCATGATGTGGGTTTTGTGTCTTGTCTATTCATGTTCAGTGGTTCCCTGACCTGTCTTTTACCTCTCCCAGGTGTTTCTCATTATTCCCGACGCCCCCTTGTTATCTTGTTAGCTCGTTTGTCCTTGATTATTTAAGCCCTGTGTTCCTGCCCTGTCTTTGTGAGTTGTTGAATGTATGATAGATGTTAACGCTGGTGATTTCTGTATCCTTGAATCTTGTTCCTGAGTCTTTGAATCCTGTTCCTGTCTAAGTTTATTAATAAAGCCACACTGCGTCTAGATCCAGCTTCATCGCTAATTCTAACGCACTACGTTACAGAACAACTCACCAACGAAATGGATCCAGCAGTTGTCAGCAACCGGGCTCTGGGAGAATACCTGTCGACGTTATTTGAAGAGGGCCAGTCCGTCCATAGGTACGCAAAGAATTTTCTGTCCATTTGCCATCTGGGACCGCTAGATGATATCCAGCTCATGGGCCTGTTTTGGAACGGGCTGGATTATGAAATCGCCCGATGGATGCCGCGGGACCTTACCGACTGGACTCTTGACCGGTATATCGCTCAGGCTTGTTCCTTGGAGGACCTCTTCTCCATTACAGGCTTGTTCTACTCGACACCTCCCGAGTTCACATTACCTGCGAAGCCCTCGTCGTCGTCTTCGCCGCTGGTACGGTCCAGCCCTGCCGAGCCCGCTCTTCACTGCAGCGCCGACGGACTCACTCTTCACTGCTGCCCTGACGAACCCGAGCTCCTCGTCAGCCTCGACGAGCCGGTGTTTCACGTCAGCCTTTAAGAACCCGAGCTTCACGTCAGCCTCGACGAGCCGGTGCTTCACGGCAGCCACGACGAGTTCACACTTCATGTGAGCATTGACGAGCTCACGCTCCACGTCAGCTTTGAAGAGCCCGCGCTCCACGTCAACCTTAACGAGCCCGCGCTCCACTTCAGCCTTGAGGAGCCCACACGTCACGTGAGCCTTGCCGAGTCTCCGCTTCTCGTCACATCTGCTCAGCCAGAGCCTCTCGTCACGTCTGCGCAGCCAGAGCCTCTCGTCACGTCTGCGCAGCCAGAGCCTCTCGTCACGTCTGCGCAGCCAGAGCCTCTCGTCACTTCTGCGCAGCCAGAGCCTCTCGTCACGTCTGCGCAGCCAGAGCCTCTCGTCACCTCTGCTCCAGCCTGTTTCCCTGTAGCTGCCCCCAAGAAAATTTTGGGGGGGGGGGCCAAGGGTCCGGTGATGAGACCATGAAGGCTGCGCCGCCATGGTCGTCTGCAGGGGCTTCACCACTCTGGTCGTCGGTCCATCCTGCTCCACCTTGGCCGCCAACTCTTCCTGTACCACCGTGGTCTTCAGTTCATCCTGCTCCACCCTGGTCTCAGCTTCGTCTTGCTCCGCCCTGGCCTCCGCCTCGTCTTGTTCTGCCCAGGCCACCTGTTCAGTCAGGTCCGCCCACGCTCCATGGCCCAGGCCCGCCTTGTCTATGTCCAGGGTCCGTTCCCCTGCATGGGCCTGGCCCTCCATCCCTCCCCCAAGACCGCCTGTGCTGCACCGCCCTCCTGAACTTTTTTGTGGGTTTTTTTTTTTTTTGTTCTTCTATTTTGTTGTTTTGTTGGGCGTCAGGAGCCGCCCTTATGGGAGGGGTTATGTCATGATGTGGGTTTTGTGTCTTGTCTTTTCATGTTCAGTGGTTCCCTGGCCTTTCTTTTACTTCTCCCAGGTGTTTCTCGTTATTCCCGACGCCCCCTTGTTATATTGTTAGCTCGTTTGTCCTTGATTATTTAAGCCCTGTGTTCCTGCCCTGTCTTTGTGAGTTGTTGAATGTATGATAGATGTTAACGTTGGTGATCTGAGTCTTTGAATCCTGTTCCTGTCTAAGTTTATTAATAAAGCCACACTGCGTCTGGATCCAGCCTCATCGCTATTTCTAACGCACTACGTTACAACAGTACATAAAATATTCATTTTATTTTATTTTATTTTTCGTGTTCGCATTTATGAGGAAAAAACAATGTTACTGACGTGTTCTCCTTACGGACGTGAGCGCTCTGAAAGCGGCACTAAAATATGCTTTAAAACTTACACAGAGACATCAAACAGAAAGCACAAAACCTTTCTTTAACCTGAATTTAGTTTTGCATTAATTGTATCTTAATTTTAATCAATGTTTCATCAACCAATTGCCTGGATTTAATAAATAAGAAGTAAATATAGCAGACGATAGATAAGAAACGGAGGCGTCGGCGCGTGAACTGGAGCTCGTCTCATAGCCTAAATGAACCGAAACTCAGCGTATAAGGTAGCCTAGCCTACTTGCCTTACAGACATGTCTACTTTTAACAGAATAATTCAAAACGAAAGAAAACAGACTACAGACTGCTTTCTGCTTTTGTAATCCGTATGAAATGTGCATTTCTCTTTGGCGCGTTCACTAGCCTACTGAAGATCGCGAGTCAGCATCGCCAACTTCATCTTAGCCGACACTGGCAAAGAAAACACTTGTTTATTAATAAACAATTAAAATATCTCCTTGCTATATTTTACATATTCATAATCATTACTTTTGCCGGTTCTTTGTGACAGCTTTTAGCTGCTTTATTGGCAGCGCCACCCTTACAAACACAAGTCTCCACCGCCTGTATATATAAAATTCTGACTCTATATATATATATATATAGCCCCCTCATTTAAAGACAGGACCCCCCAAAAATACAATTCTGGCTAAGCCCCTGGCTGGGACAATATCGACCCATGGCAAAAAGTGGTGGTGACATGACCCACCCGCAAATTACGCCTATGATTAAATGTTTTTATAGAATTTCTGCTGTGTTGGACTATGATGTCGCCACTGCGTCAAAATATTTCTCAAACGGCGGTGCCCCCCCGCCGATGACCCAATGCCCCTAAATAGTCTAGATAGTCAACATAGTCGAGCCAAAGGCTAATCATATAAATGCGTTATGTGTCGGATGTAGAGAGCAATACATAAAAACCATTCTGACACATCAACTTTAAGACAAACCTATAATATATAATAGTATAATTAGCTCTTCCTCTTCTTCTTCTGAATCAGTTTCTGGTTCAAACATGTATGGCTGAATTAATCCAGTATTTCCACTTGCCATTGTGTAGCATTTACTACAGTAAAGTAGAGTGGATCAGGTATTCTGAGCTTGTGTTGTTGAGTGGAGGTGGGGCGCATTTGCATATTTAGCCCCGTATTCTGCGTATTATAAATGAAGAAAGGGTGTAGATTTATGTTTCAAGCTATTTTAATGAATGAAGACATTTTTTTTCACAGATCAAAGATGAGTTTTTAAGGGAAAAAAATTATAGTTGACAGGGGGACTTTAAGAGAAATCTCCTGTTTGCTCTGTGAAATGAAAAAAATAAATAAAATAGAATCCTGGGGATTTTTATATGAAGGCCCAAGAGAGGTGAAGATCAGGGATCATGAGAGGCTACAAGCTCATCCATCTCTCTCCCGCTCTCGCTTTGTAGAATCCCAGTGCCCTCTGTGTGGTTGCCAAGGTATCTCCACGGCTATGGATCCTGGCAGTGTGGCACTGGAACTCTGCCATTTAACGGAATTAAAAGGGGATTTAGGGAGATGTGTGTGTGTGTTTGGGGGGATTGGTGGCCAACAGTACTGTGAGGTATGGAGGCGGGGCTCTGCGGTTGCCACACAGTGCACCAGAGTGTTACGTAACATGTTTACTAACACACTAGCCAGGAGGCGATTACTTCCCATAGTTCATCCTGACCTGGTCTGATTGATAGCAGGTCTCAATTGGTTCCCAAGTGTCTGATTGTTGCTAAGTTAATGAAACGGTCCTATCCGCCCAGCTCCAGAGGACACAGCCTTTTCAGAGCTGTTGGTCTTGTGCATGTTATTAGGAGCCGTATTGGGCTGAGCTTATTTGGATAATCAGAAAGGCCCTCTACTCTCTCTCCCTCTCGCTCTCTCTCTCATTATTTCCCTCTCTTCGTAATTGTTGGCTGTGTTGCGCTGTTCTCTGCAGTGCATTATATAAATGCATAAACCCTCTGGTGCAATGGTTGCACAGTGCCAGCTAGTGTGTGACAGTAGGTCGGGGCATCGACCGGCACGTTGCTTGGGGGGGTGGACTGCGCTGTTGTCATGGCAGCCTATGACTCACAATTGTACCCCGTGCTACTCAGGTCACATGACTCCAACCGTGAATAACTCCTTCACCAACCTCGGCATTGCCCCCCACTAAGAATGAGTGTTCACACCTGTTTTTTAGAAAACAAGACACACATGCACGTGAAGCAACATATCGTGCAATCATTTTTCAGGAAGTTTCATTATCAGTTTTAATTAAAATGAACAGTTAATCAATTAGCATTAATACAATAAGATGCATATAGCCAACTTTATCTACCATGTGCAACTTTTTCATTATATAAATGAATTATTTGTTTAAATAATGAAGAAAAAAAAATAGCATCATGCACATGGTATTTGGAGTTCGCCACATATTTTTTTAAAGGTACACTATGTAATTTTTGGCCCTCTAGTGCATGCTTTTTCAAGCTGCATGCATTTTGCAAAAGAACATGTTTTGGTTGAGCTTCGGCTCTGCATGAATGTGTGGATGAATAGGGTTATCCTACTACTCATAAAACATTTACTTCTAGGCTTAAAAAATATAACAGGTTTAGATGGAAATGATCTAAATAGTTGAAGATGCAGTAGCTAAAACCATTAATAGACATGGTAGGCTACTTCCTTGAAAATAAATTCCGGAACAGCACTACAACTATAATGAAATGACTCTTCACAATAGATAATGCTTTACAATGTAGTAGTTGCACCATGTCAACTTTTCTCATTCGTTGTGACAACTAACCACTCCCACACACACGTCAAAGTAGCCGGAGCTACACTTAAAATAGGCTAACCAGAGTGAATCAGGGTAAGAAAAAAACATTTTGGAAAAAGGATTGATAAGGTATTGACTCATTTAAATTTTGTTCATTTTGAACACAAAAAAAGTTACATGGTGTACCTTTCAAATATTTATTGTTTAAATGTATTATTTAAAAATAAAAATAAATTTAAATGTTGCTCTACTCTATTTGAATAGATTTAAGCTATTTAGCCTGAGTTTAATTTGCCATTAATGCATTACTCTAAAACAATAATGTATGTAGAAAATATAGATATGACTCTTTTTTTCATTACTTTGTGGATCATTAAGTATTTGTGGACATTTTCATATACTGAATATATATTTTTTAAATAATATTTATAATAATTACCTTTAAATAACTTTGTTTATAAAGTTTATAAAGTTATGTTCAAATAATATTGATGTTTTCCTCTTCCTAAATGTATTACAGTACAGTTGTATAAAAATTATGAGGAAATCATCAATACGGAAGTTATTTAAATATTGTTTAATATTATTTTAAATATTTAGAAATATTAAATATATGACCAAAAAGTAATGTCCAAAATATTTATTGATCCACTAAGTGATTTTTTACTGAAGGCTCATATCTATATTACTTTTTGGTTATATTTAAGTCAATAAAGGACACCGTTTAAATACATTGCATGACGCTACACTGTCCTCTGTTGAGCAACAACATTATGGTCAGGTGGGATAATGCAGGGAGACAGACAGATTTACCTGTTCTTAGACCTCAATAAATAGATTGACAAGCCACATTTTATCTCCTATGTTGACATATTTCCTTGTGTTGTGTTACCAAACTATCACTGTGTCGAAATCGTTGCTTGATTTATTAAATGAACTGTGTCATTGAATCGATCAGTAGGTGATCATGAACATCCCTGATCTTGATTATGATGAGCGAGAACCCCGCGTAACACCTGCCTCAGGTCTGTCACACACACTGTTCTTCCACATCAGAACATCCCTCTCCATGCCTCTGCCTCAGGAGAACAGGACAAACTGCAGGGCTGGACCATGTGGACAGAGTGTGTATTGTGGGTGTGAACATGGTTGTGTATTTATGTAGTAGTGGGAATAGGACATGCCTCCAACCTGGCAGGAGAGCTCTGTGATGCAAGCTGTGTCTCTGCAGTGCTGCTGTCTTTCCTCTCCTATTTCCCTCCCTCTTTCCCTTCCTCTCTCACTTGCTTTCTGCTGTTTGGAAAGGGGAGAGGATGAGGGTATGAAACTATGATGGTCCAAATTTGTTTGTGGAGATTTTGCATTTATATACCCAAGTTGATATATTTGCACGGCATTCGGTGTGCAGGACTGCTTTACTGTGTGTACTATATATATGAGAGGGGTAAAAAGACATAAAGTTTTGTGAAAATAGGTAGTTGACATATAACCTGGCTGTAAACCACAATAAAGATTTTAGGCTCAAATGTATACATATCAATCATTTTTTACATACAGTTTTTTCTTGTAAGTTTTACTCATATTTTAAAATAATTTAAATGTTGCTGTGGTGGTACAAATACATTTTTAAAAGTACCAATAGTCTCAATAAAATATAAAGAAAATACTATTATAAAAATGGAAGAATTATGCACTTTTTTTTACTGTATTTTTGATCAACTAAATGCATCCTTGGTCTAAGAGACTTCTTTCAAAAACATTTAAAAAGAAATGTGTGTTTGTACTGATTAGAGACAATTAATTTATTTTATGATCTTATATTTTGGACTGCATCCATCAAGTTACAAAAAAAGAAGAAAATATTCAAATTAAATAAATATTTTATGAATAAAAAGCATTTTATTTTCTTGGATTATCCAAACTATTGTCAATCAATGGAGAGATAGATATAAACAAAGGGGGGTGCATATCTGAGACACAGAATCCAAAAAGTAATTTATCATATTCATGTTCTTTTGTATAAAGTATAAGGAAAGTAGAACTATTTTTTAAAAATCTTTTAAAGTTTAAAAATCATTATGGTTTTCAAACAGGTTTCCTACTCCTACTCCCCCTCCATTTTTATGCAGAATAAAATCAGAAAGAGTTTAAAAAAAAAAAATTTAAATAAAAGGAAAGTTTTTGAGTGTAAATTATTATTTCTGTTTTTCAGACCAGCTGGGCTAAGAGAGAACACATTGCAGAGGCTCAGAAGTGAAGATCAGTCAGCGGACAGAAAGTGGACACAGCTTCGTGAGGACAGTGTCTCGGACCACAGACATAGACACAAGCACTTACTCTAACAAACACTGCTACAGTCACACAGCTGGTTTTAACCAGGCCAGTATTTGTGTTTGACCCCACTTTACCAACTCAGGTGCAGGAAGGCGTTTAGACAGACAGACATTAGTGAGATTCCCACGCCCCTCTCGAGAGAAAACATCACTATTATATTCACACCTGTTGGCAGATTCCTTCATTATAAATTTTGTTTTGTACTCACTGACCAAACACCCATCTCTGACCCACATATTCCTCTCTCATGGGAGTAACATAGAGAACAGCCCAGCAAAGGCACTCTCTGCTCTCTCTCATTCACACACACACACACACACACACACACTCATTTGCACCGTATTCAGGATGCCCTCCTCCTCCAGCGTGATTAGCTGGGGAAGGATGTGACTCTTGTGGTGATTGGAGGGGGGAGTGAAGCGGAGCTGGACCCATGTCGTGGAAGCGGAACTACTTTGCGTCAGGCAGCAGTGGGCTGCAGGGGATGTTTACCCCACGCACCATGACCTCCATCGCACCCAGCAAAGGCCTGAGCAATGAGCCGGGTCAGAACAGCTGCTTCCTAAACAGTGCGCTACAGGTAGGATAGAAATTTGCCTTATGACAATTGCGTTAATGTGTTATACTTTTACAGATGCTGTTCACACAGGGTCCAAATTTAACACGCCAAGTGACAAATGCAAGTAAAAAATTGTCTTTAAAGAAACTTTTGGCTTGTGGTTTTCTATTAGGAAAAACGTCTCGGTTACGTATGTAACCCTCGTTCCCTGAGTAGGGAACGGAGACGTTACGTCGGATGACGACGAATGGGGGTTTCGCTTAGAACACCTATCGACTTCGAGTATTACAAAACGAGCCAATGGCGATGAAATGCCATGGGTCTGCGGAATTTGCATAGCGTATCTCCGCCCCACCGCGTGGGTATAAAGGAGGACGCCGGCAACATGCAGGTATGTCTTCGCTGAGGAGCCGAGACTGAACTCAGGCGTCTGCCCAGCGGTACAGCGGAAGTGGCAGGGAGACGTAACGTCTCCGTTCCCTACTCAGGGAACGAGGGTTACATACGTAACCGAGACGTTCCCTTTCGTAGTCACTCCGAGTTACGTCGGATGACGACGAATGGGGGTCCCAGTGAAATCACGCCACCTTCACAGCTGTCTTCCAGTGCCCTGCGAAAGTCTGAGCCCCCTTTCATGATACTTGCACGGACGAAGGAGTCCTACTTAACACAGGAATACCAAAGTACACTGGGAAGCATATCTCAGAGGAGATATGCCGCAGCATGCCTACCCGTGGGGAGGACTTAAGAAACACATATGGCCGGAGGGCTTCATATGGAGGAACGTTGGAGTGACCAGCCCGAGGGGTGGCAACTTTCAACTCCAGGAGGGCAAGGTGGCTTGCCAAGGGAAAGACACATGCTCAAGGAGGCTTACAGTGGAAATACACATGTGGGGGTTACTCAGGGAGGAACCATGCACACGGAGGCACCTAGCCGACGCCCAGGCAATAGACACTGGCGCCAGCGTCAACAGTGCTGGAGGAACTCAGGGCTTCAGAGAGGAAGGCTCACCTGAGGAATAATCGCACGTATCCAGTCCGTGGAGTGGAAAGGCGAGCAAGCGAAGACACCTGAGCGGGTCCAGTACTAGCTAACTGAAGCGAGTACACGAGAGGACACAGGCTCCACTCGGAGATTATAGAATCTGGCAAATGTGTTGGGTGTCGCCCAGCCTGCAGCTCTACATATGTCTGCCAGCGAGGCGCCATGCGCTAGAGCCCAAGAGGAAGCCACACTCCGGATGGAGTGGGCTGTCACACCAAGGGGGCACGGTCGGCCTTGCTGTTGGTAAGCCAAAGCAATGGCGTCCACTATCCAGTGAGACAACCTCTGCTTTGAGAGAGCCTTTCCCTTCAGTCTCCCACCATAACAGACAAAGAGCTGGTCTGAGGTCCTGAAACACTGCGTTCTGTCTACGTAAGCACGGAGAGCGCGTACTGGACAGAGCAGTGCCAAGGCTGGGTCTGCCTCCTCCCGGGGCAGCGCTTGCAGGTTCACCACCTGGTCCCGGAAGGGAGTGGCGGGAACCTTGGGCACATATCCAGGCCGGGGTCTCAGGATCACGTGAGAGTGACCGGGCCCGAATTCCAGGCACGCTTCGTCAACGGAGAATGCGTGCAGGTCCCCTACCCTCTTGATAGAGGCCAAAGCAACCAGGAGCGCTGTCTTCATAGACAGAAACTTAAGCTCAACTGAATGCAGAGGCTCAAAGGGAGCCCTCTGCAGGGCATTTAAGACCACTGAGAGGACCCAAGAGGGAACGAGAGGAGGGCGAGGAGGATTCAGTCTCCTCGCTCCTCTCAGGAACCTGACGATCAGGTCGTGCTTCCCCAGAGACTTACCTTGAACTGCTTCGTGATATGCGGCGATAGCGGCCACATACACCTTCAGGGTGGAGGGAGACAGCCTTCGCTCCAACCCATCTTGCAGGAAGGAAAGCACAACAGAGATCGAGCATCTCCTTGGGTCTTCTCGACGAGAAGAGCACCAGTTGACGAAGAGGTTCCACTTCAACGCATAGACATGTCTCGTGGACGATGCTCTAGCGGAAGTGATGGTAGCCGCCACCGCTGGTGGCAGGGTACTCAAACCTGCCTCGTCCCGTCCAGGAGCCACACGTGGAGCCTCCAGAGATCGGGTCGAGGGTGCCAAAGGGTGCCCCGTCTCTGAGAAAGGAGATCCTTCCTCAGAGGAATTGGCCAAGGAGGTGCTGTCGCGAGGTGTACCAGTTCGGAGAACCAGGTCCGGGTGGGCCAATACGGCGCAACCAGAATGAGTTGCTCCTCGTCCTCCTTGATCTTGCACAAGGTCTGTGCGAGAAGGCTCACTGGGGGAAACGCATATTTGCGTAGGCCCCGCGGCCAGCTGTGCGCCAGTGCATCCGTGCCGAGGGTGCCCTCGGTCAGGGAATAGAACAGGGCGCAATGGGTCGAGTCGTGAGAGGCAAACAGATTTATCTGTTCGTCTCCGAACTGGTCCCAAATCAGCTGAACCGACTGGGGATGGAGTCGCCATTCGTCGGAGATGGGCCGAAACCGTGACAGCTCGTCGGCTGCAAAGTTCCGATCTCCCGGAATGTAGATAGCACGAAGGGACCTCAGGTGCTTCTGACTCCATAAGAGGAGGTGGCGTGCGAGTTGCGACATACGGCGGGAGCGTAGACCACCCTGACAGTTGATGTACGCTACAGTCGAGGTATTGTCTGAACGGACTAGTACGTGTTGACCCTTGAGCAACGTGCGAAAACAGTGCAGGGCAAGGCGTACTGCCAGCAACTCGAGGCAATTGACATGCAGAAGGCGCTGGGGTCCTGTCCAGGAGCCCGCGGCAGCATGTCCGTTGCACATGGCGCCTCAGCCCATGGAAGAGGCATCTGTGGAGACAACAACATGCCTGGAAACTCGTTCTAGGGGAACACCGGCCCGTAGAAAACTGAGGTTCCACCACGGGGTGAAGGTCTGACGGCAGGTCAGAGTTACTGTAACTCGGAGCGTGCTATGATGCCATGCCCACCTCGGGACTCGATCGCGAAGCCACAGCTGAAGCGGTCTCATATGAAGCAATCCGAGCGGAGTTGCCGCGGCTGCAGATGCCATATGCCCCAGGAGCCTCTGAAACAATTTCAGTGGGACCGCACTCTTGTTTAGTGGCTGAGTGGAGAAGGAGACCAAGTCCATACCGAGAAAAAAGCTTCTCTGCACGGGGCAAAGTTTACTCCTTTCCCAGTTGACCCGAAGGCCCAGACGAGCTAGGTGCCGGAGCACTGGGTCCCTGTATTCGCAAGCCTGGTCTCAGGAGTGAGCTTAAGACAGCCAGTCACCGAGATAGTTCAGAATGCGAACACCCGTGTTCCCATGGAGGAACAAGGGCTGCCTCAACAACCTTGTGAAGGCGCGAGGAGACAGGGCTAGCCTGAATGGGAGAACAGCGTACTGATATGCGCGTGCCCTGACAGCAGAACGTAGGTACGATCTGAGTCGAAGGAGAACGGAGACATAAGAGTAGGCGTCCTTCAGGTCGATCGCTGCAAACCAATCCTGTGGCCGCACACATCCAGAAATGCGTTTGGCCAGGAGCATCTTGAACGGCAGCCTGTGAAGGGAGCGGTTCAGATGCATAGGTCCAGGATTGGCCGTAACCCACCAGACTTCTCCGGGACAATGAGGTAGGGGCTGTAAACCCGGACCTCATCTCGGCTGGAGGGACAGTCTCAATCGCACCCTTCGCCAGTAGGGAGCAACCTCCGCTCTCATGATAGGGGCATAGCCACCGACCAAAGTGGAGCGGACTCCGGTGAAGCAGGGAGGAGACCGTGCGAACTGAATCGCATAGCCGAGCCGATGGTTCGCACGACCCAGCGGAACAGATAGGGAAGCTCTAGTGCAGGCTCCCAACTGTGCCAGCGGAGTGAAGAACCACAGACGTCCCCCCGGTGGTGCAGCGAAGCGGAATGACCAGCCCAGACGAGGACGGCATAGCGGCCCGGTGTGGGGGCAAGGTCATAACCGCACCCTGACAGAGGAGGCCAGGGAAGGACCAGCGTTCCACGGGGGCCTGCTCTGTCAGGGGTCTGGCGACAGAGGGGGACAGGGGCGAAACGGTCCGTGGACGGCACGCCGTGTCAACCACCTCTGGGGCAGAGGGGGATGAGGAGAGCACGGCTTGTGGGCGGCGCTCTGTGTCGTCCGAGAACTCTGTATGCTCAGAGAGGAGAGAGTCAGTTCTTTCTGAATAAGGATTCTTCCCCAGCCCTCCACCGGGGAAAGGAGTGGCCCTGCTACCAACTCCTGGAAAGAACTGAGTCTCATCTCTGAGCAGCCCATCTCAAAAGTGCCGCTTAACCCGGCGTTTAGCGGGGTGCGGGGCTGGAGAGGGCTGTGGCATCCCCCTACGGTCTTCCAGAGCCAGGCCCGGGTAAACGGGCGGGGTTGGAACAGTGGGAGGGAGCCTTCGGCGGTGGGCAGACTGAGGGATCTGAGCGGACGGCGGGGCCGTCGGGCAGAATAACCTCAATCTGCTCACGGGCGGTTGAGAACTGTTGGGCATAAGCACTCAACCGCACCGCCGAAAAGGCCGACCTGGGAGATGGGGGTGTCGAGCAGACGGGTCCGCCCGACATCGTGCACATCAGACTGGTCAGCCCCAAACTGGTGAACATCACCTGACTCTGAGAGCGTACGGCCACTTTCGTCGCTCGGAGAGCAAGGTCAGTGGTGGCGCGCAGCTCACTGAAGATCCTCGGGTCAGTCCCGCCCTCCTGCATGTCCATCAGCGTCTGGGTCAGGTAGACCAGCAGAACGGTCATGGGATGCAGTGAGGCAGCTGCCTGTCCTGTGGCACTATAGGATTTCGCCACAGATTACTGTGGCGAAAAGAACTACAGGCTTTGGACGGGTGCTTAGGATTGCGCCGGGAAGCACTCTGAGGACACAGTAGCATGGCAACAGAGCGTTCAACCGGGGGAACCCCAGTGTACCCACGGGCAGCGGCCCCTGAGGGGAGGAAAGGCGGATGAGACCAATGAGAGGACCCGTGAACTCATCATGCACGTCCGGTAGGAAAGATATTGGGGTTTGCCGTGGACGCGTCGGCGGCCTCACCCAAAAACCAATCGTCCCGGGAAAGCATGGCCATCATCTCTGCATCAGACTCAGGCACAGCCGTATGCACACGAGAGGGTGGCAGCTGTGAAGAGTCGTCATTTCCAGAAGAATCAAGCCCACCTAGTGATCCTGCTACAGACACAGCATCATCCTCTGTAGCTTCAAATGAAAACACACGGGCCACCCGAGGGTAGACTCGTGGAATCATCAGTTCGCTAGGGGGCACCGTCATTAAAGAGGGGGGGCTGGGGCGTGGACACAGAGTCGGCGCCTTGTTCCAGACCAACACCCTCAGGTCACCCTGTCCACCAGCCGAAGATCGGGTAGTGGATGAGGGGACTCTCACTCTTGCGAGTTCACCGAGTCTCGACCTATATATGACGCGATGATCACGTTCCCAGAGAGAACATGAGTCATCCACGAGCGCTGTTCAAGCATGATCAAAGCCCAAACACACTAGACAGCGCTCGTGCCCATCAGAGTCCGATACCAGTCCGCTGCAACCAGAAATGCACGGGCGAGCCGTCTTTAAAAAGACGTGCCGCGTGCGAGCTCTTTTATGAGAGGAGAAAAAAACTCCGCGATGTTGAAGCGCACAGGGAGACACACACACACACTGGCAGATCACTGCACAGATCAGCAGGCACTGTGAGCTCGCTGCAGATCGACGTCACACCAACACCGGAGAGAGAAGCTCGTCTCGTAGAGCGAAGTCAGAGATGATTGTGGAGTGAAGAAATATTCTTGACTCCGAAGCGAAAACATACCTGCATGTTGCCGGCGTCCTCCTTTATACCCACGCGGTGGGGCGGAGATACGCTATGCAAATTCCGCAGACTCATGGCATTTCATCGCCATTGGCTCGTTTTGTAATACTCGAAGTCGATAGGTGTTCTAAGCGAAACCCCCATTCGTCGTCATCCGACGTAACTCGGAGTGACTACGAAAGGGAACAGGAAATATCAGGGAATTTGAAAACTGCGATTTCCAGCTTAAAAAAGTTATGGACCAAATACAATATTTTTTAAAAACATGGAAAAAACACACTTCTGGTGAATATACATTTGACCTTTTATTATTTTATTATATATTTTATTGGCTGTATTGACATCTGTAAATATTTATTGAAAACATGTAAAAAAAACCTGTTTGATTAAAAATACAGTACAATCAGTAATATTGTGGAATAATATTACAATTTTAAATTAAATATTATTTATATATTTTAAATAAATGAATAAATAATTGTATTATTCGATATATTTCAATTCAAAATGTAATTTATTCCTGTGATGGCAAAGCTGACACTTCAGCATCATTACTCCAATCTTAAGAAATCATTCTAATATGCTGCTTTGGTGCTTAAGAAACATTTGTTGTCATCAATGTTGAAAACTGTTTCATATTTTTGTGGGAACCGTGATACATTGCTCTCAGGATTTTTTTGAAGAATAGAAAGTTATAGCAAAAATAGCTAAATTGATTTTAAATTTAAATTAATTGTAACATTAAAAATGTATGTAGGGTCACTTTTGATCAATTTAATGCGGAGTAAAAGTACCATCATTTTCTATCATTTTCTATTTCATTTTATCATCAACCATCAGTTTTACCATCATTTTGTATACAACGTGTGACATAATGACGTTTGTTCTGTTTGTCACAAAAATGCAACGAAAACTAATACCTTTGTCAAAAGGACAGTAAATGCTCACTACATATCTCAATTTCTCAATTCACTCACCTTTTGGCAGTTATCAAAAATAGTTATCAAAAAGTTTCTTCTGGGCCTTGTGCGAACAGCACAGAACAAATGTGATTGCTCAAAGAGAAGTTGAAGCCGTATTTAGTATGCTGGGATAGTTGTTGAGTTCATTCAGAGTATTCTGGACTTCTCTCTTGTTTCTCTCTCTCCCATTTTATCCTTTTCATGCTGCTGTATCGGATGTCACTGTTAGTCTATGCCGGTCCCAGTTTAGCAGAGCTTTATCTGGGTCTTCCTTGTAGGCTGTCCTCACTTACACCAATATGTCTGGCCAAACAATCTGTCTGCTCATAAATTAAACATTCCTCTGTTACCTACCCAACATAGCCTCGAAAAATGTCTCTGAAAGCAATTTGACTGCTTTCATAAGGGATATTTAAAATTACATCCCATACTTTTATAATAGACTAGTCAGTAGACCTTTTTTGTTATATATATATATATATATATATATATGTGTGTGTGTGTGTGTGTGTGTGTGTGTGTGTGTGTATTTATATCAATGAGCCATTACATTACAGCAGTACCCATATATTACAGGGATTGTGAATGAAAAAAGTGACGTTAATACAGGTTCTATTGGTCCTATGAATCACCCGTTGTTCAACCTAATGTTGCCAAGGTCGCGATCCATCTGAGTTTAAGCGTGGAGCGCAATTCATCTTTTCTACTTAACTATAAGTTATTGGACGGAATATAGGCTACATGATTGAACATCAGAAGGTATGTCGAAAGAAACAGTACAATTTACTCAGAGTTTCAACCGCAGAAGGACAGCGATAAAACATCTTCTGAACAATGTCACTTAATGTTTCATTTACCTCAGGAAAGTTATCCAGTGTTCACAGTTTATTAGTAAGCTAGGGAAAAAAAACACTGCAGAGGAGCTAATGAACAAGACAAGTGTTTATGAAAACTACCTTATGTGCAATTAAATGTTCGTATACAACTCGGTTGTTATTTGATTGTGATTATTATATTTGAAAATAAATAGCAGTTGAATATTTTAGCTCTATTGATTTTAACCCTTAATATTGTAGTAATGTACCATATGAGAGGGTTCCCTATAGTTTAGAGCAGGGGTGCCCACACTTTTTTGCTTGATTATCTACTTTTAAAATGATCAACACAATGAGATTTACCAACTAAATAGCAGTGCTAAAATCTCATCCTCCAATACTGATGGGTTCAGTATTGTAATAGATGGTCGGTATTCAGTATTCAGTAATAGATGGGTTCATCTGAAACAGCTTTCCCATGTCTGAGGCCAGAGAATCAACTTCATGCGCATCTCCAAATGGAAAGCACAAGAATGTAGCGATTGGCTCAAGTAAAGCAAAGTCTTGAAAACGTTTGATAAAGTCTGACCTGACCTTTTCAATTTGCTCAATGTAACGCTCACTGTCAAGCTGTGCAGGCTCCTTTCCTTGCTTATGGAGTTCAGATGCAATGTTTTGGAAGTTGCCTATTTCGTGACGCTGCAGCTTACGTAGATGTGAGAAACTGTAGTTTCCGTTTGAAAGCATTAACTGAGCTGATCATGTTGACCACCATCTTCTCTTTACCTTGTAGCTCTAAATTTAGCTCATTCAGCATGTTAGTCAGGTCAGTCAAAAAAGCCAAATTTAAAAGCCACTGCTCATCCTCAAGTTGTTTGTAGGCCTACTCTGTGTTTTAGTAGACAGGAGAAACTCCTTTATCTCAGGCGGAATCTCGCGGAATCTTTCCAAGAATCTTTCCATCTGACATCTGTATGCAGCAGGAGATCCGTGTTGTTGCAGTCAGCTTCCTCCAAATACGCACGAAACAGCCGTCTCTGAAGTGAGCGCGCACGTATTGAGCAGACTATTTTCCATGTCAGACACATCCATGATCTCTTTCATGTTCAGCATTTTCGCACATAGTGCTTGTTGTTGAATTATGCAATGATAATTAAGGAAGTCGGGAAAAGCATCCTCCTCCTTGCATTTGGCAATGAATCCGTTCGAACGGCCGACCATCGCAGGTGCTCCGTCAGTTGTGATTGACACCAATTTAGAAATTGGTAGCTGTGTTTTGTCGACAAAGTCCTTAAATGACCGGAAAATGTCCTCGCCCCGAGTGTGTTCTTTCAAAGGCAAAAGTGTTAGCATTTCCTCTCTCGCTGTCATGTCTTTAAAAATAAAAACGCACAATTGTGCTATATCGCTAATGTCCGTGGACTCATCTAACTGCAGAGAGAAACATTCACAGTCAGTTAACGTTATGTCCTTTCTCAGTTGCTGTGTCAAGTCATCAGCCATCATTTCACAACGTCGTGTAACTGTATTTCTCGAAAGTTGGACCGCTTTGATAGCGGACACAATCTCAGATTTGTTTTTAAAATCACGAAACAATGAGTCTGCTGCCTCAAAAAACACATCTTTTATCATTTGTCCATCTAGGAAAGATTTTTTATGTTTGACTATGGTATGACTCAGCCGGAATGATGCCTCCGTGGCTGCCTTTGCCTTTAAGCCTGGACGAGTAATAAGTGACTGTTGACCAGTTAATTGAGATTTCAGTTCTTTCACCTTTGTTCTTCTTAGCTAGCTTCTTGCTGGAAAATCGTTCTCATAGTTTTTATGAAGTGTCCGAAAATGTCTCTCAACGTTTCCTTTCTTTGGAATAGCAATATACTTGTTTGGCAGATCATACAAATGCATTTAGAAAAAAAATCTTCCTCACAATCCGAGTGGAAATGGTAGGTTTTTGGCTTTTTGCTTGCTACCGCACTCATTTTCAAATAGTTGGAGTTTATGAATAAATGAATGTCATTTGTGTACGCTACTTTTTTTACAATTTCGCGCTCTGTTCTCCGAAGCCGGTGTTGGAAAGCAGGCTAGTTGTCATGGCAACCGAATAAACAAAAATCTCGCCTGGTCAAATTCATTCTTCAAGTGCAATCAGACAGAAACTAAAAGGAGAAGGAATAAGGACAGTGGCACAATGCTATATTTATTTTTATTCAAATTTAAAAAAGCATATACAAATATGTGCGATCTACCAGCATTGTCTTCGCGATCGACTGGTAGATCGCGATCGACCTATTGGGCACCCATGGTTTAGAGTATTAGTTTGGAGAGTTTTTTCCTCTCCAGGTAAGCCTATCTGAAATATTTACAAATGAATCAATTTTGAATCATCATCATTCAACAGCATAGGAAAGATAGATAGATAGATAGATAGATAGATAGATAGATAGATAGATAGATAGATAGATAGATAGATAGATAGATAGATTGATTTAAAGAACAAAAACAGACCATTCCAGAATCATCCCTCTCTTGTGCTGTACATGCCCAAAAAGAGGGATACGATTTATACAAACAAAAAGAGAGAGTGGGGAAAAAAGAGAAAGGGTGAAGAAAAAGTTATCAAATCATAAAAATTTTATTCTCCCTACTTTAGAGGAATCCTTGATAATCACTTTATAGTCACTGTAACAGTACTGGACAGGGATGTGTGAGCAGAATTATGCTTCAGGGTTTTTTCATGTTTCCTTTTTGTTCAGTCGCAACATACTTAAAAGAGCTAAATCAAATCACAGATCCAGTGAAGTCAAACTAACTCCTTATCAGCCGTTAGACTGGAATTCTATTAGCGAGGCCCCTCTAGATTAGCACATCATGTGTGAGAGACTGTGGCACCGCAGCCGATTCTCCAAAGGATTTTGCATTTTGCGTCCTGAGTGTGCTGTTGTAAATGGGGCGCTTCTTACAACCCTCTAAGGCACTTCATTCAAAAGCCAAGTCCAGCTCTACAGATCTGAGCATTTCCAAAATGGGCTCAGCGATGGATGTGCTCATTTTCAGCCAGGTGTGTGGGAGCAAAAGGTCCGGGCTTCATCTCGCAATAGAGACTTATTAATAAGTAATGAAAAATAAAATTGGCCTATTATACTAATGCTGTGATCGGAACACAATGCAGGAGAGAGGATTGGCTAAATGAGTTATTTTTCAGTGGCATCTGACAGGGGAACAATTTGCACTTTTCTCACTTAGTATTCAACAATATTATTGATCTGACTGTACTGACGATGTTGTATGAGAACTGAACTGAGCTGGACGATGACATAATTTCTTTTTTGCAGAACTGATTTTATAGATTAAATGAACTAATTAAATAATTGATGATCGTGGCAACAGAACAGAATCAACACTGAACTGACTTCAGTTGAACAACATGCATAATTTTCCTGTTATCACTGTTGAGCCACTTTGTATAAAGCGCTAAATAAATAAAGGTGACCTGACTTGACTTGACTGTTTCCTTGAGAATAAAAGGGAGAGTTCGGCCAAAAATGAAAAATTGTATTATTTACTCGCCCTCATGTCATTCCAAAACTGTATGACTTTCTTTTTTCAGTGGAACTCAAAAGAAGATGTTTTGAATAAAATTGGGGTCAAAAACACAATTGCACCCGATTGACTTTCATTGTATAGAGATTTTTCGAAATAGCTTTGTGTTCAACAGAAGATTGAGTCAGAAAGGTTTGGAACGACATGAGGGAGAGTTCATTTTTGGATGAACTATTCCTTTAAGTCTACCGTCCTGGAAGGCAGGTCGATCCAAGACCTCAGACGCTCTACTTAAGATCAGTTTGGAAAGGGTCTCACAGACTCCTCCAGAGATTAGGTGTTTAATTTAAGCCTGGAAGTTGAGTTCTAAATTTCCCCCCTTCATGGAGATTCTCATCCCACTGTGACTTAAGTAACACGAAAGGCCCTTAATTTAGCAATATATTTATATATATATATATATATATATTTTGCTCTGAAATTTGGAAGTGGTTCAGTTGTGAGCTCAGAGCTTACTTTACCGTGTCCTGAGATAACCTTGGTGAAATAATTAATCACATTTTAATCATGTACTTATTTTTGAAGTGTCTAATCTCACTTTTTCTATTCATGAAGAGTCTAATCATATCTCATTTTAAAATGGGTGCAGAAGTATCTAAACTACTGCAGGGTCATTCTGTGTCTTTCTTTCTAAAAGTATTTTTCTGTAAGATTTGATACAATCTTTCAGATTGATAATGCGTTAAGTGTTAATAAATTGCATTCTGCCATCTCAAGCTAAATTAATACATTTTAATATAATTATCAATTCATAAATGTAACAGGGTTGACAGTAACATGACAGTTTTACCATATACTGTACACTACTGTTTATAAGTTTGGGTCACTAAGATATATTTTTAAAGAAATTAATATTTTTATTCAGCAAGGATGCATTAAGTGGATCAAAAATGACTTTTACATTGTTTCAAAATATAACATTTTAAATAAGTGCTGTTCTTTTGAACTTTGTATTTATCAAAGAATCCTTACAAAAACGCGTCACGGTTTCCACAAAAATATAAAGCAGCACAACTGTTTTCAATTTTGATGATAATAATAAGAAATGTTTCTTGCACATCAAATCAACATATTTTAATTGATTCTGAAGGATCATGTGACACTGAAGACTGGAAAATCAGAAAGATGTTGTAAACACACGTGAAGACAATAGAAGGAGTGTGTTTTGGCATCAGCTATTCATAGTTGAAATCATTTTATTACTTATGTAAATGAGAAACATTACTGGCACACCTGTTTGGTAGAATTACCCTTCAGTGTAGCTAACAATAGAGAAATAATTATCTCTATGCATGATTGTTTGAGTATTAAATGGATAGATGGGCTCATAATGAAGCATATGTTAAGCCTATAAACAGCCTCCAGTGTCACCTGCCCTGTTAGCATACCATGACTTTTTTTTCTTCGATTTTATCTCTTTTTTTCCTTATTCAGCTGCAATTAGTGCTGTTTTACATAGCGCTGTCTGTGTTGCTTGTCTGCCAGAGCACCTGTTCTGAGAGTGTTGTGATTTTTCTCATTAGGACAAGAGCAATAAGCCGCTGTCCACATTAAGCCTTATCAGAGCTCATTTGAATAAACAGCCCATGTCCTTGACTGAAGCTGGGCCAGAACTGCTGCCGGCAATTATCCCGGTCCCAGCCATGCCACCTTTGTCTCCCCTCTGGCCCGGGTCACGTGGCTTCCCTTCCTTCATTCATTTATATCCTCTGCCAGCCAACTTGATCAAATCCAGATTTTATGGTGATTAAAAAGCCATTTTTCAGCTGTCTTCCCTCATACCAGCTGTGAATGGAATCATTACTGATAGAAATACCTTCAGATTAAAAAGAATAAATGGTGAAGAAAAACAGAAAGGAACTAATGGGGCATGCCAATGTTTCTTTTACTTATTTGCATAATCAAAATATCTATTTTTTTTTTACTGAAACTGCAGAACAGTGTGGCTTTTCTTTCTTTCTTTCTTTCTGTCTGTCTTTCTTTCTTTCTTTCTTTCTTTCTTTCTTTCTTTCTTTCTTTCTTTCATTTGTCCTTCATCCCTCTTTTCTTTTCTCACATCCATTGTTTCCTTCCTTCCTTTCTCTTGCTTTCATTTTCATTTTAAATTTTAACCTTTCATTTTCCTTTTCCCTTTAATTTTTATTTTCTGCCTTTCAATCTTCATTCTGTCTGTTCTTTTTCCTTCCTTACTTCCCTCCTTCCTGTCTTCCCCTCCATTTCATTTAATTTCATTTCATTTCCATACTTCCTTTCTACAATTTTCTGTCCCTTTTTCCTTCTTTACTTCCTCATTTCTTCTTGTCTTTCCTTCCTTTATACCTTTTTTATTTTCCTTCCTTATTTCCTTCCTTTACTGTTTTCCTCTCTTTTTCTTTCCATTTCCATTCTTTTTTTCTACCTTCCATTTCCTGTCCTCTTTCTTCTTTTCTTTCCTCCTTTTATTATTTTCGCTTCTTTCATGTTTCAACTTTGTTCTCCTTTAATTTTCATTCCCTCCAAGTCCTTCAATCCACTCTTCCTTCCTTCCTTTTAATTTTTCCTCCTTTTTATTCATCTTTCTTTTTTCCTTTCTTGTCATGTTCATATAGTAGTAGTTAATTAGTATGATAAGAAAAATAATTAACAACAAAACATTTAGTCCTGATGAGCTTTAACTGAGAAAGACAACCATTACATTATTTGTGGAAACCGATTGGGGAATGCTGGCTCAAGGATACATATGTTTCCATATTCATTTATGGTAATTTATGCACTTTAAGACACAGAACTGTGTCTGTTCACTTCTGTGCACATGGATCTAAAAGCATTACCTTGAGTAACCCCAAAATTAACTATGTTTGGTATGCAATATTACCATACTGCTTACTTTGCAGTAGTATACAATATGCAGCAGTATGATAAACATTGTAATGATTCATATACAAAAAATTGCCTAGAGCATGAAGTACAGTAAATGCATGCTTCATACTTCAAAAATAGTGTAATATGGACCTTTGTTGTTCTGAATGGTTGTTTAATGGTTGACAGTAGATCAGTAACATCTATTAAACTGAAATAGCCATTATCTTTGTGTGCCTGTGATGTTGCAGCACTTTCACTCTATGCTGAAAGAGACCAAAACAGCACCTTAATTCTCATGTGTTGTGTATCCGTGTGATGAAATGGCAGCTACATCATCTCCTCTCTCACAATACAAAATGTTGCGGCAAGTGTGAAGACAGCTATGGGGGAAACAAAATGCAACAACATAAATAAACCTTAAATAGCTGCACTGGTATATGTCTGTAGCGTGTTTGTTAAAAAGTCTACCTATATTTAGCATTCAATATCTGTCTGGAGCAGGACAAATATGATCTGGAATGAAGCTGAAGTGTTTTTTAACTTGACAATCCAGGTGGGCCGTGATTTCCTGGTCACAGAGTGACTAAGTGCTGGAGGAAACACAAACATCTGCAGGAACTGGCTTGTTTACAGTAGGGATTAATGGACTGGGTTGGAACTAGAAGCTGCATGGAAGAGTCCCAGTGGGCCATTATAGCCCGGCTGTTCCTGTCACACAACTGTGTGGATGCAGATGTAGAT
This sequence comes from Siphateles boraxobius, assembly GCF_051911475.1. Classification (NCBI taxonomy): domain Eukaryota; kingdom Metazoa; phylum Chordata; class Actinopteri; order Cypriniformes; family Leuciscidae; genus Siphateles; species Siphateles boraxobius. Next base: position 11,616,358 of record NW_027509097.1, read on the forward strand.
GTATCTTCAAAGGATAAGTTCCTCAAGTTTTATTCGATTAAATTGCATTTATCATTCTTGTGTAGTGCAATCTGAGATCGTTGACTTAAATGTAACGGATCACGGCAAATTTTTTTTGAGTTTTGGCAACTTATTTGGTTTACAGTGTGGGAAGCATTGTTCCCTGTTTTTGAAAGTGCACGCAAACACTCAAACCACTCCCAGGCTCTTGGCTGGAATCCATGACATCCTTCATTCAATTGACCATCATTCGCCCAAAGTCCTTCCCCTCAGTGCCGTCTGCTTGACTGAATATCTAGTCTGAGGAAGCCGCCCTGACAGTCTTACCTCCCCATAACTCTATAGAGGGGGCTGCAACCTGTCTCTTCTCCTCTTACACCTGTCATAATCTGCAGAGGTTCAGTGACCCAGATTATTAGACCACGTTCCCTGTCAGTCGACCCATTGCCCTCGCGTGCCTTACGGCCTGTGCTGTTCTGCTGGTGGCAGAGGGACACTTCTCTCTGGAAGATGGGAGGTGTGTGCTAGTTGTCACACTCGTGTAACCTCCTGGTCTCATAATAAAATAATTATTTATTTAGATTTAGGAAATCAGGTCTTGTCAAACATATATGCACTCTTTTAAAAAGTCTAGTTGTTAGCGCACAACATGTTTTAGTAATGTTCTACTGCATGTTTGGACTTTGGTGCTCATTTCTGGTCCAGATTGTTTCCTCATTTTAGTCTCTTAACAAGTAGTATGAAAGGTGAACTTTCATGTTTTTTTGGCACTACAAAGTATGTTCCACTACAAATTATCATTATCCGTCGCTTTTTCGCTTTGGGTTGTAAACTTTCCAAAAATATGGTGTTTTTATCTGCTTTATTTGTTTTAAGTTACCTTTCCAGCAGAGGTCCGGGCAATACTTTTTCTGGAATAGATATAAATGTCCATATGGATAGCAGTGGAACTCAAAATAATCATTAAGGTAACCTTTTTGAGGACAAAGCAGTGGTGTCTGAGAATTTCTTTCTCCAAAACAATATTGAAATATTTCTTCAGTCAAGCTAAAATGGATATGAATATTACCAGGTAAGATCAGCTATTTAATCAGACTATTAGTTTATTGATTTTTTAAAGTGAAATACCTATGTATAGCAGTTAAATTGGTAACACTTTACAATTAGTTAAGACATTAACTAACAATGCACAATACATTTACTATAGTATTTATTAATCTTTGTTAACGTTAGTTAACTGTTCATTGTTTGTTCATGTTAGCTCAGGCCAATTAAATAATATTAACAGATACAACTTTTGATAATGCATTAGCAAACATTGAAATAAACATTAACTAATATTAATGAATGCTTTACAAGTATTTTTCATTGTTAGTCAATAGTTAACAAATAAAAACAAATAAAACAAATAAAAAATTTGAAAATGTAAATCTGAGAAGAACATTTTTGTACCTGGCTGCATTCTGATTTTCTACAGTGTTTTAATGAGAATATCAGTCTCCTTTGCTGCTCACCACCGTGCCTTCGTTACTTTTGTTAAAATAACCGCATCATCTAAAGAAGCTCTTTTTATATTCAGTAACGTTGCCTGCTTTATGTAGAAAAATCATCACCATTAACGTCCCTGTGTGCTTGTGATGTGTACAGCTCTGTTGTTCTAATGCTCTACACTTAAACTATATACCGTATAAACAGCAAAATAGTGCAAGCGATGTCCGCTAATTGGTGACCCCTGACATATTCATCTCAATATACATTTTTTTTGTAAGGTCCACTCTCCCAAATGAGTTCCTGCCCTCTCTATACTGGCTTGTGATTATTCTTAAACATAAGATTCAAATCAAATCTAAAAGAGACTTAAAATATCTGTAGGAGTTCTGTCTTATTAGAAAGAACCCTTAACAGAAAGAACCCTTAACAACTTTCATTTCAAGCTCACATTAATAACGTCACCCGATCTGCATACTTTCATTTACGTAACATCAATCGCCTCCGGCCATCTCTCTCACCCACTAGTACAGCCATTCTCGTTCACACACTGGTAACATCCCGCATTGATTATTGTAATTCTCTTCTTGTTGGTCTTCCGCTTAAATCTGTACATAAACTTCAAATGGTTCAAAACTCTGCTGCCCGTATTATCACCAGAACCCCTTCTATTAATCATATTACTCCTGTCCTTCGGGATCTTCATTGGCTCCCAGTTCAATACCGCATAGAATTCAAGGTTCTGTTCCTTACCTTTAAGGCCATTCATAATCTTGCTCCTCAGTACCTCGCTGACCTCCTTTATATTAACATACCCACCCGTACTCTTAGGTCTTCTTCATCTATTCATCTCACTGTACCTCCTGCTCGTTTGGCCACCATGGGGTTCAGAGCTTTCAGCCGCTCAGCACCTCGTCTCTGGAACTCGCTTCCACCAGACATCCGCAACAGTGACACGCTTTCCATTTTTAAATCCCGTTTGAAAACTCATCTCTTTAAACTGGCATATCCCACGTGATCATTCTTTTTCAATTTTTATTTCCACTTGTTATGTTCCATGATTTTATGTGATGTAATTATAGTTGTTAATTTTATCGATTTAATGCTGTACTGTTTCATTTTGTTTTGTGCGGTGACCTTGAGTGTTCTGAAAGGCGCCTATAAATAAAATGTATTATTATTATTATTATTAACATGCCTATAATATTTGCCTTGGCTTGTTTCCATAGAGTCAGTAGTATAGTACAGGCGTGAGGATGAAACAATGGGAGAGAAGGTAAGAGAACTCTATATGACTTTACAAAGAGAAAAGAGTTCATTCGGACCACTTCTTTTAGAACTCCCACAAAATTAATCACACTCACAACGACCTAACAGAATATCTGTCGCATTAATTACTGGCCCTAAGGGATATGGAGAGTGAGAGTATCAGAGAAATTAAAATGTGGCTAGCAGGCCTGATCAGGTAGCAGATGCTTGGAGACCATTCATGAAAAGTGCCTCTCTCTCATTTTTGTCCTTGTGTTGGCCCATTTCTTATTGCTTTGTTCATTTTTCAGAGCCTGTTTCAAACGTTTACAAATTGTCTTCTGGAAGATGTCCACTCCAGAGCCTTTAATGATGACTGATTGGCTGGACTTGCCCCCCCCCCCCCCCCCATTCTAATAGATATTAATGAAAGAACAGAGGACATAGCCAATAGCCAATCATATACAAATGTTACCTTCCTTCTTTTTTTTTTTACAATAGCCAAAAGGTTAATATTGAGGTCTTACATTTTAGACTCCATGTTTCCAGTTAATGTCAAAACAGAATAAACCATCAACCACACAACAATAGCCTTCCTGATATTGTTCGTTGCTCAGACTCGCTCTCCCAGTTTAAAACTAGACTGAAGACGCATCTATTTAGCCAGGCATTCATATAAATTTTTTATCTTACAGTTACTGTAAATTCGGCCTCTAGTTCATAAACGCCAGAGGAGAACTGGCCCCCGACTGAGCCTGGGTTCTCCCAAGGTTTTTTTTCTCCATTGGGTCACCTGATGGGGTGTTAGGACACCATTAGGTCACTGGATGGAGTTTTTCGGTTCCTTGCCACTGTTGCCTTTGGCTTGCTCAGTTGGGGATATTCAAATTAATTAACCAATCATACC